>NW_010972581.1:1400112-1629509 GCF_000737465.1 Haliaeetus leucocephalus | reverse complement strand
GTTTTTCAGCCCCCCCCCCCCCCCCCCCCATGCTAACTCATCTTGCTGCTTCTTTTTAATTGATGAATTTAAAAGGAAAATTCTGGTGCAAAACAAGTTGAGAGAGTTGCAGTGAATTAGGAAGTTACTGCTGGGTTTTTTATAAACTGGTGACAACAGGGATATGTGCTGCTGGCCATAGGGTCCCAGCAGAAGTCTGCCCAGCTCATTTTACTGCTTGTGATGTTGGTAAGCAGTGGCCAGTGCTCTGACGAACACTTTGACTATCATAAACAACCTTTCTGTTTCCCAAATTCCAGGATGAATTCTTTTTCAGGTTGCTTTATCTCTGGAATGGTGCTCTAAACGTAAAATCTCATCTACACAAGAGATTTATACACATTAAAAAGATCAGGTATTTCTTCTGAAGATGAACTCTGAATATAACAATACTTGCTGCTGCTTTTTTTTTTTCCAGTGCAGTATATTTCAGGATTCATTATACCTTCAGTGAATTATTCTTACTTGAAGGAAAAAATATTTACCTCTTGGAATAATACATTTAGAAGTGCAGTGCAATCACATTCAGTATCTGCTGAAGCTGATGAAGTGTCTGCTTCTTCAGAGAAGCCGGTCACTGTGACTGCCACCTCGAATAATCACAAGAGGAAAGAGGCAGAGAAAGACTAGAAATTATTCACGGAATTTGGGGAAATCCAAATGTTTGCAAAACCGTTGAGAACCTTCTCGCTGATCTCTGCTCTGCACAACAGCATCAGCTCTTGCAGGGCCAGGCACGTAGCAGGGATTTTACTTCTTAATCCCAGAGTTTCATTGGGTTTCTGCAGGACTGATTTTTTTTTTCCCTGTAACAAAATATTTAAAGGCGTAATTTTTTGTGTGCTTTGGTACCCAGAATTAGGAAATGAGGTCATAATATTTAAGCTCCTAGAAAATTAGCCTTGAGGGGGCAGCACCATGGAAAAGCAATTGTTATTTCTTGGGTTTGGGGGAGAGTCCCTGTGAGGACTTGGGCCTCTGATGACTGTTAGTCATTATACGTATGTCTAACAAAAAGATGTCTTCCTCCCAAAATAGCCTGAAGTTTGATCTATAATACACAAGGCAATTTTGTAGGAAACTGTAACTTTTTTCATCTCATGGAAACCTCTAGTGGACAAGAGTTAATGTATATTAGTGGTTTCCTGGGTCCTGATGACTGTAAGTTACACTGACAGGTGTTTTAACATTAATAATCCTTAGTATTATTTTAGTGAACATTATTAAATTTAGTTATTATGTATTAAAAAGCAGACTGAAAGCACTGACATTTTAAGGAAGCCCAAATTAATGGTTTGAAAGGTTTCACAAATTTATCAGATGAATAGAAATATAAGGGAGAAAAAATTCCACTCATGAAAAATGACAGCTTTGATTTCTGCAAATCTATAGATACCATATATAAAGATCTAATTTAGGTTGTGGTTCATGAAAGCGTTTATGGATTATTGACATTTCCAATCTCCATACTTCACAGTGAAATTAATTAAGAGGCGATAATTTGGGGAATGTGTTACATGAAGCCATTGTAACGCAAGGTACTTGTAGAGCACCTTCGTTTGCTGATGCCTGGGTATTCTATGAAAAATGTAATTTGGAAACAGAGCAAGTGAGATTATTCCTCCCTTTTATTAAATAAAGGATTAGCACTTCATTTGCTGTAAAAGGCAAGCATTTCTCCTGTACAATAAATCAAGATATTTTTTTTTCCCTAGCCTTATGGGAGGGAGTATAATGCGCATACATAGGTACATGCAGTCAAAAAGAGGGAAGTACTCTGTTTATTGAAACCTTAAATTTTCTTGGAAATATAAATAATGTTGCAGACTAAGTGGGTACCACCATTATAATCATTTAAACCTAAACAAACTTTAAAACTTAGCTTGCAGAATAGTTTTGGTCTGGTGGAGAACTGCAACAGAAAGGCTCAAACTTGCATGTGGTTCTTTCGTAACTGAAATTGGCAGCTGTGAGAAAGTTAATTCATGGCAATATAATTGATAAGAACTTTTTCTTCATTCCTCTGGCTGGAGAATGAAAGTCTGAGCACTTTACATTCAAGTGTTAGGTTGCTCTTGGACTGCAAAGCCAGGTAATGTTAATGGAGTCTGTTCCCCATTTAAATGCATGTACATGCTTGCCATTGGCACAAGTGAAGATCCCCCAGGTAAAGCAGTGGCGGGCCACAAAGTGCAATCTGTTACGTATTTATTTATTGAACCTTGCCAAAGGAAGCTGACATTTTTCTTGCTCTTAAAAGGAAGGGAAATGATTTCTAGAAAACCAGTGGCGGGGGGGAATCGTAGTAAAGTGGGATTAGGTGGCAAAAATGGGAAGATAGCAACAGTATGTATTTGAAAAGTAGTCTTAGAAAACCTAGTTCTTCCATTTTCTGTGCTTGCTCCTGAGCCAAGACCCAAGAGGGTTTCCCCGTTGCATGTTAAAACTTTTCACATTAAAAGCTCATAAAATGAGTGCTTCACTGGGGCCGCAGCTAAATTCTGGCTTGGGGGCAGCTTGATGTGGAGGATGGGGACAGAGGCTGGTCACTGTGTCTTCTGTAGCAAGGACAGTTGCAATGAAGGGACTGAGACCAAAGACTACTACCTTGCATTTGCTTTTCCTTTGCCTAGAGGCAAAATGTCATCTGATCTTCTGCTGGCTACAGCTTGCTGCAGTGGATGTGACTGCGTTCCTGTTATTAGGGCGTTTGGGGTCCAGCGACCACACACCTGCGCTACAGTGGGACCCCAGGCTTTCCTAGAAGGAGTGGGTGGATGAGAGAAATGGTGGCGTGTGGTTTGGTTTGCACCTGTGCTGCACAGCGTGAGTGCTGAGCTTGGCTATGTGGTCTCTTTTGTCATTTTAATTATGTGTCAGGAGAAGAAAACGAAGCGGAGATGGATACTTCTGCAGCATTTTGAACTTTAGGATGCCAGAACAGCTCGTGTCATATAAACGCTGAGCTAGCTCTCTAACTGTTCTTCTGCCAAACCGGTTATATGGGGGGGCGGTGTGTGTGTGTGTGAGTGTGTTTTAAGTACAAATTAATAAAAGAAGAGTATTTTCATATTTTTGGTATTTTAATGGGGCTTTGAGCAACCCGATCTAGTGGAAGATGTCCCTGCCCATGGCAGGGGGTTTGGAACTACGTGATCTTTAAGGTCCCTTCCAACCCAAACCATTCTATGATTCTACGATTTTCATTCCCTGGGTTTAGATATATATAGATATATATAGATGTATATTTTAGATTGGCTGCTGCAGAGTTTAGCTTTCCTCCAACTGTGCTTCCCCATCGGGATCTGTCTATGTACCACCTGTGCTTCCCAATGGTAGAGCACTGTGGGTTTGAAACACGTACAGGTGTGGTCCTCTTCAGCCTTGGTGGCTGGGTGCTGGGATGGGGAAGCAGAGGGACAAGTGAGAAGCTGATGACCCTTCTGCAGTATCTGTGCCCCACTCTCATGGTGCCTCTGATCTGTCAACTGCTGCATTTGCTCTTGGACCTCAACCACTTTCTTAAATTTTAGATGTTGGGAAGAGAAACTTCTTAGGACCTCATGTGCCCTATTACTATTAGCGTGACTGGGAATACATCCTACCCAACAGCAGATTTCCCTACACCCTAGAGGGTAGAGTTTCTCTAGCACTGACTACAGGATCCTGTTGTCAATGTTCTGCCACGCTGGATATGCTGTGAATCTCATGCTGCCCCTGCCTGTGTATTGCCTAGTTGCCTAGACTACTGATTTCTATTGTGATAGCTAAAAGGAAGTCTGTTATTGACATGTGCTTTGGTGCCCTGAATTTTGAAAGCATCTCTTGTTTATTTTAACTTTCTTTTAGTAGAGGAAGACTGAGACTCCAGCACCCAGCCATGTCTTCAAAACAGACGAGTGCCTTCATCTCCGAGCAGGCTCTACACAGGCATGCTTTGGGGTGCCTTGCTAGGTTTGCAGCTTCCCAAATGTGTTCCTGTTCAACCTAAAACCCACAGATGGGGGGGGGGGGGGGGGGGGGGGAGAAACATGTAAATTGGGAGAGCTCTCTGTGGGTACTATAGGGAAGCCCTCAACTCAAAGGTTGAGACAGTGGTAGGTGCTTTGCTGGTGGCACAAGGCTGGCCAAGGAGCTTGGGGTCTAGGGATTAGAGAAAGAAAGAAAAGACTGTAGATCCCAGCCCATCCTTGTATGAGGAGCCCTGGTGCAAGGCACCTTCCAGACTTTGTTTTATCGTTAGAGGGAGCTCAATGTTCAAGTCCAGCACAACAGGGCTCAGGGCCAAGTGGTGAGTCAACTATTTGATGGTCATCATCTTGCACCAAGGTGATGTGTCGGGGCAGGGCACAAGGCCAGTGCTGTGCCATCTGAGGATGTTTCTCCCTAGTTGCTTCCCCAGAGCCATAACTGCTTTTTGGCTTCACCTCCCCACACATCTGGTGCTGGTTGGTGGAGGCAAGATGCAGTGGTTAGCCACATCTGGCATGAAGCACCCTCACCATGGCTGAGACACTGCATCTTGTGCTACTGTCAGCCTCAAAAACCTGTTTTCTTAGTCTTTCTATTTTGTCATTAACTATGTGTTTAATGCTATATTAAATCAGTTTGACCTGTGAAAGACAGGAACAGGGGGTGGGTGTCACTCATTTTGCTATTAAACATCTGTCCTGAAAAAAAAACAGTTGGCAAAGTACAGGGCACAACTTTTTACTTATTTTTGCAATTGCCTTTTAACATTCCCCCCTACTCAGATCATTTTTTTCCAGGAGTTTTGTGTTCCTGTTGTGGGTTTGAAGCAGTGCCAGGGAGAGAGCTCTCTACAGGAATCTACCACTTTGTGCTTGTGCCTTAAACAGTTGAGTGCAACTCAATATGGTGGTAAGAAAATGAGCAGTTAACATTGTTCAAGTGTTAATTGTGCCAGAAATTAAAAGTGTATTTACAGAGCCTCAACCCAGCAGTACTAAAAGCATTTAATTAATTTGTTTGTGCGATTTCTCTGAATAGGTGACAGGAATCTGCCTGATCACTCGGCCCCAGGCGCAGCAGGGGCAGGCTGTAGCAGCTGATGATCGCACATTGGCCTCAGTTTTTCTTCCATCCGAAGAAACAGGAGAAAATCAGATTATGTGGAAAGTCTTGTTTGTAACTCCCCTCAGACCTGGCAAGTGGTTCTTGATTTCCTTTGGGCCTCTGGCACTGTTGAAGCCGATGGCACTGGCCTGCAACTGGCGTAGGAAATTGAGGTGAAATACCTTTGTTCTGCTCCAGTGCAGCAATAGCAGGAGTGGAAGATCTCGCTGTAAGAGAAATAACTGTATATGCTTGCTTTTTCTGTAGATCCCTGTAGGAAGGCAAGGTGCCTCCTGTGCTCTAAGCAGTATTTAAATTCTGTGGACTGGCACGGGCATTGCAGAGATGTAAAATTGTCTGTAATGGGGCAAAATGTTAAAAATTCTTCCAATACTTTATGAAGACAGTATTGCAGTGATATGTTGCATAATTGAAGGGATAATCAGACCCTAATTAGACCCTTCCTTTTAATATGGCTCAGTGAGCTAAATCCTCCAAGCCTCCCATGCAACCTATTCAAATAATATGATGTCCCAATATAAGCTGAGTAATTATTGAAATTCAAAAGCATTAAGTCTTAAATCAGCAGGAGGAAAATAAGTATTGGGGATACATACAATGGAAAGCACCATGCGGCAGGTCACCACAACACGTACTGTGTCTGGACTTACAAGAGAGCTGGATATGGCACTGAACGCTAATAACACATACGAGCTATTCAGGATAAGGGTAATCAATGCTTCAGGTCACTCAGCTCAGCTGGTCACGAATATATTATCTCCTGCAGAAGCCTCTCTCTTCCTGCTTTACAGTATCACATTGCTGTTCGAGTGCATTACAAAAGCTTTTGTCCATTTGGAAACGTAAATTACTGCCTTCTATGCTGCCAGAGGTACAGTATACCATCAGCCAGAAGAATCATTGTGAAGCCATACATTTGGGGATCTGTCAAGTTGCTTTCTTGCTTTTACCAGGGACGTTTAATGTTTTTCTGAATACCTCACTTAACTGTGGCCAGTCACCGCCTGGGACAGGGACAGCAGTTGCTGTGCGGGTTTCTCCAGTTGCTGGGTCGGGTGCCTTTCATTCTTGCTGGCTCTTTCCCTTGCAAAACCAGGTGCTTGCACTGAAATGCGTTGTCTCTGCTCCCTAGAGCCCTGACAGCCACATGGTGGAAACATTTGCCTTTAACCTTAACCTGTTATGAGGTAGAAAGGAGCCTGGATCTAAGCCCAGGTAAAAAAGACTGTTTAAGTTTGGAAACATTGGTTTTGGGAGCTGCAGCTGGCTCCGGATGTACGCCTCCCTGCACAGCAAAGTGCAGATCCACATGTCTAGCCAATGCATTTGCAGTCTTATCCTGAAATCGTTCTTCCATTGAGCCTGCAGTTTCCCATCCAAATGAATGAGACTTTTGAATGCAAAGGGGTTTGCAGTCCCAGCACCGGAGGACAGTCATTTGGCAAGTGTCTCGGTCTGGAAGGGGCCGGAGTGAACTCTGGGCAAGCAAAAACAAAGCGCACGTGCATACCTTTGCATTCCTGTCTCGCTTCTCTGAACAGAGATCCCTCAGCTGTCAAAATCATACTGTTTTGCTGGCAAGTTCTCACTTCTCCCTCAGTGATATTTTATGGGGCCTGTCTTCTGCACCTTCAGGGAATAGGCCTTGCAGAACCAGCATACCCCAGGGCTGAGAGTCAGAAGCTGTTTGGGGCCCCACCATGCTGGAAGAAGAAGGCATCTGTGCCACAACTGCAGGGGGCTTTTGGATGAGGGCTGCCAAGGCCTCTCACAGGAGGTTGTTAGCTATAGAAACTGGTACTGAGCATTTAGCAATTAATACGAGCACTGTATTTATTTATTCTGACTGCAAGGGGCTTTGTCCGAAGGGACGCAACCTCTTCAGCAGCATTATTATGCATAGTGAATAATTCACATAAAAATGTCCAGCAAGTTCTGGGGTTGGGCTTTTTAAATAGTGCTTAGATATTTTTAACTCATTAACACTGTAAGTCTTCAGGATCTTATAAATCATATAAGTATTACAATATTTTAACTGGGTTTTTTTTCCAATTCTTACTAAAGCTTGTTTCTCCAAGACATAGGACAGGACTCTACGAACATCTACCAGTGTGCTTCATTTGACTCTCCTAAGTTCCGTATTAGTGTTGTAAGGGAATATATTCATGTCTTAAGGGAATATTCTCCTGCTTAAAGTAGGGATCCCTGTTTCCCAGGATTTTGGCGAAGTACATGTAGATGTATATTCTATAAAGTTTCTCCCTGGAGTTTTTATTCTATACGTAAATCCTTATCAGTCATATTTCAGTGCATGGGTGTGTCATTTTGCTCTATGAAACTAGTCCAAGGCTGCTGCTGACAAGGTATCTCAAATAGTTCAGGGGGCTTGGGATGTCCCAAGTGTTGGGTGTTTTTTTTCTTCTTAAAAATTTTTGTAAAGTTAAAATTTATCTGTATTTTGTTCGGCTTGTCTGCATATTATCCAGTGTTTTTCAGAGGAAAGGCTTTATACATATATATAAAATGTTCACATACTAAAGTAAATTAATAAAGCTTCCTTTTCATATGAAAGAGGTAAAGAAAAGTACCTGGCCAATACAGTACCATTAATCTATTCTCTTTTCTCCTTTCTCTCTTTACCTCTCTCTCTACAATAGAAGTGGAACAAAAAGGTAATTAAATACCTTTCAAATTATATATATATTACTTATGTATAGGCTAAGTTATTTAACAGTTTAACGTTTTAGTTGAAATACTTTGTCATTAATTCTCACTACTTTTTTGTTAAAGTTTATTTAGTATCTCTGCTGCTCAACTTCACCAGATAACTTATTTTTTGCTGAAAAGTTTTTACCAGTGCCACTTTTTTCCATTAAATTTCTATTCGAAGGTTTAGATAACTCACTCTTTTCCTGCCCTAAAGAATTTGGAAAGTGTGCATGCATACGTATGTGCATAAGTATATCTAATTATGCCGTAAAAGCCTCTTGGAAATGACACCCCTTTATCAGCAACTCTAGGTGGTTACTTAGACTCCAGTAGAGCAATATACTTTTACACCAGTTACTAAATCTGATTTTCCTCCCGTCTCGCTCTCCAGAGGATATTACCAATTTCTGCATTTCCAAAAATAATTGGGTATGCTCCAAGCAGGGAGCACGAACATGGGATCCCATCTGCCAGCCCCACGCTACCCGAAGCGTGTGGTGGGGTACCTCTTCACACCTCCCTGCTGCCCATCCCGTCATCACGGTGAATATACTCCTGCTCACGGAGATCAGCATTACAAATAAGCAACAAATATTCTCCCCCTGAAGCGTGTGCAGCACCTCCAGGCCAGGAGGGTGCTACAGGGGATGGCGAGGGCCAAGCGAGCCACTTTTGCTCCGCAGCATCCCTCCTTTTGTCTCCCCATCCAGCTGGCTGGCCCCTTGGCACTGGCGTTTGTGTGATGCCAAGGTCAGCTGGGTGCCGGCTGAGCCTCCTCCCAGGCGCTGGGCACGCCATGGCTCCTCTCAGCCCCGCCGAAGTCTGAGCAGCAAAGCACCCCGGTTAGTCAAACTGCTCCTCTGTGCTCCTCTCATGTAACAATAGAAGGTATATGTTTTTAAGTTTGAATTACTACTATATTTAACAGGACATTTTTTAACTGATTAAAATCTAGACCTTGGGTGCCTCTCCAGTGAACTTTATTCTTTTCCTTCCTTCTTTCCTTTCTTCCTTCCTTCCTTCCTTGTCTTTTCCTTTCAGCATCCATACGTCATTCGTTTTTAATTGTGTGGACTGCATGTTTTGTGTGTCCTGTAGCAGCTTTGAAAGCCTCATTTCTAGTTATACTGCAGATCTCTAGATGGGTGTTCCCCTCGACTCCCTTTGCTTTAAACGCTAAGGGATTCGCCTCTGCTTTGCTATTGGTACTCTTTAAATATTTAATATCACTTGGGCTGTAAGGATGGGAATTTCTTTCTCGTATTTCCATTTCTAGGCCACTCTTCTGTGGGCTGTTCAAATAAATACGTGGATCAATTCCCCGGGAGTTTACCCCTTCACCTAGTAGGTACAGATTCACTGCAGAATATAATCTGGAAATACAAACCCAGAAATCCTTTGGGGACACATATTCATTTCAGAGTTTACAAAGGCGAGTGGTCCAAGTAAGTACACCTGTAAAAATAGAATTGAAAAGCAGTAAGAAAATGAGCCACAGTTGATAGAAAGAGCAGGAAAAAAAAAAAAAATCTGTTTGGTGGAGCAAATCTTGTTCTAGAGACATGGCCGGCAGGAAGGCTAGTCTCCAGCTACAAGGCATTGCTCTTGGGTTTCCTCTGATCTTGAGTGTCCTCTGCTCCAGAACTAGAAGGTGTTGAGATGTTTGAGCCAACCACCCCCAGACAGTCATTAACTCTGTTTTCTTGTTTCAAATTCTTTTCCCCTCCAACAGTTTTTCTTTGCCCTGGACTGCTAAAAGGAGTATACCAGAGTGAACACTTATTCGAATCTGACCACCAGTCTGGTGCCTGGTGCAAGGACCCTCTGCAAGCATCCGATAAGATCTACTACATGCCCTGGACGCCGTACCGGACAGACACGCTGACGGAGTACTCCTCCAAGGATGACTTCATTGCCGGGAGGCCAACCACAACATACAAACTCCCGCACCGGGTAGACGGCACGGGGTTCGTGGTATATGACGGGGCTTTGTTCTTCAACAAGGAACGAACCAGGAACATAGTCAAGTTTGACTTGCGGACAAGGATAAAAAGCGGGGAGGCTATCATAGCTAATGCAAATTACCATGACACCTCTCCCTACCGCTGGGGAGGCAAGTCTGATATAGACCTGGCTGTGGATGAGAACGGGCTGTGGGTAATCTATGCAACAGAACAAAATAATGGCAAAATAGTCATTAGCCAGTTAAACCCTTACACATTAAGGATTGAAGGGACGTGGGATACTGCCTATGACAAGAGGTCAGCTTCTAACGCCTTCATGATCTGTGGGATTTTGTATGTGGTGAAGTCTGTGTATGAAGATGACGACAATGAAGCCACAGGGAATAAAATAGACTACATATATAACACTGACCAAAGCAAGGATAGCATGGTGGATGTGCCCTTTCCAAACTCCTACCAGTACATTGCTGCTGTGGATTATAATCCCCGGGACAACCTCCTTTACGTATGGAACAACTATCACGTCGTGAAATATTCCTTGGATTTTGGCCCGCTGGACAGCAGAGCAGGTAAGGGTTTCAGTACCAAGCCAGAATCTGAATTGGGCTTTCTATTTTTCTTGCAAGTACGGTGTAAAATTGAAGTACACTCCTGTCTTACTGATCTGCCTGTGTTTGTGTAAATTAAGCCCCACCACAAGACCTATGATGAATATTAAGACATTAATATATGCAGAATATTTTTTTTTAGTCTTAGTTTGATATGAAATGGAGAAAGGAATGTGCTACCCATAACTAACCTGAAACACTCTCCAAATATCCACGCTCTTGCTTGCATCACAGGGATAGCACTCTTTTCTCCATAAATGAGTTTTCCTCCATACATCAGATCATCTTCCCTTCTGCAGGAATTTTGGCAAAACAAAGTATGGAAGATGCTGTTGCTGCAAACAGCCAGGGGAAAACTACCAGCCAGTTTAAATGACTTCATTTCATTAAGCTGGGGGAGTTTGGGCTGTTCAGGGAAGCCATGAGCATGCACCCGCCCACAAGTGTGTGTCTAGAGTCAGGAGGGGAATCGACAACAAAATCCTCCGAATAGTTGGTTTCTTTTCTTTAAAGTTGCTCTTTTTTAAAAAGCATTTCATGACTTACTATGATTTACTATACTGTCTCTAAGAGAGGAGCATCTGGCCCCCAGAAGATTCCCAGCTTTTCCACCTTTTTTCCTGTTAGAAATTATGCTAGTAATGACTTAGTTGGGTTATATTCCCTTAACTTTAGCAACTTCTTCATTGTTTTGCAAGTATTATGTTCACAGTTGCCACTTTATTAGTAACATGACTTAGCCTAGATTGTGGTCAAACTCATATGACAGTGCAAGAATTTCCAAACAGCATATGCCCACTCATTTTCAAATGGTTACTGCTGTACGTGATGTAGTCACAGTTATCAGGTAGTTCGTGTGGTGGACTGTGTACTTCAGAAAGGTTCAAAAAGTAAGAGGAAAGGCAGAATTAATATAATTTGGACAGTAAACTTTTGATTTGTAACATAGCTGGTCCCAAAACACTCTTTTTTTGTTAATAAGAAACTCAGAAGTGAATGAGTGGATTCAGGGCTTCAGATTGCAAAACAGACGTTGAGAGGTTTCTGTTGCTGAGCTTTTCTTTTTCTTTTCCTGTGTGCAGCCTGTTATCCATATAAGAAATGGATCAAGAGATGCTGAAAGAAACTGTGGATATGAAATCTAGGGAGGGGTGGAATAAAAGTGGTAAAATGGCAGTGAATTTCTCATTTTTATACAAAAAAAGTAAGGAAGAGGAGAAGGAAATCTTGAAGAGGCAGATGAACAAAACTGAGTGACTGTTAAGAGAGGAGCAGGGATGTTTTCAATGATGTTGACCTCTGCAAGATCTCAAATGAGCAAAAAATGAAGTAATATTTCTCATTCTCCCAACTTAATGATGACCGTGTACTTTCTGAGTAGTGGAGTGAAGCAGAGCAATTTGTGAGCGATTGGTTATCCCTGAGGAGTGAAAATCAATTGCATCCCTTCTATTTCACAGAGTTTCTCTCCTTTTCAGTGAATTATATTCAGGTATTACAGCGGACTCTCTGCTGCCACTTTTTCAGATGGTGACCGTTGTCAGTAATAGCATCTTTAATTTTAAAAAAGCCGTAATCAGTGAAAAACCCAAATTTTGTACTTTCCTATAGAAAAGGAAATGGTTCTCCCCTTTTTCTCAGTCTAAGCTGGTGAGATGGGAGAGCAGATTGAAACCTTGCAGAGGGCTGAAAGTCTTTGAGGTGCAAGGATTTGATTTGTCCTTGTGTCACTCTGGTTTGAAGCCCCTTCAATTTCACTCATGTTTGGATGAGAATTTAAAATCCCCCAGTGCCTCAGGTGGAAAGCTGAAGCAGTTTTTGGCTTTGGGTGGTGGACATGAGAGGGTTAATCTGGTGTCAGGGAATCTGCTGAGCCTTCTCTGATGTTCCTTTTGTGGAATTTTTGGTAGCTTTATATTGTGGGCACTAAGCTGAATTTTACATGCATTTCTCTTCTCTGAAAATTGCTGGGATTTCTTTTTTTGGCAGAAATGCATAAGGATCCCATTTCAGGTTTAGATCCTATTTTGCAGGTTTAGAGGACTTTTGAGAGGACTGCTCTGATAGCAAGTGAAATTCTCAATAAGACAGCTCGAATGGGCCAAGGCATTTCAAAGTGAAGAAAAATACCTTTGCGAAGGGAGTTTACTGCTCCATTACCTGCACAGCCTGATTAGTGGGAACATTATTTTACGAGTCAGTCGAAGAGAAGCACTGATTTTGAATTGAATAGGTGAGCAAACACTTGCCTGACACCAGGGTTTTTTGCAGAGAGGAGCGAGGAGACCAGGTCTGCATGACTCGTTCTCTTCCAAGTTCAGTGCAACATGTTTTCTGGTTAGCACCAAATTTCATGCCACATTGCTTTATATATAATACTAAATATATGGCTGGCTTAAACCCAGTCTCTCCACCAAAGAGCAGAGCAGGAGCTGATGCAACACTAGGAAAGCAGTGAAGATCCAGGATATTTTTATTTGGTTATTAGTTATTTGGTTTTTTACAGAATGGATTTTGGGTATGTGTTCTCCCTCTTCTCTTCCAAAATCGCCAGTGTTTCTCTGTTTAGAGCAAGGCAATGTTCAATGCAGCCATTTTCCATAGGGTTACAGTTTGAGTAGCAAAATATGTAAAACATTATCTGCTTAATTAGAAAACAAAAAAAAAGATTATAAAATTGATGGGTCGAACAAATTGGTTGTTAAAAAACAATTAAGGGTGAAGTTTTAGGAGAAGAGCTCTTAAAACCAAAAATTGATCGTAACAAGAAAAGTGATATATTTAGCTACCTAAATGGCCAGTAGCATATTTGAAACATATTTGAACTCTTGGGTATCAAACACTTGAAGGATATCTAAAATAAAAAACAGGTGCTGGGAGCTCCAGTTCACTTAGAATCAAACATTTTCAGTCGTTTCCCAAACCATCCAGGGGAAATGGGAGGGGGCAGGATTTGCTTAGCTTATAGGAAAGGCAGGGATCACATCCTCTCGCAGTGCTTAAACACTTTTTGTGAGCTTTAATTAAAGGTCTGTTTGTGCATGTAGGTTTGGAACATATTTGAGTTCTTCACTGTCACAGAGCTGCTCTCACCCACTGTTTAAAAAAATGGGCTTTTACTCCTCAGAGTAAATGAGTGTCAAAACCTGCAGTGCTCAGCTTCTGTAGCAGCTGAAGGTACCAGGGAAGAAAAAACATTCTGAAATCTTAAGTGAGGCACAAAGCTGGATTCAGCTGATGTAGAAGCAATTCAGGGCTCTTGATTGAATTAAAACCAATTGTTCATTTTTCTCAGAAATGGGAAAAGCTGCATTTTAAGGATTTGCCATGCTCGGGTTTTTTTCCTTTTGTCTGGGGTTGTTTTCATTCATCTCAAAAGCAGTTTTGAAAGCAAACACTCCTCAGTACCTGCAAATCCCAGGAAACCTGTCATTAATGTCTACCTTCAAGAAGTGAACTTGAAGATACCAAAAGCCTTTGAAGCATATATTTTTTTGAGCTGTTTGGCCTTAAAATGAGTTTTTTGGAGGATGCTTCTCCATAAATGCTCCTGAGCTTCTGGGTTATTTCTTTGTAGCTGCTTTTGAGTTTGCCAATTTGAAGCGACAGTGAGAATAGGTCTGCAACTCTAGCAGTGTTTTCCATCACATTCTTCAAGAACTTGAACCCCGAAAAGTGTTCAGGTTATTTTTTTATGTGCCCCGCTAGACATGTGCAGGGAGAGAATCGAAAGGCTGTAGCAACAGAATGAAAAATTTTCCACAACCTAATCAGTCTTAATATTCACCAGAGTTACCTGTTTTAATCATCACCCACTTGTGATACAGTCTGCATAAACAAATTCAAGAAAATATCAACAAATCCTCCTCTCCAAAAAGGTAAAGTGCTCCCATCCCACTTCCTCGCGCTGTGCTGCATACAAACACGCATCTTCTGGCTTTGCATCTCTGCACCTCCCCAGGCTGTCGTGGCTCCTGGCTGGGCACCAGGTAGGGGTTCCTGGGCAGCAGAGAGACCAGAAGAAGAAAGTTTTGCCTTTTAAATGCCTGAGGTGCCCCACGCCAGTGCTGGCAGCTCTCACGTGGGGGCTCGGGATGTGCTGGCTGAGTGTTTAGACCAGGGGTAGGGACTGGAGCCTGTCCCATAGCTCAGCAGTGAAGTAGTGCAGGGAAAGACTTGAACTTGGATAAGGATCCCTCTGTGCATGTCTGGGACTCGCATGTCCTGGCAAACGTTCCCAGTGACATGGAAAATAGAGACCTCCTACTTTCGAGGAGATGTTTTGAATTATGTCCAGGAGACCCAGGCATTACAATATGGAGTGTTTAATAGGTGTATGAAGTTAATAAATAAATATGCCCAATACATAAGGAAGACAGTGATATGATACAGGGCTTCTAATATGGCCTCATTGTGCCTAAGTGGCTTCCATAGATTGCATATTAACACTGTGGACTGCCAGTCCGGTAATCAAATGTGATATGAAGCTTCCATCCATATCTGTGATATTTTAAAAACCTCAGAGGGTGTATGTCAAACTTTTATCCTCCACATTTTGTTAAATATTGTGGGATGCTCTCTTGACATGTGATTGCAACCATTTTATTCAGTAAGGGTTGTTGGGTTGTGGGGTTTTTTTTTTCCTAAAGCAGTTTTACAATGCAGATAAGGTGAACCCTCTGTCCTTATAATATGCTAATTAAGTGCATTTGTGTCTTGGGTAAAAGATGTGGCAGTATGGTGATGAATAAGAACTTTAAACACATATGACACCTCGTTAAAATGTAATTTTCACATCATAAATCTGAGGCCTTTCCTTTGACAGCTGAGTAATGTGGATAGTGGGCAGAGGATCTTGAGCGTTTCAAAGCTGTCACGTGCTAATAGGTAGCTGAAAGTGGCTTCCTGCGCTGCTCGCCTTTAACGCCCTACATCCTTGCCTGGGAAATGCATCAAAAGGGCTGCTGAATCTTAAATCCCACTTGTGCACAGGATATGAATTGCCATCGCTTCTAGATCCCATTGCGATAAGGCATGCTTGGTATGTCTGAAGTTGAATTTGGGCTGCATTTTAAAAGGCCAGCTGAGCCTTTTTGATGAGCAGCTTCTCCTGGCGGACAAGGGCCATTTTTAGGGAGCTGCTGAGTGTTTAATTGCGGCTTCTCCTGTGTTTTTATTTTCCAGTTGCTTTCCTCCCATCTAGGAGCATCCCTAGCTCTCTCGCTCCTGTTCCTCTTCATTGCTTACAGTGACAGCTGCTGGTTGCACAGTGTTGCTGGAGGTTTTCAGAGAGATCAGTGCTTGCTTTCAGCAGCCTCTGCTAAACACGTATCGTGACTGGGGCCCTGGTTTTTATCCCCTAGTATTTGCCCATATATGCATGTCCCATTTATTCTATAAATATTTCAGTCCCTTTTTGCTATTTAAGATAGAAAGACATGTCTAAGTTTGGAGGTGAAGAAAGCAGCACATCTTTTACAACAAAGCTGGCATCTCAACCTACATTTGCTGGCCAGACGGTACCTTAAGTTCAGAAGGACAGGAGGATATTTCACCTACCTGGGGCATGCTGGGATCCAGAATTGCATTTGTTCCCCATTTTGAGGCCTGATCTGTCTCTTCGTTTTCATCCTGTTTTAAATTTTCCCACTTTGTAAAGCAACGTTTGATTAAAAAATTATAAAAAAGTATCATACCACTGGACACTTTTCTGAAATTAGGGATTTCTGCTTTTTGTCAGGAAAGCTAGAGTTTGAGTTCTTTCCTCTACCTTCTTACAAAAAAATCCTTAAAAAGTGCAAGATTCCTCAGCTTCAAAACCCTCCCTTTTTGGAGCATTTCATAAATATTAATACTGTTTGGTTAGCACAGCGGGAATATCTTCAGTGCCTCTCCAGTATGAATAAATATGTGGTTGCTCCCTCCTCCTAAATAAAAATGTACTTCTCTCAGTAGGACCATGGAACAGGAGATAGCCTTACCAAATGGAGGTGGAGGAGTCCTCCTTTTCCTTGAGTCACTGCTTCTACTATGACACACCTATCTGAGCCAGCCTGAGAAAATGGTACAGCACACCTAACCTGTCCGGGAGCTAAACCAGGATACTGCTGTATCCTCTTTGGAGATCAGTCGTTACCATTGCAAACCAAACAGGAGTCTGCTATAAGACCTGCATGCCGTGAAGTCACAGCCAATATCAATGCGCTGAGGTCCTGTTCCCACAGGGTCACAAGCAGGAGTGCTTGGGGCTGGTCAGGTGGGCAGCCAGTATGGTTGAAGTAGGGGAAGGGCAGCAAGATACAAGATGATTAAGCTAAACTTCACTTTCAAGCTTCAAAACAAAAGGAGACCAGAGACTTCGGCACTTCATAATCCTGTCAAACGCCAGGAGGGGGAAAGCACCTTGCCAAGAACATGTCTGAAAAGCTGAGGCGGCTGTTCCTGGCAGCAAACATGGGATGTACTGCTGAAGATAGCGGGGTGATTGCAGAGGGGAAAAAAGCATTAACTGTGTATGAAGGATAGCGGCTTTTCCTCTTCTGCAGTGAGCTCTTTGACTTGAGGAATCAGCCTGGAGTTGTGATTAATTGTCGTTTCATTAAGTTCAAGACCACCAGGTTGTCACGCTGACATCCACCACAGCTTATCAGTCTGATGCAAATACTTTGCTCCAAACCTAGTGTTGTGGTTTAACCCCAGCCGGCAGCTAAGCCCCACACAGCCGCTCACTCACTCCTCCCCACCCAGTGGAATGGGGGAAAGAATAAAAAAAAAAACAACACAAAACCTGTGGGTTGAGATAAAGGCAGCTTAATAGGACAGAAAGGAAGAAAAAAAAAATCAACAATAATTATAAAAGAATTAGGATATACAAAACAAGTGATGCACAATGCAATTGCTCACCACTCGCTGACTGATGCCCAGTTAGTTCCCGAGCAGCAATCTGGCCCCCCAGGCCAAGTCCCCCCAGTTTATATACTAGGCATGACATCACATGGTCTGGAATACCCCTTTGGCCAGTTTGGGTCAGCTGCCCTGGCTGTGTCCCCTCCCAACTTCTTGTGCCCCTCCAGCCTTCTCGCTGGCTGGGCCAGAGAAGCTGAAAAATCCTTGACTTAGTCTAAACACTATTTGGCAACAGCTAAAAACATCAGTGCGCTATCAACATTATTCTCATACTAAATCCAAAACATAACACTGTACCAGCTACTAGAAAAAAAAATTAACTCTATCCCAGCCAAAACCAGGATACCCAGCTTTGAATGTTGCAGCCCTTTGGGTCTGAGACGTTTGCCAGAGGCAGGGAGCATGAGGTGACACGTAGCAAATGTCCGAGGCTACCTTTTGCAGGAGGAAGGGACTGCATCATGTACTAGAGACAGCTTTTGAGCATTGGATTTTTACATATGTTTTTTAGCAATGAATGCATCATTTATCCCTTGGCCAGCAGGTTTTGCTGGCTTGTGTGCAGCGATGGGGATCTACACAGGGTTGGGGGTTTAGCCTGGTGAGAGATTCCAGGATGGTCCATTTTTGAGCTGTTGCCTCCGCCACCTCCTCTCCTCCCACCCCAAAACAGGATTATCACCTGCCAGGCTACTTCTCAAGGCATTACCCTCTCAGCTTAGATTATATCTGTGCATCTGATTCCTCAAGGCTGACCCTATGTAGTGCAAACATCTTCTGCTCCCTGCAGCCCTGCTCTGGCCTGGCTGCAGAGCCACTAGCCTGGCTTGGGACGTGGGGTCCCACATGCCTTCTTCATGTGCCAGCTTGGTTTTTTGCTACTGCGTTTTTAAAATGAGCAGCTTTTATTTCTGCTCCCTACTGAAAATACCTCCACCATGGCAGCTCACGGGTCTGGATCGCTCTCCTCACTTGTCTGCCACTGATTGTGTTTGTTCTGGAAATGACTACTATAATATTTTTAGCAGCACTTATTAAGACTCGTCTCCTGAAGTCTAGTTCAATGTTGCTAATTAACTTCTTCGGTGCCGCCAGCACTCTGCAGTGCTTCCATGCCAGATTTTTCTTTTTTTAACCAATAAAGCTAAGAAAGCAGATGTGGATGCCCTGCCATATTCTGCTTTAGAGTCAAAGCAAGCAGAGGATGCATTGGATGTCCTTCATACTGCTGGCCTTGATACTCAGGTTAAAGAGGAGTAAAAAGCTCTTTAAGAGTAAGCTACAAAATTACTGAACCTTTACGGGGAGGCTTTTCAGTGCCTTCCCTTGACTTCAGGAAGTTGTGGTGATGCCCTTAGCATCTCCCCATCCTTCAGATGTGGCAGCAAGTCAACTTTCCAGACACTTAAGGTACAACTGTGCTGATAAAAAGTACCCAAGGTATACATGAGTAATGGAAAGGTCAGCCTTATCCTCGGAAATCCAGCTGAACTCTCATGGTAGGGTTGGGTGACATGGGTTGGGTGATAGGAAGGAAATTTAGGTGGAAGGTACAAAAAGAATCTTGGTAGCTAGTTTGAAGATCTCCAAGTTCTGGGATAAATGGGACCAGCCATGAAGGGCTGTGAAATGCTAGTTGGCAATGCGGTCAACAACCTGACAGGGGAAGATAGGTAGATCTCAGAAAAATGAGATAATAGGCACTTTTAAGCACACCTTCTTGAAGTGCGTTTTGGCATTAGTAACTCTGCTAAATCATGAGAGTTGGGTATTGAAAAAAACCAAGAATAAAGCAGTGTCCATTTCTTTCGTGTGAGTCTATCAGGTATGCATGAGTAAAGGTTCATATAATGAAAAAGTTTCTGGGACAAAATCCCCAAGTTCCTGGAGAGTTTCAGCTCAGCCATTATTCAGACAAATCCTCTGAAGTTGGCAGGAGTTTGGACTGGGGGCTTCAGGAGTGAGTCTGCAATGAATTTCTGTTTGTCCTGGAAGGAATTGTATTTTGCCAGTGAGAGGCTTTTTGACCTCCTGATTTGTGTCTAAAGCATCCAAAGAGGATATATAAATATAAATTATAACCTGGAACAAATAGCGAATATCCATGTGAATTTGAGTTGCAATATCTGCCCTGCATTTTTATGTTGAAAAGAATTTTTTTAAGGGTGTGCTCATGATTGGAGGGCAAAGCAGATGATGAAGACTTAGGTGAAAGAGATGTGTCCATTAAAACAATGTAGTGATTGTTCACTGTAATGGGATTTCTTAACAGTAAATAGGATTTTTGCTTGATTAAAATGTGCTGAGGGGAAACAGGACTTAAGGAAAATTTCACTGAAATATGGGATTCGGTTTAAAAAGACTGGCACTGAATAAGCAAACTGGCTGTTTCATGTTACGTAGCTCCTCAGTTCTGTGTTCTCACAAAGTAGCAGCTGCTTGAGACTCAAAAGGGAGAGGGGAAAAAAGCAAAGAAACATCAGAGCTGAAAACTATAGAAGTTATACACTGGCCATGACAGAAGATGGGAAAATCAGCTGCCTTTATACCAGTCTGAGCTGGCTTACTGGGATGCCATTCATGCTTCCCTCAAATAGCTGGAATAAATTAACACAGCCACTGGAGAGATGAGGCATTAGGCAGCTCTGCAATTCTTTTTCATCTGTCGATGTTTAGGACGGAGATGGGGAAAGGGCCATCTGTGTGCTGCAGGCAGGGAGAAAAAGTAAAGGCAGCATCAAGTATAGGCATGCCAGCTGAGAAGTTCTTACTCCATTCATAGGGTCTTTCCAACATACCACGTGAAGAAGAGCTTTTGTGAGCCCCCTTGTATTGGCCTCAAATTCAGTTGCCCCTCAGACTGTGTTAAATTCTTCCCTCTGTCCAAGGCACGCGTGAAGGATGCTGTGGCTTGCTAAGGTCAATCAGCCTGAATTCATGTGATGTTTTGCACTCTTGTACTGCTGAATTAAGCAAATGACTGGTAATGTTAATGTGAACACTGAGGCTCCAGGAGGAGGGAAGTACTGAGGGAAGGCTGCATGAAGAAGAAAAAGAGGGTTTGGGTTTGTTTTTTTTTGAGGGAGAGGTAATAAAATATATTTGCTTTACGGGAGCATATGTATACACCGGAGGGACTAACAGCAATGAATATTTTTGGCCTTCTCCACGAAAGTGCTTGCTTTTCTTACTGGACAGTGACTGCCAAGTATTTTCTTGGTGCAATATTGAGTGTGTTACAAGTTATTCACAAGAAATATCCTTGGATTGACTGGAACAGAATTTATTGATAAAAGCATTGTACTCTTCACCACAAGTATCAGGATGAGTGAGGAATGCCAGTACCCAAAAACCAAGCCAAGGTGGAAAGCGCTTGGACAAGTTTCTGGTCAATTTTTATAGTTTAAGGTGCAGATTCATCCAACATTGTGTTGGGAGAGGTGCCTCTGCCTCGTGCCTTTCTTGTAAATATAAACTTTCTTTATGGATAAGCAAAGCCTCCTCCTGAGCTTGGTGGGAAGCAGATGAAGCTTTTGGGTAGCTTAAAACTGCATAGTCAGAACATGGTGTGTTGTGTAAGGCTGCTGTAATGTGTTCTTTTCATATAAATGAGTTTCAATTGACTCTGGTATGAAGAGTAGAACAGAGAATTAAATTAGATTAATAGATTTTTTTAAGACCAGAAGGGACCATTAGCTCATTTAGTCTGACCTCTGTAATGCATTTGAATGGATTTCATCCGCTTCCTCTTGTACTGAGCCTAATGACTTGACTTTAACTGAAGTGTACCTTCCAGAAAGGCACCCAGACAATCAGTGTGTCACTTCATGGAGTGCTTTTCTTGGGTAGATATTCTCTCCCAGTGTTAAAGAGGTAAAATAATATTTGCATTATAAATGTTTTGGTTGTACTGCCCGGTCAGTGAGGCCATTTTGTGCCTTTTTGCATCATACGTAAAAAGTCAAAAATATGCTTCTTGAATTGCATTCTTTTGCACCTTGTTCAGATGTTGATCAGGAGGTTGTCTTCTGTGGGAGTTACTGGTAGGTCTGAGATTTTTTATTATTTTTTAAAGATGTTAGAAACTTGTTACTCTGTTAGGAGTGGGAAATTCCTGAATAGACTGAGAAAGCAAATAATTCACTAGCAATGAGAAAATAGCTTTCTGGGCACTAAAACTAAGAAAGCCTTCTACTTTCAGATGTGTACTTTATGATGAGTGCCACTAAATGTGTCTGTAAACTCTGCTTTTTAATTAGAAGAAATTGCCAGTCTGCAGAGCTTGCATACTGCTCTCTTAATGCCACTTCCATTTTTATTTGAACCAGAGTGGTAGGGAGTGACATTTAAACCTCAGAGTTTGTCATCAAGTTCTAATTTTCTTGTTGATGAGAACATCTGTCCATTGGAAAGGGCAAAAACTCATTCCAGCAGTTTTTCCATAAGGTATTGGAAGATTTAATTACAAATGGGTTTTCTGATTGTTGGTTTGGGGTTTTTTGCCTTTTGTTTCCCACCGTTTTTAAAGGGGCCTGTATTTACAGTGGGTAAAAAAAGATGATGATGCAAGGAAGTGAACTGTAGACGATACAAGAAGCACTGTGGTAAATAACCATTGATTGTATTAAGAGTGTTGTCACACCAGGTTTTTCATGTCAAAACGTACTGGCAAATTCTGGTGGAAAGAGATTATCATATTCTTAATATGCAAATATAAATTGGCTGTACTAAAAAATGTCTTAATTCAAATTGAAATACTATACTGTCAGAATGTATTTTTTTTCCTTCTAACACCATGTTTTGTGATATTTTGGATAAACTTCACCTTCAGGCATTTCTTTCTGGTTTTATCAAGGCTGTGGCTTCATTAGATTAAGCACTGTGAGAGTAGACATGTTACCCCCTCTTTCTCATTTTTTCCTTTGAGAGAAGAAACCTTAAAATGGGCATGTATCAAGGAAGGCTAGTGAAGTCCTCTCTTCCCTTTACAGTGTAATTTGTGACCACAGTGATCTTGTGCATGTTTGGAAGTCATTGCCCCAACATAGTTGACAGTGTATGCATCAGTTGTAACCGAAAAAAAAAGACTCAAATTAGCCAAAATGACCCCAAAATATCTTTGGGGCTAGCTGGTATAGGCTAGTGCCAATGGGAGTTTTGATTTCCATGCAACCTGATTTGCACATCGAAGGCGGTAAGCATCGCCTTGCTGAACCATGGCCTTTACGTGTTTCATTAAATTTCCCCCTTATGATGACTTCTAGGTTGGGGGGCAATGATGTGAAAAGTTTCTTTCTACAGTTTGTTGACATTTATCAGTGACTAATGTCTTTGCTTTAGTGAGTAGATCCAGAGCTGTAAAAGCTGGTCCTCGCCAGATAAAAGTTTAGTTACAGTAACTTTATTGTCCTCTTCCTACTCTGATTTGAAAGCTGATTTAATCTTCAAAAGGAATAATCATTAAAAATATAGCATGCATTGGTGCATTTCTTTAATTCATCTTCCTTGGAAGCCTTGTGGATACAGAAGCAGCAGACATGGGTTTGTGCATGCCTGAGGTTTATCCACAGCTTGCTGACATGATGTTTAAATGTGATTCTTGCTTCTGTGCATGGATTGCAGAGACCTGTTTAGCAGCATGGTGCTAACCAGATTCCTCCAAATCACTTTGCGATGTGACCTATTTCCTTGCTGGAGAAGCTCAGAGGAGCCTGTTGCACCTTCTTTGTCACGGAGGTGAGGATCTTTTGAGGGAGCAGAAGCACTGGTGTTTTGGGAGGTTATCTACTACCATGTAGCCCAGGGCTGGCCAAGAATGCCCACACACCTCTGTGGGTTCATCTTGCCACAGAGGTTGCCTGTTAGCCATTGTGGGTCATGTCAAAAAATGTCTGAGGCTGTTGATATCAAACAGGGAGCTGGGGAAAACGTGAGGCTTGTAGCTGGCTGCAGGTGAGGTCTTTAAACAGTAGTAGTTGAAGATGGACCTACCAAAGGGCCAGGGACTCCAGGAGAAGAGGCTCTGTGTATCACAGAGCTGCCAATAATAACACTACATCTCCAGTAGATCCTTGATTCATCTCCTCTGCCCCTTTCCAGGTTGTTTTTTTTTATGAAGCCAAACCCTTTTCTGATGGCCATGTATAAGGAGAGATGGCATCAAGGGGAAAGGAGGGCTTAGGCAGCCTTTCTTTCCACTTGGAAACCACAGGAAACAAACCAGTATTTTTGCCTAAAATTAGAAAAAATGAGAGATTGTCAATTTTTATGAAATCCCTTAACATGCATGGCAGACACTCTGGCCTATCACTAACGGTGGCACTTCCCATAGTTGGCATGACTCACTGAAGAGAGATCTTCAAGCCTATTAGTAAAAGTATTTATTTATTTGTTTGCTTGTTTAGAAACCTGTGAGAAAGTCCTTTGGATGTTTCAATAGGGGATGTTGATGTTATCTTGTCCCCTCGGTATCTTTATAAACTTCAGTTGTCGTTGATTCTAGAGATCTGTTTTACCTATCCTGGGCTTGTCACTCTTGCACTACAAGAGATTGATCATATTATTATTATTATTATTATTATTATTATTATTATTGTTGTTGTTACATATTTAACAATAAAACTGAGTGACGTTCTACTCCCAGCTGAATCTCCAAGGAATGCAACTGTTTCTCGTTATAAAGGGGAAAAAAAGTAATTAAATTTTAATTATTTTTCCCTTTTGCCCAAATATCTTCACACAGTGCAAATTAAATGAAATTATTTAACCATGACAAGCACTTCTGTCAATTAATCCCTGAGAAGTGAAGCTGGAAAATGTATGCCACACGCATGCAGGCAGTCATACACAGATGCCTGGAAAAAAGAAACCCAAAGGAGCCTAAGACAAGCATGAGTTAACTAGCCCAACAGAGCTGTGAATGGGAGTTTTAAGCGATAGTGACGTCCATCCGCAACCTGATCTGAGCTCTTTGCAGCTTCCCATCTGATACTCTGAAGAATCTTTTTCCCTTCTGGCTTAATAGCTAAAGATTAATTGAAGTTCAAGAACTCAGTATTTCTAGTAGCCTTTATACTGAAATTTAAGATGGGTAATTTAACTTTGAATTGATTTTTTTTTTCTTCAATTTGAGCTTTTAGTATGTGCATATTTTTATCTCAGCTGTGCCTGGGTTTCCTGAATTACGGGCAAGATTACCAAGAGATATTCATTAGACAAATGCGTTTATTAACAACATAAAGATTGTTGTACTGAATGCCTGAAAACTGGATCCAGTTATTAGAAGAGAAAATCTTTCAGGCAATTTCAAAGCATTAAAGAAAAAATTCATCTTGTCTATCTGGATTTTTATATACCTGGTTTCATTATCTATCGAAAAACACTGGTGCTTTTTGTATGGGCAGTGCTCCAAGGTCAAAGGTTAGCCCCATTTCTGACTTTCAGCAGATTAAAAACCCTACTTGCAGTCAACGGCTGTGTCCCAGGTAAGCAACTCTTCTCCAGAAAGACCTCGTCTCTCTTCTATAGGGACGTTCTCATGCACAGGCATCTGGAGGGTCCATGAGATGGTTGCTGGCATGGTAAAAGCCATACCTGCATCTCTGAGATGTTTATTTAGGCCTGTTTGGTATTCAGACTTCATCTTTTAGCAGCTGAAGTCAAACACTGAGCATAGAGTCGTCTGAAGCTACTGCTGGAGGAAGTACTATCGACAGTAAGTCCTGCACGTTTTAGATTTATATATACATGTATGCATGTGTATATATATAGATAGATAGATATTTGCACGTTGATTAGATATATTTGAAAAAGTAGGATTTGCAAGCTGGCTCAGTTGCCAAGGTGATTTAACTAAATATACATTTATTCTTATGGAAGACAGGGACATACTCGGTAGCTTTACAGGCAGTGGAGGGTTTTTTCCTCCTTGGATGAAGCTGTCCCAAGCAATGCACATGTTCTGATAGATACAAGCATTTGGTAGGCTTCCCTGACTCTACTCAGACATCAAGATGTTATGCAGACCTAATTAATTCAATTCCACATATCACTCCAAATGCAGTATAGGGAATTGATACATTTCTATCCCTTTACCTATTTTCCCTCCCGTACAATCCTCTACGCAAGACTGCTTGGGCTTTGGCAGCGTAGCAAAGGTCCTTGGCTCTGTTAGACAACATCAGATGGCCAATACTAAGCTTAACGGGAAAGGAAAAAGGCCTAAACCGAACCAAAGTGGGGCAGCAAGACTGTGAGGGAATGGGCAGGTTTCCTGAGTTAGGCAATTTTCCTATGGTTTGCAGTGAAGCAAAGACTCGGTCCTAACTCTGACACCATTAAACTGTCTTGATTTGCTAGGCCACAGTTTCCAACCTCTGATGTTCCCAGGTACAGTCACTGCTTTGAAGACAAGAGAACATCAGCGTGATGGAAATTCAGAAGCAGATTTTCGCAGGCAGGAGCGGAGTCATCCAGGTAGCAAATGGGGACAGTTGGGACACCGCTGCTTTCAGCCTCCTCCTCTATTAAGTTTGAAGGTTTTTTTATACTGCCCTGGTGCTTAGATGTAGAAAACTGTACGTTTACACTACAGCACACCAAACAGCTGTCAATAGAATGATGGGGTTTTTTTGGTTGGAAAATGTCCCATTGATACAAAATCAAAATATTTTGTGGAAACTTGTCCTTTTTTGGCAGGAAAGCATCAAAACAAGCCTTTGGGATGCTGCTGTTGTCATGAGTGACGCTAAACTGTTGTTATATTATTGATTTATTGTTATGTTTAACATGGAACGTTTTAGTATTACCCAAGGAAAAAAAAAAAATAGTTCTATGCCAATGAAAGATTTGGTGACCCTTGAGTCATGTTGTTTGAAAGTCACAACCCTTTAGAAATTTCAGCTTTTTGTTCCAGGTCATAATAAAAATAGATCCTCGCACATCACGATTTTCTTCGGAGGGCGGGTTTTTCAGACCAGCACTCGTCTGGACTCACATTATGGCCCGCCAGCCCTTCCAGAGCAACGTAAAGCTCTTGTTTATTTGAGCCCTGTACCCTGGACTTGCTGCATTTTTAGACCAAGCAGAGAAACTGTGGTTTAGCTACTTAGAGGGGGTCTAACAAGGAGTATTCCCTGTCCTTTCTAGCTGGCCTTATAGCTGTTTTGTGGCTGTGTCATACTCTGCCATTTTCCGTAGCTCATAACTTTCCTCTGCAGGTGGCAAGCATTGGAAAATCTCGGCAGTCCTTGCTGAACTGACCAGGGAGAGTCTTATGTTTGCTGATCAGTGGGTAGGAAGATCAGTCACACATCCTGCATTTTGCTTTGGGGGAAAAGGAGCAAGTGCACCAAGCGAATTACTGGGTGATTTATTTATTTGCAATTCTGGGATGGAATCTTTTATCTTCATAAATCTCATGTTAGGACAGATATTGTAACTATGCCCAGTGGTGATATATTTGTCTGTATAAAAATCAACGCCTTAACTGTGCATAGGGAGCAAATCTTTGTGTTTCACCCTAGCTGCATTTGATATCCAAAGTTAACTAGGATTGTCCAGTGTTTAATTACATACTAAAATGAGGCTGTGTATTTCATCTGTATTGGTAGGTGCAAGGGCTGAGATTCAGCTTCAGGCTTGCATGGAGGGATTGGCATTTAGCAGGAGGTGCATTATGTGCCAGATTTTGTGATGGTTGGGTGCATCACACTAACAACAAACTAGCAAGGGGAGCTGAGACATGCATGATGTGGTTGAAAATGTCAAATGCCAGGCGTAGAGGCTTGACAGAGAGGTGGCCAGCAGAGCTAACTGTGAATATGGCCTTTTTTTATGAGGCCATCATTTGTTGCAGAGCTAAGCACAGATGACTTTGGTTAAAAATTAACCTTGGTGCCTTTCCAGGGTATCTCTCTGAATGAGAGGCAGGGATGGATCCAGGCCCTGCATCTTCCTGAGCTGGGCTGAATTGCTTGCTGAATTTCCTGCTTTCCTAGGAGCACAGGCTTGCTTTTCTGCTTGATGTTATGGGACCCTCCTTCTCCAACTGCAGTCTCTCCTGAATGCTTGGATGCTCACTATTTTCTAGCTAAGTCATAGTTTGCATCTGCGGATGGTTGTGATATTTTCTCATTTCATTGCACCCCACAGTAAGCTTATTGCCTGCTCTTTTCTGTCCATGTTAGTGCTGTATTGATAGTATTTTAAATTGAATTCTGGACCTTTGGTCTGAAACTGGGAGATGTGGACCAGATCAAAAAGGGTTTGCTGACATCAATATGTGTCTACACAATCGCTATCTGACAGCAGCCTATCCTTTGTTTATACATACTGATCAGTTCTTATGTTTCCAGTGCATTAATTTGTCTGTGACAATTTTCTTAGC
The DNA here is from genome assembly GCF_000737465.1 of Haliaeetus leucocephalus. Taxonomy (NCBI): domain Eukaryota; kingdom Metazoa; phylum Chordata; class Aves; order Accipitriformes; family Accipitridae; genus Haliaeetus; species Haliaeetus leucocephalus. The sequence goes on along the minus strand of NW_010972581.1, from coordinate 1,601,799 downwards.
TAAAATTTGAGCAGTAGGACTGCTGACCTCAAATGACCCTGATTTCTTCATCTTGGGAGACCTCCTACTCAATAGGAGGTCCTTATAGATGAGATCAATGACATTTTGCTAGATGATCATCAGCTTGAGGAGATTATGATAGAATTGCTAAGTTCTAATTTGTCCTGCACCCATTGAAAATGTAAGATGCATCAATTCACTGAGTCATATTATTTTAATTCAGAAAAACATCTGAACTTATAAACAGGGTTGAAGATCCTTACTAGCTTCTGGTAGTCATAGGGTAACACTAGGTATCTGGTCATCTTCCCAACCCTCCGTTTTTGCCCAGCTGCCCTGTCATTTTAACCCCAGCCAGCAACTAAGCACCACGCAGCCGCTCACTCACTTCCCCCCCCACCCAGTGGGATGGGGGAGAAAATCTGGAGAAGAAGTAAAACTCCTGGGTTGAGATAAGAACGATTTAATAGAACAGAAAAGAAGAAACTAATAATGATAATGATAACCCTAATAAAATGAAAATAGTAGTAATAAAAGGATTGAAATGTACAAATGATGCGCAGGGCAATTGCTCACCACCCGTCGACTGACACCCAGCCAGTCCCCGAGCGGCGATTCCCCGCCCCCACTTACCAGTTCCTAAACTAGATGGGACGTCACATGGTATGGAATACCCTGTTGGCCAGTTTGGGTCAGGTGCCCTGGCTGGGCATGAGAAGCTGAAAAATCCTTGACTCTAGTCTAAACACTACTGAGCAACAACTGAAAACATCAGTGTTATCAACATTCTTCACATACTGAACTCAAAACACAGCACTGTACCAGCTACTAGGAAGACAGTTAACTCTATCCCAGCTGAAACCAGGACATGCCCCTAGTAAAGAAGCCTACAGACAACTGAGATAGGAGGCCAACACGGATGAGGACTGTTGCTGGCAGCCCGTCACTGTGTTGCAAATCTCTGTGTTATATTAGAAATCACTGTTAAGTGTCAATTTTTGCCTCCCTGCACAATGGCTTCTCCCCAGCCGAATGAAGTTCATTACCGTTTATATCGCTGGTCCTGTCCCAGGCTGGAGAGGCCTGGATCCACAGCTCACATGGAAAGGTGCAGCCCTGCTGAAGGCAGTGAGATTGCAGCTGTTTGCACCACCTAAAGATTTGGCCATTTGTCTTGAAACTGGCTTATCATCTCTGCAACCCCAGGGCATGTTGCTCTTTGCTTGCTTAATTGCCAGTTTAATCAAAACCTGACGTGCTGTTTTAAATATGATTTCTCCCACTGAACAACTCAAGCTGTCACAGCGTTTCTGTGCATGTGTCTGGTGTACGCCATGAATAGCTAAAATGTATGGCTCTAATCCATGGTGCCATGAATCTAAGCAGACTTGAGCTGCCCAGGTGCTGTGGCTGTTTAACGATGTGCCTGTTCCCAACTTATCATCAGCCTCCTTGCAGGAAGTTATCCTCAGCGGATCTGGTAGGACAGAGTACATAAGCGCTCATCTGCTCCAGTGCAAAGTCCAGCGGGCTGACTTTGTTACCACATCACTTGGGGGATTGGGCGTCTGGGGCTATATTCTGCTTTCTTCATTTTCTAACTGCCCCTCCCAAAATACAAATTTTCACAAAGATAGGCTCTATGTTTTGCTCTCTGAAGTTAAACTTAAGGGCTGTCAAATCTAGTGGCGATGTTGTTGAGCTCAGTGATGGTTTTTCCAGAGCCTCAGCCTCTGTGATCACAGGATTTTCAGTTCTGTTTAAAAGTACAAAAGTCTTCTTGCATTTCTAATTGGAAAGAGAAGCTTTAAAACACAGTTCCTGAAGACTTTGAGGCACAGCAAGGAAAAGCCTAAATCCATAATATTTATTTGCTTTTGGCTTAAAAGTCTTAGCATGTAATCTCAGAATTTGGGGATGTGTCTCCTGACTTGTACATGCTTGAGGTTGACAGTAAAATGTCTTCCCAGCGCTAGCTTTTGAGCAATGTCATTTCAAGCACCTGACAAACAGGCTTTTTCACAGGCTAGTTTTCTTCTGGTTGTCCCAGGAGCTCTAAGCTTGTTCCAGTCATTTGTAACCTTTGTAATCAGCTTGGCTGAGGTGCCCGGGGAAAACCTGCTTCCCTGCTCATCCAGCTTGTAAAGCGGAAAGTGTAGGTATTTGCCTTCAATCCACAGCACAGATGTTTTGTTGCCCTCCACTTTTTCTTGCAATCACTCCCTTGTTTTGGTCTCACCCCTTAGTAAAATCTTCTAGTGGTTTTTAAATCTCTGTTTATCCTGAGCAGAAAGCCACCTTTGTGTCAAGTAACAGGGCGTTTGCAATCTGGCCTCTCGTCTGTATGAAACTAATTGGACATTTTTGGCTGGCTTCTTGCAAAGGAAAAGCTTTCAGAGGACTTGTTCCCTGAACATAGCGACACAGGATCAGACGCCAGGGTCTCCAGCCTGCTGTGAAGGTGAGCAAGTCTTGTCCTTTTCATAGATGTGCCAGTTTATCTCTTTTTTTAGGGACTTTCCCCCCCTATTTACTGTCCCTCTTTGCTTCTATTCGATTTGCCTGGAAATAACAACAGCATGATTCCTGAAATCCAGTAATTTTAGAAAGAAACCCCATCTCTAATTAAGTCATCCCTGGAAGGAAGGACAATGAAAGCTTGAACTCCTGCACAAAGAAGTCACCTGTGCAAAGGAGCTTAAACTCACTTTGAAATGGTATACTGGCACAGAGAGCAGCGCAGCCACCTTCCTCAGTGGTGTTCCCCTCCATCTGTAGGGGCTGTAGAAAGGAGGTGGACTTTCGGCTGAGGCTTGCCCAGGGTTCAGATGGTTTGCTTAAGGACTGATGGCTGGGTTTAGAAAGGTGAGCTTATGCTGCTCTGAAGGTATCACTGCCACAGCAGGGTCCCAACTACTTCCACACTGGAAGTTTTCTTTTTAATCTCCTTTCCTTTTCCTTTTCCTTTTCCTTTTCCTTTCCTTTCCTTCTCCAAGAATCCCTCGCAGCAAGTAGGCTTGTTTGTAATACAGGTTGCTGAAAGCAAAATACTGTCTTATATCAGATTCTTGTGTACACGCAATTCTTGCTGTAGTAGTCACTGAGCCATTCAACCAATGTTACTTCAATTGAAGCTATTATTTCAATCAAAGCTGGAATGGCTGATATTATTGAGACTGTGTTTTCAATCCCAAGGAGCCAACCCAGTAATCATCCCTCCCTGTGAGTGGCTCCAAATCCACTAAACAAGAAGGATTAAACAGAGTTGCTCTTTCCTTTCCCTGATCCAGGGAAGACAAGCATGTATCCATCCTGGGCTCCCCAGCAGCAAGATAGTCATTACCATTGCTCAGCGTGAAGCTAATTCTTTAAAAGTTGTGAATCCCATGTCATTCAGATATCCAGTCAGAGATACTGGCGTTTCTTCTTCCTTGCTCGTGTCACAAGAGGGTGAAGGAATTGCTTCATGTCACTTACAGAGGCCAGATTGGCCAGAGAATTGAAGCTTGAGTTTGTCAGTTCTTCGATCAAAAGATCATTTAAGAAACCCAAATGCAAGGTTAAGGGTTAGCCTGTTAGAGGAAGTTTAGCTTGAGATGGTGATCAGGGCTAGCATATATGAATGTGTAAATCTGTACATTAATTAAAGCAACTAAGGGGCCGTAGCTCTAAAGGGAAAAAAAGTATTTCTCTTTCATTGAGGTGTTGGGTGATTGTGTTTCAGAGGTGATGGAATATATGACTGAGGACAATTTGAATATTGTCTGTTGCAAAGGAAAATATTCAGAACTAAAGCTGTCTATTAATTTTATAGCAGCATATTTCACTGCAAAGAGCAAGGAGCCTGAGGCAGAAGGAGCTGAAAGAGTTTTCAACTGGTCTGAAACGCACCACCTTTTGGGTATACTTTTCAGACCTCATGGTCTCATTTTCAGTCATACTGTATGTCTCCTGTAATCCTTTTTGGGGCCAGACAGGCACATCAGAAACGAGGTAGTGTAACATGCCTCTTCTCCTTGCGTGTATGCAGCTAGATCAATGGGATCAGGAAATTTGGCGGTGCCTTGGGACACTTGCCCCAGCACTGGCAAGACAGAGCGGTGCACTTGCAGACCTGTCTGCTGCCCTTGCAGAGGACAGACATCCAGCATGACTCATACAGTGCGAAGGAGGCTCAGGCGAGAATTAATATGTATTATTCAAGAAGTACCAATCAGGATCTTATTGTTCTAGGCAGTGTGCAGACTTATAATCAAAACTGTCATCCAAAGGCCTACAGTAACATTGTGGGAACGAAGATAAGAATAATCCAGAGACATGCTTGAAGGGCCTTAAAGAATTTAGGTTCCAAATACAGAATATCTGATACTAAAAAATTATATTTGACCTTGTACGAAACATCTGGTCTGTGTTCGGCGCAGTTATTTTGGAGTCAGTGGGCTTGTGCAGTTACTGACCCATTGCAAACTTCTCAGTCCCTGGCCATGTAGTAAGAAAGAACTGTAGGATGGCAGCATGAAGGGAACAGATGTTGAAACCTCCTGTGTTGTTCCTGGCTTCATGAAGCAATGAAAAGGGACACAATGAAGTTTATAAAGTCCATAGTTGACTTCACCAAAACTGAAATTGGTAAGCTACAGACTTCAGATCTCTTTGAATCTATAAATCAGCAGTTCTGCTGCATGGGTCTTAAAAAAAAAAAAAAGTAAAACATTGGCCACATTGAGCATGGATTCCCCCAGCTGAGTTTACAGCAGGTAGGTAAAGAAGAAAAATAAACATCACGCGCAGGTAGAAAAACTGTGGAGAAAGACCCAAGGAGCAAGACAGTAGTCATCGAGTTATAAAGCCATGTTACATGCAAAGATGAAAGGGGTGCAAAAACAAGGCAGCCCCAAATTGTCTTTGCAAGGCACTTTTGGGCTGCTTGGCACTGTTTCACCTTATAGGACTGGGGATTTCTGGAGTTCCCGATCAAGGCGATAGAAAGAGATGCTCTTTTACTGACAGGAATATGCTTAATCTTTGCTATAAAGTGGGAAGAGTGCTCCCAGGATGTGACCATCAAAAATTGTATTCAGACTGTCACTGATGTGGTAAGGTTACAGATATATTCACAGCTAGGGACAAGGTTTAAAAATGCTTAGATGTCATTTTCTTTGGGCTGAGGAAGGGGGAGATGATTCCTAATGATTATTGAAAAAAATCCCAGTAAGGCTTTCTTTGGATGGCTGATCTAGCAGCTTGCCTGTTATTGGTGTTGGAGATAAACTTAGGCCTAAAAGCTCTGCTTCCTATGCAGTTACTGTCTGCACCCAAAATGTATTGACTGTCCTCACCAGCAGTCAGAAAGTCCGTAGGCAGTTGCTATATGTGAGTTAGGGAAACTGTTGTATTCAGATCCTCTATCAGTGTGCAATGGGGAGATGCGAGAGACTTTTGAAACCTTCCTCTTCCTCTTACAGGTTTTTCCTTCCAGCTAGGTTAATGGTGAACAGTGCCACAAAAGTAGGTGATCTCCCCTTTCTCCCCTTTCTCTGAGATCGAACTGAAAACATGGATTCTTTAGGAGGCTTTTGACTGAGAGAGAAAACATAAAAACAGAGAGGAAGTCTGTCAGCTGGATCAATTTGCCCAAACAGCTCAGTTTTTCGGCTGACAGCATTTTAGCACTCAGAGGGGAGTTGTCAAAATCTCTCTACAGGCAGCCATGTCCTTCATGCTGAGACATACCTTATCTCAAAAAGAAAGAAAGAAGTAAAGAAAAAAAAGAAAGAAGATGAGGTGGCTTAGATTGCAGTCTTTCAGGTCATGGAGAAAATACCCACCCTTGTTTCATTTCTTCATCAAGTAACGTAGTGTTAATCTCTCTTACTGCTTGATCACTCGCTTTGGGATGGAGTCTATCTCCTCTTGCAGGGACTCTGCGCTTTAGCTGAAGCTTGGCAGCAGACTGGAAGCAGAGCCAAGCAGGCTGTACTGCGTGTCTCAAGGCTCCCGTTGCAGATCAGAAGAAGTGATTAATGAAGTTAGGGTGCACTGACCTGCTTGGAAAACAAATTACGCATCTCTTTGCACTTCCTTAATGAGAGCAGTTGATAAAAATACCTGTAACAACGAAGACTGCTTTAATGCTTTGTTGTCTGGCAGTCCTTTCAGGGCTGCAGTCGCAGTGAGGAATAATCACAGAAACCCATGGAAGATAGGAGTTAAGGTTTGCGTGGTAGGTGGTCATGTAGCTATGGAAGATGGGATTCATTAAGCTGGACAAGAAGATGCACGTCAGGAGCTAGAGAAGCAGGCCTGTGCCCGGAAATTGTTTCTTGGAGGCTTGCAGTCATGAGTTCCTGGAGAGAAACTTGTCTGACGTAGAAGGTGAGTAGAGGTGAGGTCTCACCTGATCGGGACATGGTGGAGGAGAAAGAGAGAGGATCGCAGTAGAGGTGTAGGCAGTACCAGGGAAGTACAACGTGGGGATGGAGACCATGGTATGCATACAGAGACATACAGACTGGAAAATAAAGGCAGAATTGGAGGGGACATCTGCTATAGGCTGTCACAAATGGAAGAAAGCGAGAGTGACAAATTCTTGGACCACATCTCACAATATTTGAAACCACAAGACACTTCATTTACCGTCTCCAGGCTGGTGACTCGCAGATCTACCTGTCTGCTTCAGATGTGTCTCCTACTATGTAATCTAGCATCTCAGCTGATTTCTCTGGCAACACCCCCAGATGCTTTGCCATTGAAATTTAAGCTCAACATGGCGAGAGCTCCTGCCCGATTTCTTCTTTTCCTCCACTGCTCCCCTTTCTGCATGAACAAGAGCGGCACAAGTAACAGAAAGACAGGGCTGTGTCCCAAGCTCTGCCTGTGAGGAGTGAGCGTGCTGTAACACATTTGGCTTTCATTAAAACCCTTGACCTAGAGTTGTGAGACGTAGCTCTCTAAATTGTGCTGGCAGGTGGATTAAAAGCTGTCTGAAAGGCAGTGAAGAAAGGATGCAATTGGTGGGAGTCTCCCTGGGGCAAGGAGAGAGTGCGGTGTGGGGATGGAGGGGACATCCATATACAATGCCACTACTGTTCCCAGGTGCAGTTTTATGTTACGGTTAAACTGATAGCTGTCCCCATCCCACCCCTAGCTCTTTTATTCTTGCCCTTTCCTTTACATCAGATCTAGCACTGCCGCCACGGCAGCCTGAATTGGTTCTGCTCATTGAGCCAGTGGAAAACTAGTAATTATTGTTTTCAGTGGGTCGTTTTCCATCAGAGCAGCTCTAGCTCACTCTGTGCTTGAATTAATTGCCAGACCTGCTGCAAGGGAGGGGATGGAAATGCCTGGCCATGTCCCAGGGGAGGGAAGACCACTGTGAAATGGCTTAACTATAATATGAAGCAGCACCCTTGGTTGAGAGAGTCCAGCTAAGCGAGACAGGGGAGACAAGAGATGTGGGTGATAGTAAGAGCACAGCGGCAAAGGGCAGGCCCTAAAGGAACACAAGCAGGGTGAAAATAGCAAGTGACAGGGAAAAAATAAGGCAGAAACATCTCAGACAGGGAGGCAGCAGGATTTCTCCCCCCACCAAGAAAGGGCAAACAAAGATGAGATCTTCTGACGGCGAGATCTGCTGCTTAGTGTCTGGGAGGGAGCAGTGGGTAGCCCCGAGGAGATACCTTTGAAAACAACAATAAGGAGCAATTTTGCCTCTGCAGGAGATGGACTGGCTAGCTTTGGCTAGGTTTCCCCCCAAAAGCTCTTCCTAACTTCTCCATCCCAAGTCTTTTCAGCCTCATCTGAGGTAGAACAGGCTGGGCTTGACCCACGAAGGCTGCTCGAAATGTCCTGTTTGACTTTTGGGACAAGAGCAGAGGAAGGACAGCAGGAGCTGGCACAGTGCTCTTCATATGAGATTAAATCTTTGAGAGGTGGCCAAGAAAACCTCCCTGGGCTTCGCTGTATTCACCGTTGCTAAACCCACTCTGGGTGGTTTGTGGTTACCAATATTCATAACCAGGGCTCTGAGGACTGCATTGCTCCAAATCCCTTGGTCTCCTCTGCACCAAAATCCCTCTCTTCCTCCCCCGTTTTCCAGTGCAGGTGACTGGTAAATTGTATTTCGTAGCACAGTGAGCACATCTGGGAGGGTAAGAATAATATGATGTGTCGTGCTTCTTTAGCCTGCTGGGCAAGCTTCTGGGGAGCAAAGCTCAAAAAATGTGCAGCCCTGCAGGTCAGCTCCCTGCCTTGGGTGCTGGGGAAAGCCAGACGTGGATACAACCTTTCTCCATGTGCTGCCATATTGGGGGGAAAATGGGAAGTCTTTAACATCGTTTAATTATAATGGCATATGTGAAATATTTCTCGGGTTTTTTTCTTCTTCTTCCTTCCCGGCCCTTATACCAGGCTCTCGTACTGCAGGGTAAATTCTGGGACGTGCACTGGAGGATGCAGAGCATCGCTGGAGCCAAGGTGCTGCGAAATCAAATGTTTTAAGTCCTTAACAGAGGGGTGAGGTTCATCTAAACACAAAACACAAATTACAGTGTTTGCACAGCAAAATGAGGAATCTCAGTGTGACTTGAAGAAACTTCTTCACCTCTGACTTCAGCTGGGACATGAGTTTCTGAGTCCTAAATGGTCCTTTGAAAATATGCAGCTGCCACTAGTGAAAAGCCTCCAGTTGCTTCAGCTGCTATAATACTTAGGCAGTTTTTAACCCATTCCTTTGGCATTATTTTAGTCCTTATTTTTGCCTGTAGTTTGAACCTAGCCTAGGTCCTCCCAGGTAATGGCTGTCACATGAGGGACAGTTTGGTCATCGAAAAAGGCCATTTTGAGTTCCTTCCTCTTACGGTTAAGGCTGTTGTTTGTTGTGACAGATTCAAAGCAGGAATAGTACATTCTCGGAAAAGACTAGTCCATTTTATCATGCTTTCTGCTCACACAAGCATGCTGCCAGGCGCTGCTTTTGGATTTGCATTTACTCTAAAACATGAGATACGTGTGTGACAAGGACTTAGCCAAACGTCCCCCCAGCTCACCCCTCTCCCTGCATACTTTATTGAGCTTTCTTCCTCAAATCTAAAGTTTTCTTCATGTTTGGCAGCCCCCGTGGCTGAGCCTGCAGGTTGCTTTGGTCAGTACTGGGGAACTCGGCCACAGCTTGGGACAGGGAGGTGAGAACCCACCTCTTGCTTCTCGTCTGCAAATTGGTTCCTTGTGAGTTTGCCTGTTGACCCCACTCTTTGGAAGGCAGAGAAGCAAATTGCATATATCAAAGCAGGTTTTTAGTAAGAAAAAAAAAAAAAAGGCGCAGTCCTACATCCCTTGCACTCAGACTTTAAATTACACCTGTAAGATAAAATGCATGAGCACACAATATTGGCATTTGAAAGAGCTGCTATTATATACATTGTATGACAGCTTCAAAAGCAATGTATAGCTAAACAACATATAGAGTTACAATGTTATAACTTTGCTCCTGTCAAGAACAGTATGGGAGAAGAAACATTTGCTTGTTATGCTGGCTTTGCACAAAAGCCCTTTCTTTGGTGTGGATTGTAGGCTCTCTGTCAATGCCCATTGAGGCTGCTGGTTTTGGTAACCTCCATTTTCAGAAGGCAGCCATGACCAGGAGCCAGCAGTTCCTCCGTGCACAGCCATGCTTGCAGGTACCCTACTTTTCCTGCTGCAGCTGCTTTAAGCTTGTGAGGGTTCCCAGTATGAAATACAAGAGGCAAAATGGCAAAAGAGCAGAGATAATGTAGTCAGAGAGAGCCCTTTGGAAAAGAGGGTTTTCTTGTATTCAGAGGCATGCATGGCTTCGAGAGAAGGACAGAAGAATAACCCTGGGAGGGAGAGAAGAAGAGGGAGCAGATGAGTTACTGCTACCCTAAGGAGTTAAAAGGGCAATGAAAGATGAAAGAGAGATGTACACATGAAAGAGAGATACTCCATAAAAGTCCATGAATAAATGAAGCGGTGGACAGAATCAGTGCTAACTCTGACATGTCTGAGGTAGGGAATGGCTTTATAAAAGCTTTATTTAAAAGGAAAGCTTTTAATGCAAAATGGAAAAGGGTGGGCAGTGAGGAAATGATGTTTTGTAAAGGTAGTCATTGATGAAAGGCAGAAAAAAAGGCTGCCGAGAGAAGTCTGAATATATGCCGAGTAATAAGTCTGAATGAAATTTGTTTAATGGCATGTCAGAAGAGTTTGTTAGCAAACCTACCAGCTTTTTAATTTCTCTTTCCATATGTTCTTATATATGCCTACATATTATGGAGTTCAAAAAGACTCATGAGTAGAGAAAAAACGACAAGAAAAAAAATGTACTAATTTTGGAAATTAAAGAGGATGAGAGTGATGGTCCTTGAAACTGCAATCCACAAAGTGAAATGTAGTCTTCAGTCAGATAATAAATTAGATTTTTTAAAAAATCCCATTAACAGTTAGAGGATTACAGAAATGTGGCCAAAAAGTAATGTTTTTTTACAGATCAGATCATCACAGTCAAACTGGACTGCTTTTAAAAATGGAATTTTTCACTTACATGGAAAAAAAGGCCACAGCATGCAACATATACTTTATCTGTAAAGATATTAGTAAAATTGTCGGTATGTTTTCCAAGACTTTTCCTTAGAATATATATTCAGTGTACCTAGTATGTGTCCATCCCATTGTTATAAAAAAAAAAAATATGTGAAGAACTGAAATCAAAGTCTCAGGTATCAGTGTGCAGTTTCACAGTTATTAACTCATTAGTGATCCAAGTAAGTGGGCAAACAGAATGAGGGATTAAGTCCATGGAGGTGGCTGCATTTGGAGGTGCTGACAGCAAGGGGCATAGGAGAGGCAGTGTATGGGAGCACCGGGTCGTCAGAGGTACCAGCACAAAATTAAATTAAATCCTCTGCATGAAATGCTAACTAACTAGGCTGTCTAAGAAGGATCTTGAGAACTGGTGAGCCCATGGAAAACAACATACCAAAAGAGGCTGGAAAAGGGATGGAAACCTGAACAAGAGATGCAGTCTGACATGGCAGAAAAAAAAATGTGCTGCAGTGATCGCCTCTGGATGAGGACAGTAAAGAAAGGGGACTCTCACCCCTTGAGACAAATAGTTTGAAGCATGTTTGTTTAAAAACTATATCTCCTGGTGCCTTCTCAGTGCTGCTGCTGGAGCTGGGTCAGGCAAAGGGGAGAACTGCAATTCAGGTACATGACTGTCCATGCCCACCACAGTACCATGGGCACTGAGCAAAGGAGAGTAGGGAAAAGTGACGCCCAGCCATTCTGGTGATTTTAGTTATCTTCATGGCATTGTCCATGCCTGAGCTTTAGGAGGCAAGTCATCAGATGTTTAAGAGGTCTCTCATCAGATGTTTTAAAAAGGCTTATTTTTAGTCTAGTAAATGTTGGTGTTCTGTCTCTTTGCTTCTGGAGGTTTGAATCTTCCGGTCTTATGTTTTCTATTCAGGTTTTCTCTGTAACAGTGCACAGTAAAATCTCAGGGAGAGAATGAGCAAGGACCAGGCAGAAAGGTTTCCCCATGTGCATACATGATGACAGGAGTAGTGCTCTAGAAAAATCAAATGTCACGGGCACTGGAAACTCAGCATAGGGTCAGGAGGGAGGTCTGCCCTGTTAGATGCTACAAACAGTGGGTATGTTTTCAAAAAGGATCAGGGGAAAGTGTTTTTAATAGATAAACAGGTGAGACTGCTTTGTTGCTACTTTCCATGGTTAGTTCACGTATTTGCAGATTTTTTCTGTAGTTTTATATCGCGGCATCTGTAGATGACTAAATCACTTAGGGGCAGAATTTTGAAGATGTGTGGATCTTTATTTTCTGTCTGTGAGCATCCAGATCCGTTTAAAAAAAAATTAAAAAAAAAAAACCCTTAGGCCAAGCTATTATGTTTCCTTCAGTCTTCACAAAACATTATCTTTGTTCTTCTACGTTATTGGCTTTTTAAAATGTGTTGCGTCTCTCATGTCAGGCCTGAAAATAATGGCCAGCCAGGCACTTTTTCTAATCTGCAAACATCTCCCCCGTTTCCTCTACCCAAGGAAGGCCGTGTCACCAGGTAGACTACTTTCAAGGTCATAGCTATATTTCACTCCCAAAATTGCTGCTGCCAAACATGCTTCTTTTCCCATTGCCACAGCACGTGCATATGGCCTGGCTACCATGGATGCTGTATGTCTGTTCTCATTGAGAGATGCCGTGTGAGCAGAAGACAGGGAGTTTGTGGCTACTCATGTCACATTTGCTGCTTGCCCCATCTCACCTAAGATGGTTTTGACATTATGCAGTGTTGGCCAGACCTGAATCCTTGTGGTATGATACAAAAAAAGCAGACAAGGACTGACCCACCGTTGTCTTCCAGAGTTAGCCCTTGTTGCCCGTTGCTCCCCTGCCCTGCTCCTGCATGTCGGTGGCTGGACCTCGCCAGCAAGAGGAATAAGGGAAACGGAGCCCAACCTTAGCGATTAGATACAAAATTGGCAACTTCATCGCATGTTACTTTGATGATTAGGTTTGATTGCTGTTTACTTTTTTACCTGGGAGCCAGCTCAGAAACACCAGATGGTTATAGTCAGGGTGGGATTTGGAGAAGGCCATGCAAGCTGTTATGATAAGAGGCATGCCCAACTTTCCATTAGCAACAGAGACATCTTGACCTTTGGTATTTTGTCAGGAGCTGCCTTTTTTTCCCCTTTTTTTTAAATAACTAAAAATTGACCCACTTATTTAAAGAGGTGCAGTTATTTTTGGAGTGTCCTGCAAATTTTGGGAAGGACTTGACACCAGCCATTTCCTCTCCTATAAGCACATGTACTAGACCAATATTGGTTAGTGTGTGGGAAGCTCTTCAGGTCGAAGAGTGGTCGATCAAATAGGCTTGTGGGTTAATAGATGTGTGGGTAGAAAGGAGAGCCTGACAGCTGGAGAGATGGTCGTGCAGGCAAGGGAGGCCATGTCCCACCTCTGGGTACTGCACCATTGTCAACTCAGACCCAACATGCAGAAAAAACAGCTGAAGGACCAGGTGATTTGGAGAGGGAGGTGTTGAGTGTTTCTGCCATCTCTTTTTTCATTAAGGCTTTCACGTTCCCCTTTTCAAGTGCTTTTCTGCAGTAGCTGGAACTAGAGAGGGGAAGATTGGAGTCACTCATTCCTAGAGCTGGGGCTTGAAGTAAGCAGCTGAAACTGCAGAATTCACACAAAAGGCACTGGGAGTTGGCGTCACTTGGCAGAACTTGTCCTGTCAGTCTTTGCAACCAACTTGTGCTGCACCAGTGATATCAGCCTCAAAGTCTTGCACAGGTCCACTGGGTAAAATTGTGTTTTTTAACGAAGTCAGTGGCAGAACTTGTAATACCATTAAAGCCAGAAGGACCATTGCTCTGAACCTCTCTCTAGTTTGGCCTCCTGACTCAGATTTCTCTCCTTGTGCTTGTGTACCAGTCCCATTGCTAGGGCTTGCTTCAGGCCTTGCCTCCCTTCCCTCAAACCTCTCAGATGTCACTGTTGCCAGTAATAGTAAAATTAAAGAAAAAATGTGATTCTGTTGATTAACAAAAGTTTTACAAGGTGTCATGATCCTGGATGTATAATTGGGGCCACAGATAGCAGTGGAGAGCCTTTGTTCCTTGTATGGGAAGACTGTGATGAGTCTGAAGAGCAACTAAGCCGGCATTCATGCCCAGAAAATGAAGCACAACAATTGTTTGCATTGCTTTTTTATAGAGACAGTATTAAAACCCAAAATTTGATTTATTAGCATTGCAAGAAGCGTACAGTCTAACAGAAGTCAAATTTGATATTTTTTGGAAGTAGTGTGTTTTGCATCAGCAGCAAGTAGATAAAAGCTTTCTGCAACTTGTTTCATTTATCACAAGAGAGCATTTGATGCTACTGCTTCCTCCATATTAGGTAAAAGCTTTTATAAAACATTCATAAACTTCCATAGTTATTACTGAATTGTAATGAATGTCTAAACAAACTCACAGATGGTTTGTAGTCTTTTATATATTGTGCATATATCTTCTTCACTGCAGACTAGCCCTTTAAGCCTGCAGAATCATTCTTTTTTGTATTTGGGATCACTTGGTCCCAAGAAGACTAGGTGATTAAAAAATATAAAATAAATAAATAAATAAACCCCAAACCATGTGCTAGCAATGTGCCCATAGGGCAAAAAAAAGGCCACCAGCCTTCTGGGCTGCATTAGGCAGAGCATTGCCAGCAGGTTGAGGGAGGTGATCCTGCCCCTCTGCTCAGCACTGGTGAGATGTATCTGGGTGTTGAGTCCAGTGCTGGGCTAGCCAGTACAAGAGGACTTACAAGACAGGGACTTACTGGACCCAGTCCAGCAAAGGGCCACAGTGATGATTAAGGGATTGAAGCATCTCTATGTGGGGAGAGGCTGAGAGAGCTGGGACTGTCCAGCATGGAACAGGTGTGGTCATGGGGATCTTACTGATGTGTATAAGTACCTGATGGGGGGGAATAAAGAAGATGGAGCCAGGCTCTTCTTCAAGGCATCCAGTGACAGGACAGGAGGCAGAAACTGAAATACAGGAAATTACACTTTAAACATAAGAAAAAGGTTTTTTTGTTGTTTTTCCTGTGAGGGTGGCCAAGCACTGGTGCAGGTTGCCCAGAGAGGTTGTGGAGTCTCCATCCTTGGAGATACTAAAAATCAGACTGGATACTTACCATGGGCTCTTGTTGCCCTTGGGCTGGACTAAGTGATTTCCAGACCTCCCTGCCAACCTCAACTATTTTGCGTTTCAGTGGTATCTTTGATGCAGCAAATGGGGAGCCTGTCCTATGGTTATAAGGGCACTGATCCTGCACATTGAGCAGCTTGGAGCGAGAGCAGACCGTCTGCCTGTTTCTTGTGCAGAACCAAGCAGCTATTAAATGATGACTTTTGCTCACTAATGAAATCAAATGGATTTTTAACATGTAAACGAGAAGGGGAAAGCGAGGTAACTCGTTATTAGCTATCGGTTTGCCTGAAGCAGATTTCCCATGTTAAAGCACTTAAAAGCAAATATAGAATTTATGATGTGTCGGTAGATTTTAAACCTGAATAACGTCCAGTTGTTGTAATGGCTAATAATGCAAATTATCTGAGGCAGACTCAGTGTAAAGCAGTAAATATATCCTGCCCATTCAGACACAGTTCTTTCTTTTTCCCTCTTTCCATTAATATTTTATCCCCCTGAAGAGACGTTTTCAACATATTATGTGCACCAGCATACTGCGCTCGTGGTATTCCTGGATGTCATTACAAAGAAGCCCGAAGACTGTACCGTTGCTCTGCTGCCTGTGACGCTAGCTTGGAAATTGCTTGGAGCAACAACAGCAAGTGTCAACAGGGAGCCATATTAATTATTTGGAATGTGTCTCATAAGAGGAATCAACTGCTTTTATTGCAGCACGAATATTACTTGAAACGGGAAGGTTACTCTAACTGTTATCGTAATCTATGTGTCATTAACTTTCCATGTTTAGAAAAAGAGATTAACAACCCTGTAAATTGTTACAGTAAATAGATGAATTATAACAACATGGTTTTATTATAAATAGAAGTTTCTCAATATAGTTACCTCCAAATTACTGGAAAAGAATCGAGTCTGTAACAACTGGGAAACTGCATGGTGGTGTTGGGAACCAAAAAGCTTCCACCCAGGTGAAGGCAATACCAAGCTCTGCAAACTGATATCTGCATCTTCTGCAGGTGTGAAAAACAGATGCAGTTGTACTTCATACCACGCTTCCTTCAAAAATTGCTGTGACACAGAAATGCTTGCTTCCCTGTTAAGTGAGATTAACAGATTGAATGGGCTTGTGTGAAATCGGTTGTCTTCTGTGGCATATGGCCTTTTAAGAGAACATTGTGCAAAATGTACGTGGTAGTGGTAAAGCAGGTATAACTAAAGTTCAGCATAGTACCCATGTCTGCATGGAAAAAGCAAAAGAAATGGGAACATTTTCAACTTTTCATCAGGTGTCTCCACAAAATGGAAGTTCATTGTGAAAAATGCACAATAGAACAAAATACTTGCAAGCCTGTTTTTAATCCAGTGCTATAAAAATGCTGTATGTTTAATTATAGCCCTGGTAGACTTCTGTAGGAAACAGCAGAACTAAAACACTTATTTGTCCACAGGGCAGGCTCACCATGGGCAAGTTTCTTACATTGCCCCACCAATCCACCTCGATTCGGATCTGGAGAGACCGCCATCAAAGGGTGAGTCAGTGACGCAGTCTCCATGCACGTGCATTGCAAACCAGCTGTAGGCGTGAGTGCATATCATTCATTTGTTCATAAAGCCTCCATGGTTAAGTTACCACCCTCCATCCAAGGACACTCTTGGTAGCAAATTAATTCCTGTGAGAGAGCTGTATGAGAGATGACCATGTCCCATGTGCCCCATTATGTAGCTTTGAACATACCATCTTGTTCACAAGCTATTTTGCTCTTCCCACTGGTTTACTTCTGGAGGGACAGGTATACCTTAGGTCCTGCCCTCTGCCTTCCTCCTTTCCTTCCTAATGGCAGTGCGAAGGCAGGAGGGGTGCTGGTGGCAGGATGCAAAAAAGCAGATTTCAGCTGCCCCTCAGGTGAGTAAGGGTACAGTAGCGGTCATGCGGTGGTTGAGGCCTGGATTCAATCCACATTGCTGTTGCTCGAAGTTTTTTCTAGAATTGGTGAGGAGACATGCTCACTCTGGAGGATGACTCAAATTTTAGGTGAGCTGATTGCCCTTGGGAGCAATGCTAGTAGCTGATACGTACGGAGCGAGTGGAGAATAGCCCTGCTAAGATAGGTACCTCTCTTGAATGGTGCAAATAAAGTGATATGAATGTAAGCCCTTGATTTCTCTGCCCCATTTGGAGGATCATCCCCTGGCTGTGTTGTGATGAACCCTCAGTGTTTGCCTCTGTGGCCTGGGGAAATGGGCTTGGCCCACGAGCAAGCATCTGTGCTGGCGCAGACTTCTTACACTTCCCTTTGCTCCTTTTAATTAGATTGTCAATATTCAGGTAGGATATCAAAATGACCAGCTTGTCCTTCTTGGAATGGATAATAGCAAAGCTAAAATCAAACAGATATATGGAGGTATTTCCCGGTCAGCTCCAGAAATGTGTATGAATATCAAACACAGGGAATGTTGTAGTAGAAGAGAAGAGAAGGAAGAGGACAGCCAAAGCGTGTTAGCAGGGAGATGCACTATAGCTTAGGTTTGGTATTTTTCCTTTCTCCTACTCTCCAAAGGTGCTACAGTGGCAGAAGGGGTACAGGAGTGATCTTTGTAGTGATTGTCGCCATTCTGCCCCAACATTGTAAGGCTGCGAGTATGTGTTCGTGTGCACGTGTGTTTCTCTAAGTGCTCATGATTGAAAAATGCAATGTGTTAATGCAGGATTGATCTGGATAGGCACACTGGTATTATCTAATAGGAAGAAAGCTGTCTTCTAAATCTCACTTTGTTATCCACCTCTAATATTCTGGGAGACAGAAAAACCTTCATGTTGGTGAATTGCAGCTGCAACTGCAAACTGCTCGTCCAAACGGCCCAAGGACTTTGTGGGCTAAATGAAAGCATACT
The DNA here is from genome assembly GCF_000737465.1 of Haliaeetus leucocephalus. NCBI lineage: Eukaryota > Metazoa > Chordata > Aves > Accipitriformes > Accipitridae > Haliaeetus > Haliaeetus leucocephalus. The sequence goes on along the minus strand of NW_010972581.1, from coordinate 1,584,159 downwards.
GTTAATGCTCTTGGCATGAAAGGCTCCCTTAGATTTGAGTAAGCCTTGTGGCTAGATCTGTAACTTCATCAAGTAAACATTTGCTGGGTTTTTTGCCTTTGTAAGTGTGAATGTGTGTTTTCTTAGCTGATGCAGTAACAAAAAATAAGGAATTGACGCTTGCTGCACAGAAGCAACCTCAGTGCTATTATTCCTTGGTGGTTCCTCTTGCATCTCTGCAAGGTGGAACCATGTGCTGGGTGGTGGAGCTTGGGTGTGAGGATGCTGGATTCACAGTCCTTTCTCCAAATCTGGTCTTGTTGTGAGTTGGGCTGGTCACATACAATCTCCTGGCAGTCAACAACCTCCATCTGGCTTTGAGTGAACTGACCTGAGGTTTGACACATGCATTTAAGATCATCAGCTTCTTCTAAACCACTTGAAAACCTCCAGTTCTGTGGTAAAATGTACTACATTGCTTTTTTAGCAGAGCACTCCAGTAAGGCAGAGACAGTTAGGACTTCCAGGATCTTCTTGCCCAAGTCTGTCTTTGATGTTAGATGTGATGAATCAGAGCTTACTTAGGTCAAGGTAAATCCTTGCCATGTGGTCTGGAGCAGGCTATGGAAGACTCAAGGATGCTGGAACAGCAGCAGCCAAAGAAGCTGTGCCTTACTTTCTCCAGGATAAAAGAGCCAAAGACTGGCAAAAATCTTCAATGATCTGCCGTTTGTGAGGGCATAGCTACCTCTGCAAGATGAATGGCACTGCCACCAGGAGCAGGGCAAAGTGGGTCAGGCAGAACAGTTGCAGCACTTACAGAGAAGGTAAAATGGAGTTTATCCAACACAAACTGCTACATTAACTGCTTCCACCAGGGCCTCCACCCCCCAGTTGAGAGATCTTAAAGAAAGGGCTGCTCAGGGTGGAAGGACTGATATTACTGCTGCTACGCACTGGTAAAAGGACTCAAATACCCTTGTGTAACTTAATAGGAGAGGGCCAGGGAGGCAGCCAGCTCTAAAGGCATCAATCTGTTAGCTGGTGACTAGGGGGTGTTAAAAACTCGTAATTGGTACTGTCTTCTGGGGGAAGAGCAAGGCTTTCCTGGCCCTGGGATCTGGGATGTGTAGCTCTACTTACGTGTCTGCTGCCTCATTTGCAGCCTCAGCACCCAAAATCCATTACAGTATTGTAATAATCAGGATTTTTTTTTTTTTTTTTCCTAAGTGTGTGGGGGTTATGAAGGTTTTTTTGTTTGGCTGCATTTTCTGACACCTTAGGACTCAGGACCATGCTTAGGTCATGTTCCAAACTTCATCTTGAACCACAAGTGCTGTTTTAAACAAAGGATTCAAAAACACCTCTGTCCTGAAGCTCTCATTGGTTCTCCACATTTCCAGTAGCTGAAACTCTAAAAAAAGAGCATGACAGTCATCATAAACCACTAATGCTTTTGGCTGTTGCTTTGATGCTCTTCATTTCCCTTTCGCATTCCCCCTCACACTGAGCTGAAGACCAGTGCAAAGTTGCACCTAGAGTGGCAAAAAGAAGAGGCCACCATACAATTTTAATTGTAATAAATGGAAATAGAGCCAGGGTAGGGGTATAAAAGCATCTTTCCTTTCCATATTATTAAAAAACTATACAGCTTTAGTGCTCCTGTGGGTCTATGCAGTTGCAATTCTCAGCTGGCAGATTTATTTGTAACTGCCTCTTCCTTCTCCTTTTTAAAAATTTTATCACTGGTGACATTTACACACATTGTTTATGCATGCAGGGCGTTTTTACCTGCTTTTCAGAGTCCTGATGCTAGTAGTGAATAGAGTATAAACTCCAGTAGTTTACTAGTACATTAGTGTCATCGTGCATTACACGGTAATTACTCTGAGCCACTGCTCTGTACAGTAACACAGTAATGACGCTGTAAATCAAGTAATAGATATGAGGCTCTGAATCAGCATTTTTTATCAAGACACTTCTTATTCCCCACCCCCTTTTTAATTTGAGGGTGTTTGAAAATTAATTCTGTGTACAAAGCACTGTTAACCATTATTTTTATACCTTCTCTCAGTCTAACGATCTGAACGTGATTACATGATAGTTACACAACTGTTTACAGCATCCGTATGCAGAATAATTCCAGGGGTAGCTGAGACCTCAGGTTGTGATCTCATAGACTGAAGATTAAACCTGTGTTTAAAAATGGATTGCTGGTTACTGGCAATAGCAAGGAGTTTTGTAGGTGAGGGTGATGCTGATACTCTGGCTTAGAAAGGGATTTTATGGAATTATCATATATAACAATAAATTAAATTTAGTGTTTGGACTCAAATTCTACCAGGTACTAAACCACAGCAAATAAGTGAATTAAACTTACTGAATCCACACACTAAAACTATTTATAAAGCTTTATAGAAGCAGATTTTAGTGTATATGTGGAATCATATTAAACATGAAATATATGCCTGGCGTTTAAAGCTAGGCAGTCTGAGGAGCTCACCTCCCCTGTTGAGCTAGCATTTTGCCAAGGTTTCCTTCAAAGTTGAAGCTCAGGGAGCAGTTGTCGTGGAGATTGATACGCTTGAAGTCAGTACATTTCCAAAACATGAATTGATAAGCAAAACTGTGTATTGGTCCCCAGTTCTAGAAATTTATAGCAAATAAAGGAGGGATGGGAGATTCTCACCCTTCTGTGCAGATTTCTCTAGCCAGAGAGGTTGTTTTGGCCCCAGCTAAGGCACTGTGGGGTTTTTTTCCTGTAAACTTTAGTTGTGATGTTCAGTCTCCGTAGACACAGAATCTCTCCCTACCTCTTGGGCAGCATGTCAGGGAGACAGCCAGAGGTTTTGCTCATTTTCCCCCCTTTCTTCTCCAGCTCAGTGGCCTGTCCCTTTGTTCATTCTTCCTTTAGAAGCTGGATGCATTCTGCCATTTTTCTCCCCCTTTGCATTTGCAACATCTGAGGGAGAACCATTCCTGAATGTCAGAAGGACTGCAAAATCTTATTACCAAAAGTAGAGCAGGTTTTTGGATGCAGACATTCTGGGTCTTTTATTTTTTCCTCTCCCAAAGGTCCCAGAGAGGGTCAATGGCTTTGCAGATGATGTGGGAGGATCTGACAGCTGGGCTCATTGCACAGCCCCGGTCCTTCTTCCCAGGTCCAGAGAAAGGGAGGCGCCAGGCAGCAAGGCCCAATGGCACTCCTTGCTTTAATTCAAGCCGACACATGGGGTCATGCATCCCGTGCTCGCCAGGCCCTGAGACACGAGCTTTCCTGCCTCTTTCTCCCCGGGTCCAGTGTCACGAGAGAGGTGCTCTTCAGGAGTCCCTGCTCTGAGCCAATGGTGGCCAGGCACCTCCTGTTTCCAGGCTTTTTCATTTTCTGCCTGGGAAAGCCATTCACTCAGCTCAAGAGTCCTTTACAGTCTCCCTCTGCTTCTCTCTGAGGTCCCACTTTTACTCATCCTGCTTCTTCCCTTTAGAATTAGTTACAGCTATATGTTTCCAGCTTCTTAAGGCGATACTGTTTTCCTGGGGAGAGGCTAATTCGAGGCCTTTGAGCCAAGAGAGGACCATGCACTGGATGCTGGTTGTGGTCCCCCATGCTCAGAACCCTTATTCCATTTTTTTCCTATGCAGTGCTGGGGCGCTATATTGTGGCCTGCTCTTCCTCAGTCGTGTAGAGGGTTTCCTTCTTTGCTTTTGCTCAGCCTTTTCTCTAAGTGTGGTTGCTCTCAGGGCTTCCCCTTCATGGCTGCCCTGAGCCCACCAGAGGATCTCACTCCCTCCGACATAAGGTATGAGTGCTCACTGCAACAAGCCAGCAACCCACACCCAACATTTTCTCATCCCATGTGGCTTTTCAGGCAAGCAGAGTATATGAGGCATGCAGGTAACATGTTGCACCAGTTGTATGGGGGATGACCGTTTACCATACTTGCACAGTCAATGGAAAGGTTTTGCAATGACTGCGAGCTTCACATGTACTGTGAATTTTCAGCTGCCTTGTTTTGAAGATGTGTGTACAGATTTGTTTGTTGGGTTGCTTTGCTGTTTGTTTATTTTTCATTTGAACTCTGCTTTTTGTCGTGATGGATGGACTCATTTAAAGCCCTCGGCCTCCAGGCTGGAGATGAGTCTTCAAACAGCTCAGCATGGCGACAGAGTGGGTTTTGGGCAGTGTGGTAGAGGCCGATGCAGGAATGCATTGCCAGGTATGGAGCTTATTTGGGTTGTGAAGATGGTGAGCTCTGATATAAGGATGCAATGCTTTTCTCAGTCTTATCCAGACCCCTCCGAAAATCTGTCGCTGTCGCTCAGATCCATATCAAAACATCCACCTTCTTGGACTACACTGATTTCCCTGAAGCAGGCAGCTGCTTTGAACATGGGCTGTGCTCCGTATTTATTAATTCCTCGTTATGTATCATGGGTGGTGATAACTAGTATCATAACCAGAGTAGCCAGGGCTCCTGGCAATCTTGCAGCCAGCCTGCAGTCCTCCTGTTCGCTTGTTATTATCTGCAAGGTCCCACTTTATGTCCTGTAGCTATCCATAGTCAGAAAGAGTTAATTGCATGCTGTTCACCGTTTTCTTTTCTACTATGGTGTTGAACTGTTGCTCTTATTTCTTTGGAATGTGTGTTTTCATTGCAGAGGGGCACCTCAGGGCATTGCTGTTTGTTTATAAGATAACAGCGTTCGCTCTAGCAGAAAGCTGGAGCTAACAAAGTCTCTCAAGGAGGAGTACTAAATCCTGTACGCTGGTGGGAACTGTTCAAAGTATTTACACTTGAAAATATTTAAGGATTTTGGGGTGGGGGAGAACAGTCTGAGTGATGTTTAACACCTTTTCCATTATTCCTAGTCATCTAAAAAAAAAAAAAAGAAAAAGCGCTTTTTAACTAGCTTTTTTTACGAGCTAGCTGCTGCCTTGTAAGGAAGTTTTGCTATGGAGATCAGCATGAACTGTAATTTAAAGATGCCTTGAAATGTTATACTTTGTAGGCTGTTTGAAGCTACCATGTGACCTGATAAGCTCAAAATGGACATGGACATCCACCCAAGAGATTCTTTTGACAGTGGGTTTCATCTTCCGCTGTACTGAGCTATGCCACTCGCCATCAGCGGTGGGGGTTTTCACCTACCTGACAATGGCAGCAGCTGGAAAGCAGAGTCAGCTATGGCAGTGCATCCTCAAGCATCACTAATCTAAAGTGAATGTCCTATTACCAGCTTGAAAAAAAAGCTATTGAACCAATTCAACCTGGAAAAAAGAGCGCAGTTCTGCATACAGCGTGAGACCCTTCTCAAACTTCTCTTTTTTTTCCCCTTTTCTGCCAGACTAATTTTTGGCCACACTTCTCTTTCTGAAATATTTATAGGGCAAATAACTGTTTTAAATGAGCAGATGGGGGAGACATAAGACAAGCTGTTAAATTAATAAACATGTGTGGTGCTTTATCAGTAAGGGAGCCCATTTTGGCATTTCTTCTGGATGATTTGTATGGCCTATCACCATTGCACCTGGTGCAGGGACAAGAAATGGGCACTTAATAACCAAACAATGTGCAAACTCCTTCCATTATAACTTCATTATGTCAGATATAATCGTCTATAACTAGATGTCAAATACATAATTTATGTCCAGCTCCCCTGTGGAATAGTGGCCATATGAATGAATGGCCCCATTAATGGGAAGGAGCTTTTACTGTAACTTTTCCCCTCCTGGTACATGGTCCATTTTGTCATCTGGTATTAATTCTGATTCACTTCAGGGTTGCAGAAAAATGCCTGTTATATTTGTATTTGTGTAATGGGAGAAGGTGGCAAATAAATCATATGAGAGATCAAATTTCAGGTCCACTGATTTCCTAAGCCATAGGAATTGGATTGGGGAATAGGATTGGTCTGCAGCGCTTTGATTGAGAGGCATAACTGGCCTTCATTTTACCCGTCTAGAGACATTAAAAAGGCGTACAATGTGAGGTAACACTTCCTACGGGAGCCCTCTGCCACAGACAAAGAGTTTAGCCGCTGGAAAGTCTTTCTGTGCCACTGCAGCCATGCTGCTTGCTTCCTTTGCTGTATGTTGCATCTTCCCTCCTGTTGTCGTATGGTGCCTATTTATAGAAGTGCTCCATGATGTATGTGATAAAGTGTGTCATCATCACTTGAAAGGATGGAGGATAGGATAACAACTTTTTTCTAGAGAAGTCCTTGGGAAACATATGTGTGTGTTAGAGAGGGACATAGGATCTCAGTTGTTCTGTGCAGGGCCTGTGGATATTCACAAATGAAATAGGTACAAATGCAAAGGATCAGGTTGGCGTGGGTCCCTTGCAAACTACCTTTTATACATTTTTATGATTTAATTTTTTTAGTGTATGGCCTTGTTTTGGGGTTAAAACTCTGGTGGAGAGCAACTCAATACTCTAAGTCTGGGAAGACTGTTAGTAATACAACTAGGAAGCCACCTCAGATATAGCACTATTGTTATATTATTGGTATATTCTTACTTAATAAGAAAACGTGTTTTATTCTGTTGCAGCTACAGGGGTAATATTTGTTTTATTCTTCCTCAGGTATAAATCTGGATGCAAAATTATCCAGTTAACACCATTTATAATAGTAGATGACTTCTTAGTGTCTGATAGAGTTTCCCATTGCCAGAACAAAATTATTTTAAGACTAGATGATGAATGGTATGTATATCTAACAAAATATTAAAGTTTCTTAGACTTGTGACTTGGATTTCTGAGTGGCATGTATGCTAAAATATTTGCAGTGGTTGAATATTGTGTTACATCTATAGCATCTTCTCTTGGAAAATATTTTCTTTATTCTTTTCATTTCATTCTTTTCATTTTCTGTGGGTTTTGGTTTTCACTGCATGTATCATGTGTTTAAAGAAAGCAGATCACCCTTACAAAAGAAATGTAAAAAATGTAAGTTCTGGTTTAAGACAAATTAGGAAAAGTAACTGATAAAGACCTGGGCTACTCAATGGTGTAGTCTGGCTGCCTTCCAATAAAATGTAGATGTATCTTACTGGTCAGTGAGCAAGTTTAGCGTGCTTTCGTTGAAGTTCATCAGACTCAAGCCATGCATCTCTAGAAAGGCAGGCAGCCGATTTCCCATGCAGGCGAATCATGTTAGGCTTAGACATAGTGCTGTTGACAGCACTGAGTCAAAAGAGTTTTGTATTCATTTGATGGCTCTTCAGCTGTGCAGTGGGATTTTCTGTAGGTAAACAGGTTTTTTACTGCTCTTGGCTCTTGAAATCATCTTGGGTTGAATCAGAAGTTGTTAGAAATGAGAGATTTCCACCAGAATCAGTGGTCCGATGCTTTCTAAAATGTTTGGGGTTAAAGCCCGTTTTGGCCCTTGAATTTCCGTAAAGCGGATTGTTGAATTTTAATTCTTCCCTTTGTGTGTTGTTTGTTACAGAGGAATCCTAGTGATGTAATATAATCCATTTCGAAGGGAAATGTATGCTAGTGAATTGGGTACCTCAGTCTTGAAAGGCACTTTTGGAAATCCCAGCCTTAATAAATGCATACTAAACACTGATTTACAGATAAACGTTATGGAGCCCCATTGTTAAGATTGTAACTTGGCTCCCTCATAAGAGGCCTCATGATTTAAGTCTTTCAGCCAAGTAAATTTGGCTTGATAACTGCAATATTTGCTCAGAAGACAAGGACTGCTATCCTCTAGCTCCAAATGGTTTGTTACCACCTTCGGATTGGCTTGATATAGTTCATTCCCCTTGAAAACTCACAAGAAGCAGTATTTAAAAGATCTTGGTTACCTTTGAGAAGAGATATTAAGGTTGTTTAAATGTAATTGTAAGGGTTATAGGGCCAGTGTGCATGAGGGTGCAACAGCCATGGGACTGTTGGCTAAGGAGCTTTCAGGGATGGAGAGAACCAGTTGGACTTGGGGCAAGAAGACTTTGCCCTTACCCAGCTGAGGATGCTGTTCTTTTTGCAGATATGGTACATGGCGAGTCTTAGAGAGGGCTCTAGATTAAGCATGTTACTTTGTAGCAAGTATATCCCTTGTTTCACTGCAGCAGATTTTTGGAGAAAATTGCTTGTGCTTTCTTCATTAAAAAATGACCACAATTATGGATGCTCTCATGGCTGTCTCCCCTTTAGATTTTCTCTAAGTCCTGGTTTCATCTTCATTTCATTATGAGCGCTGCTTTGCACAGATGTGTGTGTGCATGTCTGTATTGTGCCCACAAATTTAGTAGTAGACATCCAGCAAAATAATACTGTTACTGAGTAAACAATTACGTTTCATTTTCTGGAATAAAAGGGAATGTGTGCCCATAAATCTTCTTCTAAATAATCTGTGTTGGAGAGTAAAAAGAAGATGAGGTTTCTAAATTCATGAAGGCCATTCACAGTGGAATCCTGTGTGTCACTGAAGTGTAACAAGCTTATTTATATTTTATTGTGCTTCTAGATCAAGCTGCATTATTATGGGCTGCATTCCCCTGACACTATAGCTGTTGCTAAGGAAGAGGTACATTATGTTAATATTTTGTGATCATAACTATGCAAGCTGAGTTCTGTACATTGAGGAAGTTAAGGGGCAGGGGGGGAAGTGAAGTTAATGCACCATTTTGCCTCAGTCTTCACTGGCAAGTGCTCTGGCCACACCATCCAAGACACAGAAGGCAAAGGCAGGGACTGGGAGAATGAAGAACCACCCACCATAGAAGATCAGGTTCGAGACCATCTAAGGAACCTAAAGGTGCGCAAGTCCATGGGACCTGAAGAGATGCATCTGTGGGTCCTGAGGAAACTGAGGGATGAAGTGGCTAAGCCACTATCCATCATAGTTGCAAACTCATGGCAGTCTGGTGAAGTTCCCACTGACTGGAAAAGGGGAAACATAACCCCCATTTTTAAAAAGCAAAAAAAGGAAGACCCAGGGAACTACAGGCCAGTCAGTCTCACCTTTGTGCCCGGCAAGATCGTGGAGCAGATCCTCCTGGAAACTGTGCTAAGGCACATGAAAAATAAGGAGGTGATTGGTGACAGCCAACATGGCTTCACTAAGGGCAAATCATGCCTGACAAATTTGGTGGCCTTTTACAATGGGGTTACAGTGTTGATGGATAAGGGAACAGCAACTGACATCACCCGCCTGGATTTGTGCAAAGCATTTGACACTGTCCCACACGTCATCTTTGTCTCTACATTGGAGAGACACAGATTTGATGGATGGACCACTTGGTGGATCAGGAGTTGGCTGGATGGTTGCACTCAAAAAAGTTGCAGTCAAACTCCATGCTCAAGTGGAGCCCAGTGACAGGTGGTGTTCCTCAACGGTCTGTACTGGAACCGGCGCTGTTTAACATCTTTTTCAGTGAACATGGACAGAGGCATTGAGTGCACCCTCCGCAAGTTTGCCGATGACACCAAGTTCTGTGGTGCAGTCAACACGCTGGAGGGAAGGAATGCCACCACAGGGACCTGGATGGGGTTGAAAGGTGGGTCTGTGCGAACCATACGAAGTTCAACAAGGTCAAGTACAAGGTCCTGCACATGGGTCGGGGCAATCCCAAGCACAAATACAGGCTGGGGGATGAGTGGATTGAAAGCAGCCCTGAGGATAAGGACTTGGGGGTGTTGGTTGACCAGAAGCTCAACATGACCTGGCAATGTGCACTTGCATCCCGGAAAGCCAACCATATCCTGGGCTGCATCAAAAGCAGTGTGACCAGCATGTTGAGTGAGGGGATTCTCCCTCTCTGCTCTGCTCTCGTGAGACCCCACCTGGAGTACTGTGTTCAGCTCTGGGGCCCCCAACACAAGAAGGACATGGACCTGTTGGAGCAAGTCCAAAGGAGGGCCACAAAGATGATCAGAGGGCTGGAGAACCTCTCCTCTGAAAGCAAGCTGAGACAGCTGGGGTTGTTCAGCCTGGAGAAGAAGAGGCACCAGGGAGGCCTTATGGCAGCCTTCTGGTACCTAAAGGGGGCCTACAAGAAAACTGGAGAGGGACTTTTTACAAGGGCATGTACTGATAGGACAAGCGGTAATGGCTTTAAACTAAAAGAGGGTAGATTTAGATTAGATGTAAGGAAGATGTTCTTTACTGTGAGGGTGGTGAGGCACTGGAGCAGGTTGCCCAGAGAGGCTGTGGATGCCCCATCCCTGGCAGTGTTCAAAGCCAGGTTGGATGGGGCTTTGAGCAACCTGGTCTAGTGGAAGGTGTCCCTGCCCATGGCAGGGGGGGTGGAACTGGATGATCTTGAAGATCCCTTTCAACTCAAACCATTCTATGATTCTATGATTTTGATTAGAGCCTCCACAGATTGTCAGTCACGTTTAGAGGCAAAAAGTAAGCTTGAATTTGAGAAGAATTCACGCAGAAAATGGGAGAAAACCAAACAATTGACAGAATTTGTTCACTGAACTTTAAAATTGCTCAGCAGTAGGGATCTGGAACCAGTGCTGCTAAAAGGGAATCTGGCAGAAGTAAACCAAATGCTTTTACCAGGCACGTTCAGTGAAGAATTTCTCAGCCTTCTCATGCTTTAATATGTTTTGATCATACAAACAGAGCATTCTTCCTTAATTCCTATTTCCTGACCATTTCCAGTGCTGGTGTCTATTATGTGATTTCAATATCTTCTGATTCATTTAGGTTGATTCACTAAGAGCCTACAGTCAAGTAGTAGCCGGCACAATACATAAAGTAAAATCAACGTGATGCATTAGCTTCAGCGTATGGAGTCAAAGAAGAGGCCAGGGTCACAAGCAAGATACTGATGTCCATGTTAGTTATTTTAAAAAATACGCTCTACAGACTGTATTGCTCAGTATTATAAAAGTGTTTACACAACAAGTAAAATAAACAAGGAAGGATCTTGGCATTCCTCCTAAAGGAATGTTCTGAACAGAGTTTCCCCTTTCAAAACTGTTTTCTCATTAATACTGCTGCCAAGGCATGAAACAGCCATGGAGAGGGAGGACTGGATGAGTAGGAGCTCATCTCAAATCTGGCATGCCATGCACCTAGCTGATTCGACCAGGACAGTGTCATGGTCATGGCACCTGAGAAGAGATCATTTTTGTCTCATACTACTACCTCTCCCATTTTCAGACATTCAGTGCGCTGGAGCTGGGTTTGCACCTGGATCGGGTACAGTGAGGATTATCCCCTCTTAATCTCAACTACTGAATTGGGGGGTGCAAAGCAAGCAGCCCACCCAGCTGAGGTCAGTCCTGTTTGCCAGAGCCTTGGCAAGCAGCGGCTCTCAAGAAGGACTGGGAAACCTGTTGGGGCCTTGCCAGCATCCTAACCCCATGAGTGGTTGTTTAACATCAGCTTCAGCCTCTGACCCTGCCATGATGAGCAGAGCCATTTTTTCTCCCTTCTTGTCTTGCTTCCCTCCTCACCATCCTTTTTGCTCAAACATTGTACAATGGCTTCTTTGACCCTTATCAGGGCTTTAGGAAAGTTAATACTACGTTTTCCTAGGTAAGGCTGTAATAATTCATGTTATACCTTGTTGCGCGCACCTGATCGTAAAATGCATCAAGAAGCTAAGGTGCCTGGCCTGGGAGGTGTCACTCGCTTGGGCAAATAAAATATAGTGTGGGAGGAGTGGGAGGGAAAGAAGTAGTCAGCCCTGGGAGGCAGCGACTACTTCATACTGGAGGTGTGTGTTGTAAAGAGGAAAATGGGAAGAATAGAGGGTGATGAGCTACCAGGACATGGTTTGGGGGTGAGGTCAATGGCAGAGAAGTATCAGAGGGTAAAGACAGGCTGCATGGTTTGGGCGGAGAGGATGGGCAGAGAGGGCTTGTTGGGCAAGCCACATGGCTTAGACTAGAGGAAGGCAAGATGAGATGGAAAGGATGGGAAGGAGAAAATGAGGTTTTTAAAGAATGCTTTTATGTAATGTGTAGAGAGATTTAAAATCCTTTAGCTTTGGACAGTTGAGACTTTCACTGCCTCCAGCAACTATGCACAGACTAATCACGTAACATTTATATTCCTTGTTGCCTACCCCAGGCATCCATTCCTACCTGCTTGCTTCTTCCTAGTTTTTGCACTAAGTTGCTGCAATCTAACAGAAAAAATCCAGAGATTTCCTTGAGCATTATTAACAACTCCTAACCTACCCTCTTGGCAGTAACATAGAGCTCAAACCAAATGTCGAGAGCAGCCCAATGTGCTCATCCATTTTTTGAATCTGTTGAAGTCTCCTTCTCAGCCTGGCCACCCAGATCTTCAGCTCCTGTCCTTTTCAGATCGGCATAGCTGTGCCTCCTTGTTCCCAAGGCCATGGGCAGGGATGTTCAAAGTCCTTGGCCTCTCCCTAATCTACCCGTGGTTTTAAAAACTGTGTGCCCCCTTATGGCCTAAGGTTTGTGCTTATCTTTAAAGCACATTGCTCCTCTACATTGTGTTTGGTTAAATAACCACCAAGATATTTCGCATATAAGCTGACAGGTTTGACATTGTGAGTATTTTGCAATCATTTGTTTAATTAGCTGAAGCTCTCTGGGGAGAAGTTTATGAAATGGCATACTCCCAAAGTCTAATTTAAATCTGTTTTGCTTTTTTTTGATGGAAGGCTCGTAATGCAAAGCATTAAAAAAGGTACAAGTGAATGGAAAGCAACAAAAACCCTTCTGTTAATGGGCAGTGCCTCAGTAACAAACTCGCCCAAATACAGAAAAGAAATTACATTGGGTAAAATGACCTACAAGAGGGGAAATTGGAATTAAGTCTGCGCAGCTGTCTTGTCTTTTTTCTTTTCTTTTTTTTTTTTTTTAATCCATACTTCCCCTCTGTTTTCTTTTAGTGCAATGCTTAATTAAGCTTCTCCTTTGTTTGGAGGTTAATTCTTTTTCTAATCTACCGTTATTTTTACAAAGGTGTTCATTACTGGAGTGAACAAAGGCTGGAGACTAGAGAATGGTAGGTGTTGATCCTAATTTAGTGGGAAGGGATTTTTTCCTCACAGCAAAATCCTGAGGCCCCACTTTCAGATGCAGGGCTTCTCTGTCAGCTCTCCTCTGCTTTGCACTTTCAGTGAAATGGTTCCTGGGAGGGAGCTGAAGTTTCTGCCATGGCACCAGGTTTGTGCTGTCCTGTCTGCTCACTTAATGCACTTAGTTAGAGCCCTTTGTGCTCTACAGACCCTTAAAATCCCATCTGACTATACATAGAGACCACTGTCTTTCTTTTCTTTTGATACATCCCTGCCCACTGAAATCACTGAGAAATTACGATCCTAAATATTTAATGAGATCCGACTTTATCTTTGGGAGTTCCCATGGAGCAGCAAGCTCCTGCACGCATGGTCATCGCTCGAGGTAGGCTCTCCTGCTTGCTGGCATGGTGATGCTTGAAGTAGCTGAAGTACCTGAAGTCTCTGCTGTAGCATTTGTAGAACATGCAGAGCACGCATTAATCATATAAAAGTATTTATATTGCAAGAATCTGGGGTAGTGACACTAAATTTTGCTGCTGAGCTGCAGTGCTGGGGACTGGGCAGCATTGACGGAGCAGGGGCCGGCTCAGCACAGGGTTGTCCGTCTGTCTGTCCTGCATGTCGTGCTTGCCATGGCAAATGGGAGTGAACACAAGAGCAAGAGCTAAAACAGCTTTTATTGGAATAAAGCCTGTGAAAAACCCAAAGGAATGACAGAATGCCTCAATAGTTAAAAGCAGGACCCCTCTTACTTAGCATAATCCTGTTAGGAGCAATGTGGCAGGCCACATCTCCAGGAACCGCTCTGCCCATGCAGTCCTTTACTGTCCCATGCCATGGTATTAATAAAGGGTCACTCCTTCCAAACAATGGGAAAAGTTGGGCATGACCTAAGAGTCATTGCTTGTCCTCCAGAGACCAGATTTTACTGTTATGTTTCCTTGTTCTGGTTGTGTGATTAGTCATTTCATGCATTCACACATATATCTATCCAGTTGCTGTAGAAAGTGTTTTTTTAAATGTGCCACCCTCTAACCTTGTGGTTATTCATTTCACGTAGTATTCTGAGAAATGGGAAATGGTCTTTTTGGTTCTGTAGAAGCTCTAGGTTTGCAGGAAAAGAGAAAAGGCAATCGTGGAGCTGGTCAGTTATTGCTAACACAGCATAATTAATGTGCAAATATTTCTAAAATCAGCAGCTAATGACAGAAATACATGCCCTGTCTTTCCCACACAGAAAAGAAATGGGATTATATTTGAAAATACTTTTTGTTCATTGTGCTCTCTAGGCACCGTTGTTGGTAACCTGCACACATAGGTAAAACATTCTGCACTTTCTGACACTTTTTTTTTTTTCCCCAGAAGAATTGGCAAGGTGAGAAATGGCATGAACGGCTCAAGGAGTATTGACTTCTGCAATCAGTAGCTAGTGAAATTAGCATATTCCTTCTGTTTTGTTTGCACAGATGATTACAAATTAGATCCAGAAACATGCTCCCAGAGGTGTGTTTTGGGGTTTTAAGATAATGCTGGCATGGGAAGGAGGGAAAGCATGTTAACACAAAGCATTTTACCCCCATTTGTAGCTGGCTCAAAGCTACAAGTCTTGCAAAAATTCAATAGAAGTGGAAAAGAAGAAAAATGTGGGAGGAAAGGCAACACAGGAGAAAACAAAGAGCTGCGTGAACAGCTAATTAGTACAGATTGCATTCAGCTGTGCAAGAGTTGCTGGGAAGATACCGAGCTTGTAATGTGAGTAGCGAGGATGGAGGAATGGAGGTGCACGCCAAGCAGGGTAGGTTCTCCCACCCACTGAAATTGCATGTTTGAGCATTTCCAAACATAAAGATTGCTTTTCCGAGGTGACTTTCCTGTCCAAAATGCTTTCTCGGTGCTGGGCTGCTTTAAGAGATAGTAGTGCCTGTCCCTCCTGCCTTGGCAGGTCGGCAAGGTAGTATCCCTCTCTGGTAGCTCACGCTCAAAGAATGCAAGTAGGTTCAGGCCAAATAATGAAGCACTTGTGTTGCTGAGGACACTGCTGTTTGGGACTCGGAGTGGACTTTGAACAGATGTACAGACTCTCACTCGGCATGCCTGGAAAGGGCTCTCCTTCAACCAGGTAGTGCCAGGTGAAAAACACTTGTCAAATACCTGTCTGCTGACAGGTGAGGACAGGTTGAATCCATGAGTTTCAGCTCTGGGCTCTTGGCCACTACATCTTGTGAAGGGACTGAGCTTTAGTTTCTGGCTACCTGGCAGCATTTGTCATGTATTCACCACCTGGCACCTCCCTATTTTGAGGATGGCAAGATGGGGTAAGACCAACCATCCATCTATGGCTTGCTAGAAAAGGCAGAGCAGAAGCGGCTCCTAGTGAAAAGCCCAATCTACAGTTACAGTCCTGGGTTTTTTCTCTAGCCAAATCCCACTGGGGATGTGGTGGTATTTCTAGGCTGTTTTTCGGATCCATACTTCCAGGCCGATCCCCAACATACTGTCCATGTAGAGCCTTATCCCAGAGGCATTGACCATGCCTGGAGTGGTGCAGCATAGGGGAGAGAGTGGTCTGTGAGTGCCTCAGCCTCCAAGTTATTATTTGGATGTGTAGCAAAACCAGCCTCTGCCCCAAAATCCTCACCCCCGGAGCACCCCAATATATAAACCAGCGTCTCTCGGACTCCAACGCCAAAGAGATGTAAGTAACGAGCAGCTTTTATTGACCGTAATTGCACTTGAATTAACTAGATGCCTGTGTAGTTGGTGGCTCCTGCAGCCTGACATCCCTCCTGCAGCACTAGAAACCTCATTGCTTTGCCTCGCAACAGTTCCTATGCCAGGAAGCTTCAGAGGGCACAGCTCTCTTGGCATAACTCTAAAATAACTTGGCAAGTAAGCTCCGGAGGCTTAAACTCTTGCCCCAGCTGGGATACATAATGATCTAGCTACCTGCACTCTTTGATCTTCCCTTTGTTCTCTGATTTTCACAGAGTTATCATTTGTTCACCCCCCCCCCCCCAAAAAAAAAGAAAGGGGGGGGGGGGGGGGGGGGCGGGGAATAGAAGGGAAAAACAAAAAAGGAAGAGGATTGGAAACACGCCCTGCAATTTGCAGGCAGGGCTGAGATGCAGCCTTGGCTCTGCTCTTTGTGTCCTCAGGGTGGTAGTGCAGCTACTGCTTCCCATGTCTTGCCGGCTGGCAGGGAAGAGGACGCACATCATACATTTGATTTGATGCTTAAAGATTTGTTTTAACCTGCATCCCTGTATTTAAATGGCACGGATGCATCTGCTCATGTGCTTTGTTTCCTGAAGCTGTGTCGGGGCTGCCAGCATGAGTTGCAAAGGGGGCATTTTTGTGATACCATGCTAGATGAGAGGGTTCGGAGCTGGGGACGGCAAGCCACAGTCAGATCAGCAAGGATTTAGCAAAAATCTCTTCTGCCAGTCCATTGCAGCCTCAGGAGATAGGGCAGGGCTTCTGTGGGCAGCTGGCCAAAAGCTACACGGGTGAAGAATAAAGAAAAAAATATATAGGGAACTTTTACTAGGTCCAAAGATACTGAGATTTTTTTCTCTGCATCCACTTAAAGACTGATGCAGTTTATCAGAGATCTTTAAAGCTAATATTACTGACTGGATAGCTGAGAGTTTTCCATACAGCACTTTCCAAAAGGCAAAGGTTTTTCAAACAGTTACAGTAACAGCCCCAAGCAAGGGTGAACCACAGCCATCCCCAGTGTACTTACTGAGGCTGTATCCCTCAATGCTTCTTTAGTCCTTAAATTTCTTTTGTTGGGGTTTGTTCCCAATGCTGGTGTGCTGCTATTCTGAAAAGTATGGTGTTGCAGGAAAAGGTAATCATGTAGTGGGATTTAAGCTGTTGCAGAAGGGAGTGTAGTACATGATCCACTTAAAATGATGAGTATAGCTAAAAGTCGCAGAATTTTACAGTGCACAGACTGTAATATACTGCAGGGCATCCATCTTTAGCAGGAGGGATTCAAATCTGTGGAGGTTTTCAGGCTTCATCTATGAAATCACTTTAACGCTTGGGTTTTTCATTTGACTTTCTACTCTATTTGATTGTGGTCATGTTTGAATAATGTCAGAGCGGAAATTGGTTTTATTGGACTTAATTTTGTCCATGGCAAGATGTACATTGCCTTGAAATATTTTGTAATTCCCAAGCAGAAGGAGATGGGCTTCTCTTCAAGTCAGACCTCAGCTCTGATGTCTTGGGTTTTAATACACCAGGCTGTGAAGTAGCAGGAAATGGTGGAAATTGCAAGGTGGAAGTGGGTTTAAATGGCAGTAATCTCTATCCTTGCTTCAGGGAGAGAGCTGTAAATTGCTACTCTCTCTTGGCTCTTGCCCTAATGCAGGTTGTTACTCTGCTTTTGTTTGATGGTATTTCACCTTTTCTTTAAGTGGACAAAGGTAAAAAATTATAGGGAACAGAAAGTTATATAACACTGTGTTAAAAAAAAGAAAAGGGTCCATCCAAACACCTTGTATTGTTGGATGTGGCTACTTCTTGGATAGAAAAAACTCCTTCCAAGAGTCAGTGCACACAGATGGAGATACTGGCTGTGAGTGAGGGGTAGCCGAAGTCTGATTTAATGCAGTTGAGTGAAAAAAACAAAGAAAAGTAGTGCAAAATCTCCCAAAGTCCTGAAATCATGCGTGGTGCATCCAGCAGCTGTGCTCCAGGTTGGAACCTCCCAGCCACCACACTTTTATCTTAAAAAACAAAGCAGGAGTCTCGGTCATGTGAAGAGCTATTTAATAAAAAAAAAAAAAGGTGTTGCTCACATTTGCTGGTTGCCATGGTTTTTGGAGATTCTGGTATTCACTGTGTTCTACATATCAAATACAGACATAGCTAATTTCACCTGGAAAAGTGGTGGGATTTTCTCTTCTTTTTGAAGTGAAGATTTTGTCTGTTTGTTCTCAGCCTACAGTTTCGGGGGGCTGCTTGTTTGTTTATGAGTCTGTTGGGCTCTGCTTAACAATGCTGTGGTTTAGCTGGAGTAGCTTTGTAGTAACTCAATGCAGTGAATGCCCATATCAAAGACAAAGGGTGGCGAGCCAATTTTTGGCTGAGTCACTTCTTTGTCAGCAGACAGATTCGGCAGTTACACAGCGAGACCGATCTGACAGTGATACAAACCCCAGAGCCTGAGTTTTTGGTACAGGGGCTGGAATGGTACTGGCCGGTTCCTGCAGAGGTCAGAGCATATGATGCCACGATGCCTTCTTGCTTTAAAAATCTTTGAACCAGTGCAAGAAGTAGAGTCTCCATTTGTATTTTTTAAGAGGGACGGTTTATTCAAGTATGCATACCGTAATGGCATTGCACTGGGCTGCATTATCCTTGCTGGTTTGGCTGGAAATGAAATTTCCCCTTTCCTCCTCTTAGCGGTACTTGGGATTTGGTGAATTTTTGAACTGTGGATATATTCAGCTTCAAAGAGATTTTGCATTTGCACAGGAGAATAGCTGTCTTGTCATAATGACTGTGGCCTTAAAATTTGCCATTAACTAAAAAAAGAAGATTGTCTCATAGCTGCATGCACATTTTATGAAGATGTTTCTCTTTCCCTACACAGTGTTTTTTCGGGGAAAAAAGTATAACTAGGATCCAGGAGAGGCTGTGCAAGTCAGAACATGGTTTGTTCGCTCTGTGTTCAATCTCTCCTTGAGCTCAGCACACTTCGTCACTAATCCAGCTGGATTTAAGCTGCAAGCTGTAATGTACCAAGAGAAATGTATAGTGGGTACAGGTCTTACCGGGTGAGAAATGTCAGAGAAAAAGGCTGTTCCAGCACAGAACTGCAACTGGGACTGATGCTCCTCCTGTCTTTCTCTAAAGAGGTCCTGGTGGTCACACACCACTTTAAATGGGAAAAATTTGGGGCAAGGGTGGAGAGGAAAACACGGTTTACTGGAGATAAAAAGTAGTACATATCCCTGCATGTTATCCGAACTGGAGACAGCAGTGGGGATAACAAATTCATTTCATTTTTAGTTTTGCTGAACATTCCTTTTCTCTGCTAAAAGACACATTTTCTTTTGCCTTTGACACCTGTAGCCATTTGCCGCACCAGTGGAAATGGAGGGTAAAAATATCCCTATGATAATTCAGTAGTACTTTACACCAACTGTGCCGTCACTTTGCACAGGCATAAAAATGACTAGATGAGATGCAGAAAATCGGTCTGTAAATCCGTAAAAATCGTGGGTTTTCTGCATCTACTGATTTTCCATTGTCTGTATTCATTAACAGAGAGCAAAATGGATGAATTAGTGCTCAGTTCCAGGCAGCTGTTCATCTAACTTCCCCAAGCTGCACATGCTGAGGGTGTTTAGGATATTTTCACTTGCATAGAAATAAAAAAATCCCCAGCTTCTGTTATCTCTTCCACTTTCTGTGTAGCCTTCTGGGGCCAGGGAGCCCACTGCTGTGTTTTGTGCTTTCGTGAAGCCCAGCTCTGATCGCGTGGCCACCTTCGAAAAAATATTTCATACCAAAGATTGGCTTTTGAAGGGAACCTTCAACTTCTCTGAATGGTTCCCAGACCTCAGCCACCAACTCTTGTGTTGGGGTGTACGTTTTCCATTAAGAACAGCCTGGGAAGTGCTGAGCTCTGCTTGCTATGTTGGTCCTGATGGAGCGCATCCAAAAGGGGACAGGGGATGACAGGGGACGACATGACGACAGGGGATTTTTGAACTTGGAAGAGCAGTGGGAAAGCTTTGAGCCCACAGTGACAGCATAGTAAAAGGACCGTGACTTGCATCTGTCACTTACCAAGAGGTAGAAAGGCTTGAAATATTTTATGAAAAGCCATCGTACTCGTCCTGCATGTTTACAGGGATGGGGAATACTGTGTATTAGGCAGCCTTTGGCAAGAGATCTGTAAATTCACAGCCCCTGGGGAGAAGGGATTTGGAGGAGGGTTGGGGGTGTCCCACTGCCCCAGGCACAGCTGGAGGAAGAAGCCAAGAACGCAGGCAAAAGCCAGCTCACACTCAAGGACCTGGTACGTGCTGGAAGGAGGGTGGAAGGAAGCTGTACATGATTTCAAAAGGAAGCATTAGCCTTGCTCCTTTGGCCTAAAATGCATTGGAGAGCAGCGAGATGAGCAGCCCTGCCAGCAGAGCCAGACACGAGGGGCCATCTCGTGCAGGAGACTGAGGAGAGGCAGCTGGGAAAGGGGCAGATGCTTGGATCTGCCTGGAAAACACAACTGAGTAATTTGGGATACAGACGGCACGTCAGAGGGAAAGGCTGCATAGATTATTAATACGGTGGGTGGCTTTCTTGGGAAGGGGACTTCTTAAGCTTTTACTTTTCTCCCTTTCTGCAGCTCGATGCTGCTGCTTACAAGAGGAGAAGAGGATTATTACAGATATTAGCTATTTAGACACTAGAGATAACTCACAGTGCCGAAAACTGAACTTATCTCTGATTAAAATTTAATTGCTCCCAAGCTTCCACTAGTTACTTGCATTAAGTTTCACACCATCGGAAAGTGCTCATCATCCAGTGTTGGATTTAACAGGAATTTGGCAGATGTTAGTGAAGTGCTGGAGGAAATCCAAACCGCAAGATCTGTGGCATATCATATGTTTGAAAATTTGTTGGCAGCTGAAAGAAAAATCACAAACCTGGAAATAGCAAGAACTGGACACGGATCTCTTCTCATCAAACAGCCAAAAGGTTGGATTGTCACCTTCAACACCTGGAAGACCAGCACGGGAAGACCAGCATGTGCTGTGTGTCAGGTGTCTCGGTGAGGTGTAAAAGCAGCAGATAGTATATAATGGGCATTTAGAGTGCTTTATGTGAGGAACATTGGCATCTCCATGGAAATCTTCAGGATAAAAAAACCCAGTCTGTTCTGAAGCAATTTAGCAAATTAGCTATGTTTTATAAAACTTAGGTTTTCATCGCAGATTTTCCTTCCTCTTGAGGACATTTATTCAGAAACAGGGTCCTTGTTCACTAAGAGACTAATTTATTTCTGTTATGTATTTCCTTCCTATTGCTCTCTGTTTGTGGCACTGTAACCTTCAGCACTGCTTAGCTTTTTGTCACCAGGATCTGCTCCTGGTGCAAGGAGAGGACAAACACAAGTAGCTAACAAGGTTCGAGAAAGCTTGATTCATTTTTTCTAAGTATATAAAAAAAAGCACTTAGCTTTATATCAACACGTTGGTGTGTAGTATTATGGTAGCCTCAACAGCTGTAGCACAGTGAGACTGCAGAGGGAGAAGATGCTTCTTTTAGACAAACAGGAGCTGAATTAAAATTTAGGATTGTGTCATGGTTTAACCCAGCAGGCAGCTAAATGCCACACAGTTGCTTGCTCACTCCACCCACCAGCAGGATGGTGGAGAGAATTGGGGAAAAAAAAGTAAAATTCATGGATTAAGATAAAGATAGTTTAATAGGACAGAAAAGGAAGGGATAATGAGAATGATAAAAGAATTAGAACATGCAAAACAAGTGAGGCACAATTCAATTGCTCACCACCCGCCGACCAATGCTCAGCCAGTTCCTGAGCAGCAGCCCCCGGCCAGCTTTCCCCCTAGTTTATGTACTGAGCATGACGTCATGTGGTCTGGAATATTCCTTTGGTCAGTCGGGGTCAGCTGTCCTGGCTGTGCCCCCTCCCAACTTCTTGTGCACCCCCAGCCTTCTTGCTGGTGGGGTGAGAAGCAGAAAAGGCCTTGACTTAGGGTAAGCACTGCTTCGCAACAGCTCAAACATCAGTGTGTTATCAACATTATTCTCATCCTAAATCCAAAACAAAGCACTATACCAGCTACTAGGAAGAAAATTAACTCTATCCCAGCTGAAACCAGGACAGATGGTACAAGTCCTTTTCAAAGAAATGCTTAGTGGTGTTTAAAAAGAAATATAACACACTTCATGATTTAGTATCTGTCATGTTTTAATGCATGCAAGTATCTTAAGAGTGGTTGTGACAGGAGCTTGTATGAAAAAAAATAAATCTCACCTTAAGCCTTTTTCAATTGAAACAGTGTTTGGTGGTGTTTCTGTGAAAGATTAAGTCTGATTCACCCCTTGTTAGGACTGAGCTGATGGCACAGAGAAAAAGCAGGACCTGCCTTGTGCTATTGCAGCATTTGATCCCTTATGTATGATTTCATTTGTTCTCTAGTATATAGCAAGACGCATTTCATATGCTCTTGTCCTCTGTAATGTGACCTGGGGTCGGCAGATCTCTGTTGCTAGGTGGACGCTGCCTGGGAGATATGCTGGATCCCTGTGTTAATCCTTCCTCATCTTTTGGTGCTGATCTGGCCTTTTTTCATCTCCTGGGGAGGTTGTGAGTGAATGAGGGTTTAAAAGTTTGGGTCTGTGGCTGGGAAATGAGTTCAGCCCATGCTAGGCTCTTAAGTGTTGGCTTAAATAACCTTAAGCCTAGGCTTAAAAGCTGTACTGAATTGGGGACTATATGCTGCCATGCTCTGCACTACCAGGTTAACAAGTTTAGTATGTGGTAGTCTGTTTCCTTAAGTTATGTCTTGTATTATTACTAATAATTAATACAGTTTTAATAGAAAAAAGGCCAAAAAAATGCTTCAAAAAGTACCAGTCTTTTCCAGTTCAAGGTGCAAAACCCATCAGTGCTGCAGTTCACATGGTATTTTCTGAAGATTTATAGAGTATATTGTGCAAAGCAATTCAGAAATAGATAGAAATTCTATTTCCTGCCATGAAACTTGTTCAAAAGCTGATAAGAAAGGAGATTTATTTTTTGAGCACCAAAGGCTCGATCTGGAACTTGAACAGTGACGAGGGAGGCAGAAGGCACACATAGGCTGGCATGGGGCTCTCTGCCAGTGAGTGGGGAGAAATAGGGCAGCACAGGCTTCCTTCAGGTTTTTCAGAGCAAATCGGAAGCAGATGTTCCTTAGCCCTGAGACACTGCTCTAACCGTGAGTGCTAATCTAACCTGACCGTAATAAAGGCTGGCCCTGCTTCTAATTCTGTCTGGCAAATGCAAAGAGACGTGTACAGAGGTAGCAAACCATGGGAGGGATTTCAGCCATCTTGAGCTATTTAAAGTGTGGTGGGCTAAACCATCCGTTGGGTTCCCTCTGCCATTGAGGGAGAGGGGCACCTCCAGGTTGAGATTCGGAGGAGCACATGCCAAAATTGAACATTCATGTAGATGTGTGAAGAGCATGTTTGTGGTTTACTGGAAATTATAGGTATTTGAAGTGTGATGTAAATATAGCAGTCAGTGCTTGGCAAGGTGCACTCAGGATTTCCCAATTATCTTGAGTGAAATGGGGGCCTTATTCTTTTAGGGTTTTCTTAGATCTGGCCTCACATGTGCAACTTCATTAGATTGGACTCCCGAGCCTGTACTGAGCCTGTGCTATGGGAAGATGAAACTCGGAGGGAAAGTAAAACTGAGACCCCTAAATAACCTGATACTCAAAAGGCCTGTGCTTTTTTAAAGCAGTGGGAGATACTGCTTTCTTAGTACTTTTAAAAATCAGGTCATTTGTTCGGAGACTAACATTGGGATCCTGTTTATGAAAGTCTTGACCTAAATATCTTACCCACTGTGTTTGCATTTTTTTTTTCCCCATGGGAAAAACAATGAAGTGCAAAAATTAAGGGAAAGGGAAGTCTGCAAATCCTGCTTGACCCACTCATAAGGGCACAGGCTGCACAGGACTCATCCATTCTTCTGGGCACAGCCCATTCCTCTTGCATCACCCCCTGCCATTTTGCTCTCAGTGGGACAATGGTTTTCTAAATATTCAGTGCCCAAACAGTTTTCTTTATTTGGTTAGGGCTATAACATTTCAAAGGGACTAATTTCAAACAACAAAAGAGCCTAAATTTGTGCCTGCTTCACAAGCTCCTTCACTGACCCATGCAGCAGGAGCTCCCTGAGGAGCACGCACTTGACTCTTTCTCTCTCTTGTCACATCTCTGTCACAACTTGTTGACCTCCTCAGGACAGCATTTGGGTAGCTGCCCCACTTTTCAAAGGCTGAAATATTTTTCTAGCTCTCTGTAGCTCTTTCCATCCTTGGCCTACCAGCCTCAGAATAAAATGGGCCTTTCTTTACCCGAGAGCTCTTGGAGGATGCTGTGATATGTTGGGTGTGCGATGGCATCGTCTTCCCCAACACCTCATGCTACCTCCAGCATCATGGGCCTGGAATAAATATCCAGCTGCTCTTCCTGCAACCTAAAGCTTCTTCACGTGAATGTGGTAAGACAAATCCTTATCTGTGTCTCCCACTGACTGCCCAAATGATGGGCCGTGTTCACAAAATCATTATTATCATTCGTGCCATTGCCAGCTGCCTGTCTGCCACAGCTCACCTAACCTTGGCCACCAAGGATAGTGTGGACTGAATACTTATTTCACAGAGAAAACTGAGGATGCCCTGCAACAAGGAAGGTTTAAACAGGGCTTTGTTGTGCTCCCATCTTGCTGCGTGGCAGCGTGGCAGGGAGAGATAGGCGGCATGGGAAATATTGCTGACACAGCTGTTATACTGTCAGCAATCAACTGGAAATTTTTGTTCGAGGAAATGTATTCCGGCCTATGAAGGATGCCCTCGGCTTCAAGTTGGGTTGTTAGAGGACTGAATGTCTCAAAATTTCCTTTTTTTCTAGTATGCTCAGTTATTGTTGGCAAAACCAGGTCTTTGCTTACAGTTCTGATAGAGCACACCTAACTTAAAGAAGCTCAAATCACGAATATTTTTATGGGTATCAATTTTGGTTTCACTTGTCTTTTTTAAAAAATAACTTTTAAAGAATACCAGTTACATTGAGACAAGTGTTTTGAGTGCAAATCTTCTATCACGTCCTTTTTAATGTGCTATTTGATCAGATGCAGTTAACTCTAATTGTAATTTGTTTTGTGGAGGAAGAAGTATATATACAAATATATACACACAAACACAGCTAGTTCATCTAGTGGTTCTGGGAGTGGGGAAATGAATGTTGTTTCCACCCTGCAATCAGACTTTAGCACTAACCCACTGGTTATGGCTCTCAAAAGGTGGAGAAAGTGGTAATTCAGTAAATATTACTACTGGGATGTAGCACGTCAGCCAGAAAGAAGGTTTTTTCTCCCCTCCCTACACCCTGCTGCATTGGGTTCTACAGAAGGAAAGATGTTGATAAATGTTAGAAAATGCCTGGGATGTTACGAGCTTAATTTGCACTCAGTGATCAGGTGGGCTTTCTTTGGTCCATTAGACCCCTACCTGGAATATGAAAAGGTTTGTCAGGAGGATTCGAGGCGTGTGCAGGGGATCCACAGCCCTGGGCAGAAGGGCCTTATAGGTGCCCCTCCTGCACAGATGCACCTAAGAAAGAAAAGCAATTTATAAAACGCTGTGGCTCTAACAAAGCA
Organism: Haliaeetus leucocephalus; assembly: GCF_000737465.1. NCBI lineage: Eukaryota > Metazoa > Chordata > Aves > Accipitriformes > Accipitridae > Haliaeetus > Haliaeetus leucocephalus. Next base: position 1,558,780 of record NW_010972581.1, on the reverse strand, counting down.
GCTGAGACTCAGCGTTCCCAGGAGATCTGCAAGCAGACGAGGGCAAGACCTGGCTCGAACAGAAAATACCACTGCAGCTAATACAGGGCTTTGTTGGGATGCCCTACTTTCCAGGGCTGCCCTGAGGCCGTGGCAGCACTGGGGAATGAGTTGGTGGGTGAGTGACAGTGGTGGTGAGCTCCTGCCACAGTGTAGCCATGGAGCTGCTGCAGGTCTGCTCCATTGCTGTCATGTTCTCTGGGCATGGTCACTGCAGGGTTGGCAGGGAGTGATCTCCCGCTCCTCTCAGGTCTAATTTTTCCTCTCTCCGATAGGATAACCCTAAGTGGTAACATCCTGTATCTCCAAGGTACCCTTCATACCAAGGTAATCCTTAAAATAAATTATAAATGAAAGCTGAAGGCACCACCCCACACTGTAAGTTGTGGCCACTGGACTTTGCGAGGGATGGAGGGGGGAAGAGTCAGATGTCAAGTCAAGGAGGTATCCAAAATTGTTGGCATTGGGAGTATCCTTGGTTTTGGAGTTAAGGGAACAGAGGGCTGAGAGGTGGGCTTGAAGCTGAGGAAAACTCCAGGTTGGGATGTGTTTGCCAGTAGAGGCTTTTCTAGGAAAGGAAAGCAAATGGAAAACAATGGAGAAATAAAACTGGAAGGAGCAGCTCATTACTCAAGGGACAGATGTAGAAGTGGTTTGTAGGCAATCACAGGTGAAACAGGCAGGGGTAAGTTTTGGAACTGACCCGGGATGAAGAAAAGAGCTAAAAATAGGTATTTAAGATCCCCTTTAGTGGAGGTGAGCCAGCACCGTGCCCAGAGAGCTGTAATGGAGGTTCCACATGAATGAGATTTTATTCAACATGCAGGGAGAGAAATCTGGATAAGAGGGAGATTGTGGGATTTCTGAATGTTAGGCTGAAATTTCAGCAGGGATCCTATCACCTGCGAGGGCTCAGCCTCATCGGCACAATGTTTCTGTTGGCTGATGAAGGCAATCTAACACCGCATTTCCCACTTGGAGGATCCCTGCAGAGAAATTATCTCTGATGGAAAAATGTTCAGTGACACTGGCTTAGCTCGTACTGCTTTCATCCAGCCAGGCTGGGCTTTAAGATTTAGATACTATCGAAAAGGAAGAAGCAACCTAGAAAGGCCCAACTTAATATTAATTGTAGGAAGAAGGAATTGTTAAGCCTGGTTGGTCCTTGTGCTTGGCTTCATTCTCATTTTACACACTCTGCATCCTCTTTTCCTTGTTTCCCAGCTCTGTCCCATCTCATTCAACATGCTCGCAGGCTGGCCTGGGTCAGTTCTGCCATGATTTTGTTTTTCATTTAGACAAACACCACAGCATGGACTTGCCTCAGCCTGACAGAAGGGGACACATAATCTTCTGTTATGTTGTTATCAGAGTCCTGCACGCTTCAGCTGGCAAACAGATTGTCAAACATTCTTGAACAATATTTGCTCAGAGTGCAAGAGAGAAAAGAAATCTAATGTCTGCTTTTAGATTCAGTTCCTTCTTTAAGCATTTTATTTGGTTTTCTTTGTACACACTTAAAATTTCATTTCTATTAGACCGTAATCAGCCTAAGTTGCTTAGTGAGATTTGTTATCCAGCGAGTGCTTGCTCATGTTTAAAATTTGGCTGGATTGAGAGCTGATTTTTCTCCTTATTTCCACCCCTTTCCTTCAGTGGTCCTAAATGGCAGCAAATAGTAGCTCCTCTCAGGGACAAACATCCTCATCCCCACCCAAAACAGCAGCCACCGGTGGGCTGCAAGCCATGTGTGGTGAATAAGTATCGGGTCAGTGTGCCCTGATAGGTACCAGTGTCTTGTAGGCTGCTCTTAGAGATGAGTCTCTTCAGTACAAGATGCACATTGCTATTACTGAAGACAAAATCCTAGCCAGGAAGCGTAATTCACATTGCTGCCCCTGGAGCTGAAATGATGCATGTTGCTGAAATAAAGTTGCATCTCCCTTCTTTACAACCCGTTGCCTCATTGGAGTCTGTTTGACCAGGCATCTCGGTCTCTATGAGATTTCTGTGTGCTCTGCTCCAAAGAAGAGCTACAGACAGTGGTGGTTTAACTGAATCAGTGTCACTGTTTTAGCTCAAATATGAAGTTTAATAAGGGAAAATAACAGCTTAATTTGGAAAGGCATCTTGTAGGCCAGGGGGACTGACCTTGTACAAGTGACTGCTGCCAAGAGGATTAGGGAGTTGTATGTTGTACTCAGAAATGTACTGTGGACATGCCAAGCTTGGCGCAGAAGATGGAAAGAGTGGTCCCTTCAGTCCAATACCTTGTCTGAGCTTCAGACTTCGCAGAAGGAGATTCCTCAGGGAGTAACCTGGATCGAGAGAAGGGCTCATTCTTTTGCATTAGCCAGTAATTTCCTCATACAATAACACAGGAGGATCAAAGCCTTCCCCATCCTCCTCTTGTTTTACTGTACTCCTTGGCACATCTCGGCACCTCCCAGGAGTGTGTTGTGGACTGTGATGAACAATGTCCTCTGCAGGAGGAGAAGGTGTTGTGGTTTAACCCCAGCCAACAACTAAGCACCACGCAGCCGCTCACTCACTGCCCCCACCACCACCAAGTGGGATGTGGGAGAGAATCAGGAAAAAGAAGTAAAACTTGTGCATTGAGATAAGAACAGTTTAATAGAACAGAAAAGAAGAAACTAATAAGGGTAATGATAACACTAATAAAATGACAATAGTAATAATAAAAGGATTGGAATATACAAGTGATACACAATGCAATTGCTCACCACCCACTGGCTGATGCCCAGTTAGTCCCTGAGCAGTGATCCCACCACCCCCACTCCCCCCAGTTTATATACTGGACATGATGTCACATGGTATGGAATAGCCCTTTGGCCAGTTTGGGTCAGCTGCCCTGGCTGTGTCCCCTCCCAACTTCTTGTGCCCCTCCAGCCTTCTCACTGGCTGGGCATCAGAAGCTGAAAAATCCTTGACTTAGTCTAAACACTACTTAGCAACAACTGAAAACATCAGTGTTATCAACATTCTTCTCATACCTAACTCAAAAACATAGCACTGTACCAGCTACTGGAAAGAAAATTAACTCTATCCCAGCTGAAACCAGGACAGAAGGAAATAAGGTCATCGGATTGTCTGGTTAGGGTGGAGTTTTCCCCTGCCTCTCCGCACTAGTCTGTTCTTAGCATCCATACTGTAGTTCTGGATTTTCTCGTCATCCATGGAAAGGCTTAAGCCTTTCCCAGCACCATCTAAACACCTCAAGGAAAGGTAAGCAAATAGTTGCGACGCTTGTGGTTTCTTTTGTGCCCCAGAGATTTCCTGTAAGAGACACTGGTTTTTTCAGTAGACAAAGTCAGAAGTTGCTTACTGTTGGCTGACATGATTTCCACCTGAGGCCCGGGCATGGAAATGTTGGTACAGTGAAGGCAATGGCATTGCAGGAACCTATAGGGTCCTGCTGTCGTCAGTGTTGTGAGGCATCTCCAAATAGCACCTCAGGTCTCGGGCAAATTGAACGGCTTTTGATGCTGCCTTCTCCTGTCCATAAACTGGCTGACTCAGATTCCTAAATCAATTCTCTCTCTTTTTCTCTCTCTTCAAGCAAAGTCACATTTTTCTCTGCCTTGGAACAATCTCCGCAGCAGCTGATCAGAGCGGGCGAGCCGCTTGCCACTGCAGCACTTACACTTGTAATATCTATTTTGCTGAACAGCTCCAGGTTGGCATGCCAATGAACTCTGTCTCTCTGATCAATGGTCAGTCAGGCTCTAGCTGCTTAAAAAAAAAAAAGTCTGATATGTATTTGAAGGTTTAAACATTTCTTGACTTGCTTAGTGCAGACCACGAAGGTCTATCACAGGTGACCTTCTTCCTCCTTTCCCATTTCAAGTCTGACCACCATACTAGAAAGTCTGTTATTTCCTTCAATTCAAAATTAGTTCAGTGTTATGCTCTGTTTTTTCTAGTATTCCCAGCCTGACAGATTTCTTCTCATTATAAATTATTCTGTCTGCTTCAGCTGCATGCTTTTTCTCATTTACATTTAATATAATGGAAGAAGAGTTGCTTTTGATGACATAAGTGAGCTAGATTTTGGGTTAGCATTATTATACAATGAGAGTTCTGGCTGGATAATGTAAAATATTAGGGATTTTGAGGTTTTTAGTACCTGTAAAGCACTGCAATGACTAGAAAAACTAATATACTTCTTCCCTGCAAATTGATGAAACTTCTTGATGCATGCATGCAATGTGAAAGGCCCAAGGCTAATAACATTACAGGTCTCAACACATGTCCTAAATGGTCTGCTGTAAAATATTTACAAAACAAAAACATTTGAACATATTTGACACTGAAGAGGAGGAAAATTAATAATCACTGTAGACTGGTAAGTTTAGTTTATGTTACCTGTGAGAGTTGTAAAATGAGGTTTAGGCTGTGTACTAGAAGCATACAGCAGCTCTTTAGCCCTGTATTGTAGTAGTAGTTTTATCCTATACTTAAAAGTAATACCTATAAGTATATAAGGGTCTCTGCTGTATTTCAGAATTGGATACAAATTGCTTGACTACTTTTTTTTTTCTCCTGGTTTTCTGTTATGCTTTTGAATCTTGCAGTCATATGAAGATACATTCACATTTAGCTAGACAGCAGGTATATTTTTTAAGATATGTGCATTGGACCGGGTCAGACATTCTTTCGTCTCTCCTCTCTCTCCTCTTTTTTCACATGTTGAATATATGTATCTATTCTTTTTTCCTTATGAGAGACATGATTCTTTTGTTCAAGGTATCACATTTATGCTTTGCAGTTACATCAGGTACTTAATTTTATTGGGTGTATATGTTATACAAAAGCAAGGAGATTACACAGCTTAAAAATCTCTAAAGGATACAATTTACTTTTTTCACTTCTGTGCCATCCCGTCTGCTTTTCTTTACTGGTTTCCAACTTCCTCAGGTTATGCTGATGCTCGTGGGGATCCACAACACCTTTGTTGGTAGCCAAAGTGGATCGGGTGCAGTTTAGGATTCCAGGCCAAGAGTACGTTATGGAAATTCCCTATTCTGGCACAGCAGCACCTGGATGTTCCTCTGTGTTTGGTGCCTCTGGTTTGGACCAGTAATTCCCCTAGGCACGTAAACTTTAGCACCTGACTGCGTGCAAAACCGCATGCCAAACCTGGGGAGGCAGGCATACAGCTTCAATCTAAAATATATTGCTTTTCAGCACCACTATTCACTTTCTTGTAGGTTTTTTTATGTCCTTATATTCCTCCACTTCACAAAAAAACCTCCATGCTTACATTGCAATGTGCTGGTCTGAACTAGCCATTAACAAGAATAATCTGAAAGCTGACAGATGTAAAACTAGAAATCAGTGTTGAAGGTTTTTCCCCCTTGGGCTTCTGTATTGTCATCTTGTCATCAGCCCCTCAGGTAAGAGTTTGAAACTACATCTCGGCCAAAGCTGATTGCATGAGAGCTGGTATCCCTTAATGGCACAGAGCCAAACAAGTTAAGTTAAACCTCCTTTTCTGATTTTTGGATGCCGTTCCTTCCTGCCGTTCAGCTTTCTACTGTGACTTTTCAACTGAGATGACTAGCCATGGCAATGCCTCCAGCTCTGGAGTCTAAAGGCTGGAGATCTTTGCCATGTCCTTGAGATGCTGAGGCATATGAGTGCATATTCAACATCACTACCAGCACCCCAGTGTCCTCCCTCAACAAAAAATTAGCCTCTGGGACATGGGTGAGGGATGCTTGCATGCCAGGACATCAGCGTGGACTTGATAGTGTACCGAGTTGCCTGTGTCCGTAACTACTGAAGTCTAGTATGAAAACGGGACATCCTTGAAAGTGTTACCCAGTTCATTTCAGCTTAAAATGCCCTGTATATTGCACAATTTGTTTATTTGTTATAAATCCGCTTCGCTGAAGCAAATGTGTTTTTCATAATATTAATGGCGCTCCCATTGTTAAAGCCATCCACAAAACATCAGATATCTATAAAACAAATTTAGACACTAGTGCTGTAGTTAAGCATTGTTAGGCAGATCCCTGAGCCAACATGAATACAGCTATTAGAATTGAGCTTTAGAAAATATTGATGTTTCTACATAAGTAGTAAAGAGTTTTGAAAGGGACCTAAACAGTGTTTTATGGTTTGTCAGGGAAACTGCTTTATTTCTGAAAGTAGCTGAATATTGATATTCTTACAATGGAGTTTTGTCAGCTTCTTAGGATTGGCTTTTGTGAAAGATTTTTTTTCTGTTTAGCACAGGCTTGTTCCCTCCCTCCCTTCCATCTGCCATTCCAGGTGCAGAGAGCAAACCGCTGGCAAGTTTGGGGAGAGGGTTGACCTAATCTGAGCTTCAAAACAAGATTTGGCTGAGAGGCCGAGGCCGTGTCTGTCCTCTGATTTACAGGAGTGGTCTTGATAGCACATCCACACTGAGGTGCGCCAGCACATGCTCAAAGGATGAGAAAAGACAGCCTTTCTCAGCATTTCCCTATTTCTGCTGGTTTCAGTGGTCAGCTCTCTCCATAGTTCAGGCTGGTTTTCTGGTAGGAGCAAGAATAAATAGAATGAATAAATAAATAACATAGAAGCCAATGCAGTCAGAGACTGAGTGGAGCAAGTGCCCTGTAGAGAGGAATCACTTTGGCGGCTTTGGAGAAGGATTTGGTTTTTTGAATCAGGTTTGAAATAACCAGTGGGTTGTAGCAAGAGGAGAAAATAGATGGGTTTGGTGAAAGACAAAAGGTGAGCTTTTGCTGGCAGGTTTATCATTCTTCTTGCTCTGGAGGATGCTAAAAATACAGTATGGATATAACATCTACTGTACAGACAGCAGGCCCTTCTTTCAGGTCTCCAATTCATGTCTGGGCCTGCAGTATGACCTCCATGCTAATGAAGTCAATCCTAACACGGGTTAGAGAAAGAAAGGTATAAGCAACCCTAACTCCACCTTTGATATTTTGTGTTTTATTCCCTCTCCTCTCTTTGATTTCAGCTGACCAGGCCCCCCACAGAGTGTTTGCACGTAAAACACTGGGCATTGGGGCTGATTTGGAAGCCCAGCAATGGTACACAAAACTGGGAGGGACCCCAAATCCTGAGCCTCAGAGCAGCTGGGATCAAGGGATGGTGCACATGGTGTAAGGGGAGATGCATAGAAAATGCAAAAAGCAGCCTTTGTGATTTTAATCTGCCAAACTAGACAGGAGGAAGCGGGGCCAGGCAGCTTTCCACCCACCTCTTCCCCCACACCTTTTGCACACGCACATGCTGCGGCACCAGGGAGCTGATTTCTTGTAGTTCCAGTTGGTTGTCTCCTTGGGTTCTGTTGTACTATGCCTTCTTCCCCAAGATAACAGCACAACACAATCAGGTTTTAAATATTAATACAGAGATCACAGGAGTGTAGCTTGGAAGCACCAAATCACTGAGAATTGAAAAGTCTAACCTGTCCTTTTGAAAGCTGTCCAATTTCTTTTTTATTTTACAGCATTCGAACCATTTCACAAATTGGAAAGCAACTATCCAGCCATTTCACAGGCAGATTATGATATGTTTAAAAGAGTTCAAGGCATTTATCTGAATGCAATTGGCCATCTTGCTGACTAACATCTAGATTGGAGATATTACACATGCAGATGAACAGCGACTATTTGAAGATGATAGTTTTCTCTTATTAAAGTTGTGTTTGTAGCTTGCAACTGAAGTAATGTTTCAGATAGTGGTATAAGCTGACTGCCTTTGGCCCTTGGAAGGACTTGTGTTGATCAGATAGATCAGAAAATGCTAGGGCGTGAATAGTCATTTTATGACTCCTGCACTCGCTTCTATTCATCGCAAATGCAGAGGTGGAGAACTGCTGGAGAAGGACTGGCTCCATCTGGCACTGCCTCTGCAGAGCACATGCAAGTTGTTCAATTAAAGATGCAGAAGCACAGGCAAAAGGCAAGAAACACACATTAGATGAAACTACATCCGTTGCCAAGCGGACGGGAAAGATTGTTTTTCCCTCTTAGCAGCTATACGTGTGCTTGTTCTGCATACAAACTAAAAGGTATGTTTCAGCTTGCATGGATAAAACATATATGTCAACAAAAAAAAAAAACAAACCAAACCTGGCAATCTCAGCCTCCAGTAAATCTCTTGAAGCTGTAAGTGTAGTGCTGACATGTCTGCACTCTAAAATGGTCTGAATGAAAAACTGACAGCACCTGTTATTGAAATCAAAAGTGATTTCTCTAACAGTGGGATACTGGGGAATTCCTACCGGGCTTCTCTTTAATAGAGTTTGAAGAATTCAGGTTGGAAGATAGTGTATACGATCTGCACCACTGGCTCTGATGGATGTGAATCACGCCAGGGGACAGAGATTGTTTAGGAGGTTAGAAGTTCACTCCATACATTCAGTAATAATGTGGTTAGTGTGCCCTTAAAATGAGGTTGTATGGGGTTTTTTTTAACCCCTGTGTGAAATAACATGTAGATTGAAAAAAAATAGTAGTCAGATTTTATATGTTCAAATCCAGAAATTCAAAGTAACTGCAACCACATCTAACAGTATTTTTGAGAACTAGAGTGATTCGAAGCTAGATTGCCTAAAAATAGCTCTTGAACTGAACTCTCAAACCTATTAGATTAGTCCATTTATAATAAATCCTGATCTACTGTCTATTAGATCAGCTCTTCTGTAATCTTTTCCTGTTTACCAGGCCTCCTATAGACATAGTTAATCTGCATTTCTAAAAGCATTACAGCATGATGTTGAAAAAAAGGGTCAATTTTTATGTCTTGTGCACAATGGTCCAATTAAATTTCTGCCTAAACATTCAGAATCAGTTGCAAAGTCTGGAAAGAGCAATATGGCATTAATACCCTTGTTGGATGGGTACCAAAGGGTACGAGAGGTTCACAAAGGTGGGTTTGGCAGAGGTCCTGGGTGGGAAAACAGAGCTAAGACTTTAGGAACTGTCTTCTGATAGAAAAGGACCATTGTGAAGACAACATCTGATGCTCATGTGCTGTACCACTTAATTTCCTGTTATTGCTAGATATGCCAATGTGCTGTAACCCCGTGCCAATGACAGTTAAAACATTGTCTGATGTCTCTGAAGTTACACATTTTAAGTGGGATCCAGTAATTTCTTGGAGAAGAATGGGTCAGAGAGGAAAAGAAGAAAGGAAAAAAGTAGCTTCTTTTATGCAAATGACAACTAAATTGGGGACCTGACACTAAGAGCTGCGGGGAGCCAGAAAAAGTGTTAAGCACTCACACACACAAAAAAAGTCTCACAAAAGCATAAAAGTTGATATTTCACCAAAAAACAGCCAAGCTGCTGTTTGGGTTCTTATTTTTGCAGGCAAAACCTGGAAGTTTGCAATAATAGCTAGAATGGTTTTGACAAAACGACCTTTCTGTAGCAATCCGGCATGTGTAATGAACAGGATCATTGTCAAAAATGTCAAGTTTTGATTCAAAAGGGCTTTGGTGGACTTATTTTTTGCCTGTTGGAAATTAGCCCCATGTGGTGGCTGCTTTGAATGTATTGTCTTGCTGAGAGTTGCGGTGCAGTGAGGAAGGAAGAGCTGGGGCAGATTGACTGGACTGGAGTCTGTTGTGATGATTTTGCACACTTCAGCTCTCATTCTTTGTTGTTTAATGTTAAATGCTCAAACTGAGATTCAGAGGAAAAAACCCAGCGTGTTAAGTGATTCCAGCTTGAAGTGCATTGAAACAGCTGAGTTTGCACCATGTCTTGGACCACAGCTGTAGGTTTCCCCTAGTACAGGGAACTCAACATCTGGCCCATATCCATCACAGCATCTGCCCAGGCCCAGCAGAGTAGTCACATGTGGGCAGAGTAGCCTCGGGCAGAAAAACTGATCCCCTACTGGAAAAGGTAGACAAAAAAATTGAGAAAGGGTTTTTCCACTTGGCAGCAGTCCACAAGGAAACGGATCTTTCTTCTCTCAGATACAGCATCCTCATCCTCTGCTATTTCAGACATTAGGTAAGAGGAAAGAAAAAGAAGAGCTATGTATCTATGTATCATAGTTCATATCACTTTTTCGGGGTGCAGGACTACATGCAGTTGTGTTCTTGAGGACAACGTGCTGTGCTGAACACTGGGGCCTTCGCATATCTAATCTTTTCTTCCCACCAACGGTTTTTGCAATTCTTATGTCAGTCTCAGTCAATAAAGCTCCAACAACAAAAAACACAACCCCAACCCCTCCAAAAGCAGCGCGTAAACTTTTATGTTCAAACACGATTCTGGCTCAGCTTCCCCAAATAATGGCATGTGTGAGCACAGGGGAGGGCTGTTCAAATGTTTGATGTGAGGCCTGCTTGGCCTTCGCCTGCAGTAAAAATAAATTGTAGTTACTCTCAAACATGTGGAAGGAGCTGTAGATAATTTAGGGGCTAATCTCACCTTGTTGATTCTCTGGCTCGCAGCTCCTGGGTGGCACCAGCGTGTGGCTTTTGGCCTTGCAGCAGGCATCCAACACGAGATGGTGTTGCAGGGTGACATCTTTTGTGGCGTGGACTCGGTATAATGTTGCAATCCACTGCTGTATTAATGACTGGGTTGATGGATACCTGCTTATGCACCTCTTAGGGATGGTACCAGGTGTGCAAGGCTCAACCTAGGTGCTCCTTGACTTCAGTCATCCTTTTCTGTCACCTTACAGGGAGTTCGGTGAAAAGCCACCCAAAAAAAAAAAGGCAAAAGAAAATGGGAATATATTTATTTTCAAATAATATTTTTTTCCTAGGGAATTTCAGAAAATGTTCTGAAATGTGTTTGAAAATGCCTGTAGAAAACTAATTCCCATCAGATGCATTAATGTGACAGGGAAGAGAAAAACAGCTGTGATATAATCCTCCAACTGTATTAGATTTGGGGGGTTTTGTGCTGCTTCTTTCAAGACGTGCCTAAACCTTCGTATTTGCTATGTAAATACAACTTGCACCATCTTCCAGTAGAAGAAGAAATAATAAAAGGGGATGCTGTAAGCAAAGGATGTGGTTGCCAAATATGAAGAAGGCAAAACTAGCAGAGAGGGAGGGACCTTCAGGTTTTGTGGTTTTTGCAGCCTTTCAGAAACCAGCAATGCTCCATTTGTCTTAGCATGGCAGCGACATGCGTAAAGGATTGTGGTCACAGCCCAGAGGTGCTCAAGAGGGCATTTGGATTGCTGTATCCTCATGAAGATGTTGAACCCCTCGGATGAGCTGTACCTCAGTTGCTCGAGCATTGCACCAGCTGCAGCGCAGGGAGCAGGCCCGAGCTCTTGGCTGCCGGTGCCCCAGCGTGTCTGCTTGAGCATTGGGCTCAGGAACGCAAAACTCGCCAGAGAGTGAAGTCATCATGGCTTGCTTGGACCTTGTGCACGACACTTGGAGTTCCAATTACGTGAGCGAACGCTGGCATGTAGCACATAGCCATCAGGCTAAACCTTTGGATCGCAACCCCCAGGGAAGAGCTTGACGGATGTCTTCCGTCATCTGTTACCTAGCAAAAGCCAGCGAACATCACTCAGGAAAGCTTGTCTGCAATTTCTGCTCGAGGGGCACCCAGTTATCTTCACTCACGGGACGGAAAATTCATGACATCTCTTAAAAAGTATTTTCAGTTATTGAGTACGCCGGGTCATAGGCTGGATACTTAGGTGCCAGCAGAAGAAAATGAGAGAAAAGGTAGCTTAGTCATTGATCGCAAATAGCCTTGCTTGCAATCAAAGCTGCTTTTGTGATAGGAAAACACTAGTCAGAGTCATCTGGAAAAGCAGCCTCCCATGTCTGGAAGGCTCAGCAGGAAGAGGTGAGCAGAGCAGAAGGTAAGATGACATGTGTGCTGGATTTCCCCGGTGGCAGATGCGAAGCACTGGTCTTAGGCCAGTCGTGTGCTTGTCATGTTAGGCCAGGAAAGGGGAAAAGATGGAAAGGGGGCGGGGGGGAGGGGGGGAGTGCGCAGAAGGACAGATCCTTATTTATTTAAGATTTTTCCCTGTGAGTAAATCCTTCCCCTGATTTTCCTTACACCAAGCAAAATTCCTCCTCCAGAGACCTGAGCTCTGTGTAAAGGTCAGGAAATAAAAGGAAGAAGGGAAACAACTAACAATTTCTTTTTCTTGCTAGTCAATATGCTGGGAGTAGAGAGAGGGTCCTCTGGGAGTTGCAATTACTCCCCTGTGGATGCTGGAAATGTTTTGGGGTTTTTTTTTTTATAGCTGCAGCTCTAGTCTGAATGATGGCAAAACTTAGTCTTCTGCTATAAGTGCTAGCTCTCTAGATAGAGCAGGGAAGAAAGTAGTGAAGTATCACTTTGGGGTATTTTGGGGGAAGAGCTGTTTCCACAGCCACAGTTTGCTTTCTTGGAAGCACTGTGAAAATACCTATCCCAGCACTGTGCTTCGTGGAATCAAAGTCTGCAGAGTCTTGGGTTTGAAGCCTAGGAGTAAAAACTGAGTCTTGCCCAAAAGCTGTCTTTAAACTCTTGATATGGCAATGCATGGTAAAAACAAGCAGTAAGAGTAAAATAATCAAGATTATACATTTCTAGTTGTAATAATGTTGATGATTTTTAAAGGTTAGTGCTTGTCTATGAGCAAAGATTGTTTGCTCATTACGAAGTATTATCTGAAGAATCCTTCCATTAAAGAGATGCTGCAATGCTGCTTTTCCCCGAGTTAAAAATTCACAGTTTATTGGCAGCCTGAGTTAATCTGGAGGTTTGATCTCTGTTCTGTGCTGTAGGATTTAGGTAATTTTGCACAGGTTGCAGTCTCTTTGTGGTTTTGCTTGGATTTGAGAATCATTTATATGTAAATGATCCTGATCTCTTGTTCTTTCCCTTCTTACCAATTAACTTTGTTTTAAAGCACACAGTTGTGTGAGCAAAATTGGCAAGCAGTGCTGCCTGGAGCTGGTGAAACTGGGTGGTGTTAGCATGGTGATCATGTTTGCTGGAGCTCATTACCAAATTGACTTGTTGAATAATCAGACCTTTGAACTGAGTTCAGTGGTATACCATCCATCTCACTCCGTTAGGCCACTTCGAAGCAGCTCTTTTATGTCTTCTTATAATTTGTCCTATGTAAATGGTGGAGGTGTTTATTTTTAAAAGCAGCAAGAAAGTCCAACTGAACAAGAAAAAAGTTGGAAGAACAAGCCCTCAAAGAGATTTCCACGCTAGTGCCAAGAGGTTTATGAAAGATAAAACAACTCATTATTTTATGGCTAAAGGAAAATGCCATTAAATCCCTCATGCCTAGCTGCTACAGAAAACTTGCCAGAGCTATTCCAGAAACAACACGCCGTGAGATATTCAATGATTGTCAGTGAAAACTAGGCTCAAAAATGCAGCACCCCTGCTTGCAGATCAAGGGGAGCTCCTCGGTGCTCAGTATATGTTTCTATATGCTCACAAATGACTGTGAGAATGATTTTAAGGGGGTTGCTAGTTTTGGCTTTGAAACGGCATCCACTATATCTACTTGGTACCTCTGCACCTGTAGTGCACAGCATAGGTCATTTTGCAAATGGAAAATGACTTGTTACAGCATGAGTAAATGGGAAAATTTCTGCAGGTTGTTATCTACCGGGCTAATCATTATTATGAAGAAATAAAACATGTACTCATGGCAAGACCTGCTGTAGTAAAAACAGATAACAGTTGCCAAAGTTCTCTACAAATTTTAATCCTCCGTGTAACTTCGGATGGAAATCATTGCTTGGTGATCTAGTACAGCTTTGAGCAGAAACTGGAAGAAATCTGTCAATGTCTGCAGGATTTTGCATTGTATTTTTTGGAGTTCATTCAGACTTAGGGCTCAGAGTGGAAGGGAGGTAGCACAAGAAGGGTGAAAAATCTGATCAATGAGCTCGGGAGACCTGATTTCAGATCAATGTCCTGGTGCTCAGGTGGTTTAGTGCCTGTTTCACTATTGCTCACCTTTTTCGAGGTGGTGGGAGAAGATAACCACGTTTTCCGAGTAGAGCTGGGATTTTTAAACTGAACATTTTCTTGAAAAATACTGTTCCCTCAGAAAATTATGTTTATGATGCTGCTGAGTTTTAAAGTTTGCGGAGAGGTTGTCTCAGGCTTGGAGTAAAATTACCTAAAACCAGAGCATGTGCTTCAACTGCCATGTTATTGATTACTCTGGGACAGGAGGATTGCTCACAGCACCATGGGCTTAAATTACTTAAATAACAAAAAAAACCCTTTCAGAATGGAAAAACACCTATTTTACACTAAAGGCAGGCATCTCTATGCTTGAAGTAGGTTGACTTGAATGAACTCCAGTGACATCAATATCATTATAAATTAATAACTAACACTGCACAAATAGTGAGCATGGTCTGCTTCACTGGACCCAGAAGAGAGGACAGTCTCTGCTCTCAGGAGCTTGCAGGCTGACCCTGCTCACACAGCTGGATAGTTAAGAGGATGCTTCTTGGGGTGACAGGGTAATTCTAGCATTTAATTTTAATTTCTGGCTAGGCTAGAGTTCACACGTGGCTGTCTGTAATGTAGAAACTCCAATTTGTGTTGCTGGACATGGAGCAACTGTGACTCTGAAGGATTTTTGGATGCTGGAAGAGGTGGGATGGTAGGGAGATGTTGTGGCATGGGAATTAAAGAGAGAATAGTATCAGACAAGGATCGGACAAGCCTATTCATATGGCCTCCTTACCTGCCTTTGCCAGACAGCCCCTGTGTTTTCCTTGGCCAGGGATTGAGGGGGCAATTGTGAATATCTGGCATTTCACTGGAGTAAAAGTGTTATGTTGAGGAAGCAGGAGGGTGCTTATCTTTGAGAGAGGCAAAGGAGGTAGGAGAATCAGGCTTCTTCACAAGCTGTATATGTCACGGCACGGCAGGGGCAATGGAGGAGCAATTGGAGGCAGCCTGCCTCGGTTTCCCCACCTGAGATTTCAGGCCATAAAGAAATCCACGTGAAGTTCCAGTCTGTGCAAGCACCTCGGTCTAAATAGGAGGCAAAATAAGGTAATTATAGGGTGGGCGTCCATCGATATTCACCACACGGAGTACTTAGCACAGCTATTGTAGGATGTGGCATGGGTTAACGCATTTCTAAAAGCAGGTTCCCCACCTCTTGCTGCTCAACTGCTCATCGCAGGTTTTAAATGAAATAGCCCGTTGAGCATTAAACTCTCGAGGATTTGGCTGGGCCAATGTGCACCTTTGCATCTGCCACATGGCTTGCAGCTTGAGGGGCCAAGCGCTGCTGTTGGGACGAAGCAGCAAGGCATGAACCTGAGAGAAAATTAACAGCTTGGTCCAGAGAACAGCCTTGCGTTCATCCCTCTGTGCACTGCTGTTTTGAGGATGGATTTGTGGTGTGGGTTTGTTTTTTTTTTATCACACCATGGAAAATGTTTTTCTGTCCAAACCAGCTGGGTCTTCAGCAACACTAAAAAATTAAAAGCACTTCTGTGCTAGGTGTTCCCTAAAAGATGGAAAACAAGATTTTTACATTAAAATGCCAGGAAGAAAAATGGTGAGGGCATAAAATGCTGCTTTATTTTCATCAGATGCTAGTGCTTTTGGAAAATCGGTTGTGCTCCAGCAGTCATTACCCCCCTGTGTGCTTCTCTCGCTGTGTGCTCCAGCTTTTCTCTGAAAGGTGACTGTGCAGCAAGTCTTGCATTAGCTGTAGCTCCAACTACACCCCGCAGGCCACTGCAGTCAGCAGAGGGGACATCCTCGGGACCTAGGCTTGAATCCCTTTTTTCCTTCCTCTCTTTAATCAGCTCTGCCTTTGTTTCAGGAGTATCGACATCGGGGGCTCTGGGCCCAGGGAGCACCACCGCCAGCACCACGCCACGGGTGGCCACCAGCAGCACCAGCCGCCCCACCACCACCTCGGCCTCGGGCAGGAGGAACAGGAGCACCAGCACACCGTCGCCCATGGCTGATGTCCCAGATGAAATGACCACGCACCTCCCACCTGCCTCTTCCCAGCTGCCGCCGGCCAATGCAGAGAGCTGTGACCCCGTGGAAGCCCGTGATATTATGTGGTCTCGGACTCGGCAGGGCCAGGTGGCGAAGCAGCCATGTCCCATGGGCTCGATAGGTGAGTCGAGGGGCGGGAGGACATGGCGAGCTGTCTCCATTTGCCTATGGGACATTGTGAGTGTGCAACCAGGTTGCCCACAGACCCCTGTGGCACACGTGCTTCCATCAGCGGAGCATGCTCATGCCTTCTGTCAGGTCTGCGTTGCCTTGGTGAGGAATGGCAAGCAGCTGGCTGGGGCCAAAGTCTCAGTATGCAGAACACGTTGTGCAGGATCTTTGGCATCCCAAGCTCTGGCCAAAGGAGAGTACAAGCTAATGACCTTGTGGGGTTAAGCTTGATGTGCTATAAGAGCCTCTGCCTCCAGAAGTTATGTACGATGTGCCTGTTATCCCTGGTTTTGCCTGTATTTGTAGCCTCTGGGCTTATTGACGGATGTGTTGATGGCTGATGTTTTGCTTGTTTGCGGGGGGAGGGGGGTGCAGAAATCAACAAAACTTATATTTTGAAGCTCTGTGCTGCACTGTTTGCATTTCAAAGGCCATGGCCAGCATTTCAGTGCACAGGTATTCTCTGATTGCACTCCTGAACCAGCATGAGTGATTTTTTCAAACTGCAGCCAGCATCCAGTGTGATCAGCAGGGAAAGCAGGGGGGAAAACAAAGCCAAATATTTCAAAATTGTTTATTGCTTATTGGATTTTGCACATTTTCTTCTACTCTTCCCCCCAGTTGTTTTCTTCCAAAAGGTTGCTTTTGGAAATTTTCTGTCCAAATTGAAACACGGTCAAATGAAGAATGGGTTTTGGCATATGGTTCAGTTTGCTGTATTTTAACAAATGTAGTTTTCTAAAAGTATTAATTTTTCAAGCTAGTCTTCGTGTCCAGCCCTGAGAACCTGCTTGCCAAGAAGAAATCATAAGGTGGAGGAAATTGCCTGAAAATGAGGGCTGGAGGGATCTGGCTTGCAGAGGAGACTCTCTGTTAATTCTCTGCTCCATTGCCCTGGAGAGCCATTCACACCTGTGTTTACGAATACTGACTCTCTTGAATTTGGTGAGGTCAGACTGACAAAATACATGTTAAAGTATGAGGGGCATGGAAAGACGTCAGTGGTGAGAATAGGTAAAGAACATTTTTGCTGTCTTTCCCAGCCCCACTTGGTAAAATTAATGCAAAAAGTATCATGTGGTTCCCAGAGAGGGGAAAGGATAGTCTGAACTGAAGCTGTGAAAAGGAAAGAAAAGATAAAAAAGGAAAATGAAGGCTGGATGCAGGGAGCCCGTTTCCAAGCACAAGAGCTAAGGACTAGATGAAAATAGCTAAGGGGGAAAAAAAAAAAACCAAAACTTGATAGGGGGATGTTGATAGGGGATGGCAATAATCCTTTCCCACCTCTAATTTCAGTGATTCATGTGACTTGTTAAAAGCTGTGGTATATTAGCAGCGGGCCTCTTCCAACTCCCTTTGAAGGCATGAGCAAACTCACTGGTTTTAATCGACGCTACCATGAGACCTAGCCTGTAATTCACTCCTCTGCTGAAAAGTTGCGCTCTTCAGGGCAGAGCACTTTATAGGATGCAAAGTCTTTAGTGTACTGGCTTTCTTGCTTTTTAAAGATCTTTAACTGCACCATTTCAGATGCATTTCTCTTTGTCTGGAAGGGCCTGAGGCACTTTGCTGTCTTTTGCAGCAGGGATCTGGGCAGCCCTTGCCAAACAAAACTTTCCTCTAAAGCACCTCTCAACCGTTGGGGGTGGACAGTAAAGCCCAGCATTACATCTCGGCCTTTGAAGCATTTAAACTTTTGTGTGTTTCCACCCAAATGTTTTAATGATGATTCAGAGCAGTAGAATCTTCCTAAAGCAGCAAGGAAGTCAAGGCACAGGGTCTGATCCCTGGGTGCCAGCAGTGGGGCAGAGCACTTGAGGTGCTGGCTCAGTGTTTGAGATGCAGCTTTGATTTCTTAGTCCCTGGCAGCTTTCCTGCCTGGCCTAAGGCAAAGCCCTCTGTCTGTAGTCTCCATTTGGTGAAATAGAGATAATATCCTTGCCCTACCTCATGGGTCATTTATGTCTTAGGGCCCCTAAGCACTAAGACGATGGGAGACGAGGACACTGAGATGACTCGGAAGTGTCCTACCAAGGTCCTGGGCACTAATAAACTCCCAGGCTTTGCATGAGGTATCTGTCATTGTGAAATGAAGCCTGTGACATGGGGTCCTGGGGGCAAAATGCAACCGGTAACAATGAACACAGCGGCTTTCCTCTTCCAGGTGTTGCAACTTTCCGGTGTCTTGCGCCAGACGGGATCTGGGAGCCCCAAGGACCTGATCTCAGCAACTGCTCTTCTCCCTGGATCAACCACATCACTCAGAAGGTAAAACCTTTCCTGTGTGTTGACCACACCAAGTCCACGCACTGACTTTCTGAGCTCCCTGGTTGTTTTCACAACAGAGAACCCAAAGTGACCAACAGTCACACATAAAGCATGAGCCATGTGTAGTATCTGGCAATTGCAAGGAGAAAGCAAGACTGTAAAAATCTGATGGAAGTTAAGACAAAGAGGGTGAGGGAAAGGCAAAGGAGAGGGACTGGAGAGTGGAATTAAACTAGACTGAATGACAGTTCTTGTTTGTGGCAAGGAAAGGTGGAAAAGGGAGGAGGAGGTGGGTGTACATATGGAAAATACCAACTTATTGCAAAAGGAAACTTTCCTTTTCACAAATCCCGAAGGATTTTCTCATGCCATGCAAGCACAGGATAAACCCTGTAGCTGAGAAATCTTTACCAAAGAAAGGCAGGCTCAATATGAAATGTTTGCGTTGTGCTTCTGACTTTCTGTTTTTAACTTCTGCCCAAATTGTAAAAGAACTGATGGAATAGAAAACAATACCACAGCAATGTGTATCTTTTGACTCTTAAGTCCCTTGATGAATGTTTTGTAGCACTTCATCATTTATCAGTGTTAAAAGTGCATTAACACGTGACAATAGAAGTTCAAGACAAGCAGAGCTTATTTGGTAGCAATATGTTGAACATTTTTGTTATTAATGCACAGTGGTGCTTTCAGCTGATTTCATTACAAACAGAGACCAGATGTGTGTTTACGCCATAGAGTCTGTGGGCTGAATCCTTATTATAGCAATTTGCAGGGTTTTATTCATTCCTTTAGCCAGAGTGAGCGAGTCCCAGCATTGCAGGCTAGCTGTGCTGCTGCACGGTTAGCAACACTGCACTCCTGGATAGCCAGTACTCGCTGGTGAATGGGATGGGGTGACCTTACAGACAACACTCTTTGGCTTTCTCCTCCCTGTCCCCCACCTTAACTGAGGCTCAACAACCTGTGAATCACTAGCACGTACAACCCTGATCATCCCTATCTCACTTCATCTGTATTTATACCCATCCCTCCCCAAAGACAAGGGAAGACATCAGTTAACGTGGGGCTGCTGTGACACAGCACAGCCATAACAAAGCCTGTGGTCCTTCTGTCCCATGTGGGAGGGTGGGCAGCTCTCCTGCCATACACTCAGCTAGCTGATTAATAAAGACAGCCTTTGCTGGCATTAGCAGCTGTGCAGCTCTTGTTTTATGACCCACGTACTTATCCTGGAGGGGTTAATATTACTTACTCTAGCCATAATTCACCCAGGCAGCTGGGAGACCTCTTGCTGCTCAGTGAAGATGGCTAGACCGTTAGCCATTAGCAGAGAAATAATAGCCTGCACTGATGAAATCTCCATCAAGGTTAGGCTTATTTTATATGAAACCCCAGCTATCATTTGCGTAACAAATGAGCCACATTTAATTTGTTACGTGCTTTCAAAGCAGGCTAAAATTGAAGAGCCAGGTTTTCAGTAATGCCCAGCAGGTTACAATTGGGACCGGATTTTTTTTTTTTTTTATTGTTATTATTTTTCTGGAGGAATTTAGTTATATCCAGCTTCGGGAACCTTCCAGTAGTCAGTGGAAAGGCTAGGGGGATCTGCCAAATGACTCTGGATCTAAACTTTTGATGCCTGAGTGGGAATCCAATGGGATCTTGGGATACATGGCACAACCTCTATGGAGAGCTGCTACAAAACATTAAGACTTTCCAGGAGTGACTTCTGAGGGGAAAGCCCTGCCAGGCTTGCCTAGAGGCTTGTGTTGGAGTTTGCATTCAGTAGGATCCTTACAGCAAACACAGTTTTAAATTATTTATAAAATAACTGATAGCCACTTGGTTTCCCTGCCCAGGCAAGATGCTTGGAAATCATCACTGCACTTAGAAATGGAGACTGATTTATCCGTAAATCAAGCACTGGTTTCTCACATCCCTGCCATGGGTGGGAGACTTCCCTGCCCCAAGCTTGCAGATAGAGGAAGCAGTAAGCCAGCCATGCCATGAGGACAGGGGGTGGTTGCACCCTGCAGCTCAGCTTTCCTGTGTCCCCAGTTCTCGGGTCCTTCTTGGCCACCCATCCCACAGCATCCACAGCTGCAGCGCAGCTTACAAAATGGGTAGAAACACTTCTTTGACAGCCAGGTTTTATACCTGCTCAGCATGTCTTCGTTCCTAATCTGCTTTGTCTCCCAAAACTCCTCTCTTCTGTCACCTGCTGAGTCCAAGCTGCTCAGGAAGAAGGCTGATGGGTCCACTGGAGGGATTTCAAGCCAAGACAGAGAGGATGGTAGGGAAATTCTGTGCTTGCTTTCATCTCTGTGTAGTGAAGTAAGGATTATTACTTGCTTCTTTTTTTTCTCCTGCTGTGTTCAGACCGTACATTGGGTGTTTGCCTGCTTGCATCATGGTATTAGGTTTTACAACCCTCTGTTAGCTTCCATTAGAGTTATTGTGCTTGATGGAAGATCAGAACAAATGTCCGCTTCAGCAATTCATTGGCCTCCTGACATTTACTTTAACTTTATTGTTGGTGCCTACCATGCCCTCGTAACGTAACAGGAGAATAAACTTGCCAGTGCGATTGAATTATGCACTACTACCTGGGTTATTTCTAGAGTCAAGCAGCAAAAGGAAGCAAAAAGGTCAGCTTTGGATACATTGCATCGTCCTGATCATGAGGTCATGCATTGAGTCTCAGCCTGTTTGGTTTGCGTCTTGCTTTCATCAGTACCATCCTTGGTGCAGTGTGTGACTTGCCTTAAAATATCTTTTCCTTGCTGCAGCTTTCAGTTGTGGGTGCTTTCTGGGAGGAGCGGCACCGCTACACTCAGCTTCAAGCCTCTGAAAGAGAGGAGGCCTTTTTTGTAGCAGAATAGAAAGCGTTGTGTTGTTCATGAGTGCATGAAAAGCCTCAAACTGTAAATCTAAAGCACATGCCACCCATGTTCATATTGTCCTCTTGAACAACCTAAGTGATATAGTCACAAAAAGCAGATAAACCTTAGTATTCAAAATACTTTCATCAGGTCTTGTAGATCTGCTTGGGTATGTCTGGCAGAGGGAGTGGGTTTTTGTGGAGGACATCACCACATCGTCATGTCCAGGCCCGAGTCCTGATGACACCGAAATCCTCCATCCAGGTTGCTTTTGACAGTCTGTTTTCAAAGTTCCATCATGTACTGGATGGAGCAGGTGCTACGGTTGGCGGATTATTAAAGGGACATTAAATGCAGTGTATGTTGTTTGAATACCATAGTTTCAAAACTGCTTTTTCAGTGTTCTCCAGCTCTGCTGTACTGTATGGAGAGCAGCGATCCAACTCTCTGTTGGATAACCAGTGTTTATAACTAGTTAATTATATCCTTAGGTATCATCCGATAAAAGAAAAAAGCGAAGTTGAATGGAGTGGGTTGTTTGTCTTCCAGAAAAAAAGAGGATGGTAGATACGCTCTGACTCTTTTCTATGAGTGCACGCATGTATAATGAAACCTCTGCCAGGGAAAGAAAATGGCCATGAAGGCTTTGCAGTGTCAGAAGTTAGCTCACAGCCCCTGTTTCAGCCTTGCTATGTGACTGCTGGCAGCTGATGGTGCCCAATGAAACCTGTCATATGTTTGTCCCTCCAGAAAATAGCATCAACTACATGGCCTTTCCAGCTGACTGGTCCATCTGTATGTCACTGTTTTTAAAAATCCTGGTTCAATCTTTCATACCATCTTTTTCTTCTTTATATCAGTCAGCCTCAGGCTGCAGGAAAATATTTTTGCCTTTATGACTGCTGGTGTTTCAGCACATTCACTCCCTTCCCAGCATCTTTCTTATTTCTTCTGAATTTTCTTCCCTAAATACTTCTTTCCTGCAATTTCTCTCATTTTTATTCTACTGTCCTCTTCTGCAGTTGGTTCCCTCTGAGAAAGGTAGGGCTGAAACAGTGAGCAATGCTGCAGGAGGGTCATTGTTAGTCTTTCCAGACAAAGCTCCCTGCTTCTGTTCCTTGGCATATATGAAACAGGCAGGAATATATGCCCTCTCCAACAATGATTAATTCACGGTCCTTTCAGTCATAAGAAGACGCAAGATAGTGGTACAAACTTGGAAAATATTAGCAAGTGTTGCACAGCATGATTTGAGGTATGCCAATGCTCATTTGTAAATCTGTCCTGAATCTGGCCAGTATGCTCAAATGGAAAAGGGGAGCAATTTTTTTGACAGAGCTAGAAAACCATGTTTTGTGTGTTGGCATTTTTGGCAGGAAACATTTTTTTCTCTCCTTCAAATTAGCATTCCAAGACTAGATTTAATCAATTTGTAAAATGCAAAAAAAAAAAATCACCCAAAACAACTGGAAACCCAATTTGGTTTGAACAGAATGTGTTCTTTTATCTCAGAATCCTTTTTGTTTTTTAAATTTAGTTTTTTCATAATCAAGATAGAAAATTAGAAAAAGATTAATCTCAAATCAGAGAGATGTGTTATTTTTAATTCCCTTTATTGTTCTTGAGCCTCCCTGTAGAAAGCTCAGTTACTTGCACATGTTTTCCCTACTTTTTACTTGCCTCTCAGTGACAGCCTGACCCTTGAAGAACCTCCAAGGATTGTTCCTGTGTTCCTATGTGACTATGTCAGTGTTTGGGTTAAAGAGTATTACATGTTTTGGAAGAAATACCTCATGAAGAGCTTGTCTTCCATGCAGCAGTAATGAAGAGGAAGATGTGGAGAAGTGCTTTATAGAAGGGAATTTAGTAATGCATCCTCTTGGGCAGCAGTGAGCTTTGCTGAGCATTATGTAGAATTAACCGAAAAAGGGTCAGTCCTGTTGTTATAAGAGATCAGACATATATCTTAGGCCTGGAATATTCAGCCAGCATTTGGGACTGATAACAGAAATTGGGTTTGACGGGACTGTATAGGAGACACTTCAATTTCAGTTGAAAATGCTCAAAAGAATGGGGAAATCAGCATTAACATCATACGGCCATCATTTTGGATACCCCTCACGTTATGCATACAGGCAGGATGGAAAGAGTGTCTCAGCACTGTTGTAGTGACTTGTAGCTGCATTTTCTGGGTGAAAATGAATAGGTTTGGAAATGAATGTCAGTGCTAGGAAATAGCTTCATCACCTGTCAACCAGACACGTTGTCCCAAGGGAATGTCACGTCTCTGTGTTTTCAGGAAACCTGGGTGCGTGAAATGAGTTTGGGTGAATATTCCTGTGTCCCAGGAGTTCACAGATTTTGAGCTTTAATGTGCCTTTTCTCAGGCATTTCTTCTGTTGTTGCCTATTTTGGGGTGTTTATTTGATCACACTAGAATTCTTCAGATTTGCAGTTTTTAGGATCAGTCCAACATAAAATGAAAAGGGTTTATTAGTGACCAGCCCACACCACTTTTGCAGACAGGTGGGGACAACGGCAGCCCACCATTGAATGCAACAAGAGGCTTATTACAGGGAAAGAAAACTCTTGGGTTTGCCTTTGTAGCAGCTGAGCAATTTGCTCTGAGTATGCCAGTTTGCATAGGTATGTGGTCCAAGAGAAAATGTACGCATCAAATATTGGGTAGCAGGGTTTTTTTTCTAATGTATCTGTAAAAAACTTGCATTCCTGCAGTTTTCTGCAAGGCTTACAGAAACGCCATGTGTTGTGATACATGCTAAGCTCCAGCAATGAACTGCAGGGAAATGTTGAAATTGATTTCTTTATGTAAAGGGATTTGATGCAGTCATTCTTTTAAAGATTTGGGTGCCAACAGAAGAGGTCAAAATTCAGTCTCTATGCTGATGCGTGGCTTTCTTCAGCTGCTTAGGAGAGCAGGCAGCTGTAAGAATAGGATCTGGTTTCTATGGCATCAGCCTTGTGTGTAACAAGGAAGAAATAATTCAGTTTTTGAATATATGTTACCATTGCTCTAATGGGAAGAACAACACATTATCTCCTTTATTTATCTTATCTATATCATCATATGCTTTAATTCTCTGAAGATGAGCATATGAACATCTTCAGTTAGATTTCATTAAATCAGATGGGCTGTTGCTGTCAAATTGATGGAAGTAAGTTATTCATTTATAACTCAGCTAATTGATTTACAGAGAGGTAGAAGCTCAGCCTGCAATCTTTGCCTAGAATCTTGCTTGTATAATAAGCACCAGAAATTGAGGGAACAAGAGAAATATCTGATTTCTAACTGTTGGAAGATAAGACAATTGGAAATTTCATATGAAGAACCCAGAAGAGTTGGTCATTGAGCCAGACAGAGAAGTGGGAGCTTCATTTAAATGTCATCCTGTCTAATTTCTCCCAGTCCCTGGCATATTCCCCATAGATATGCATTCTGAATGAGCGTTGTACGTAACAAAAAAAAGACCAGCCACCTGCAATACTATTTTCATAGTGGACTGCTCATAGAAAAGAGATGGGACCAGCTGCCCTGTCCCCAGGGCATAGAAGAGGAAAGGGGCACCAGATAGGGAGAGCAAAACACAGCAAGAAAGCGGGAAAAGCCACAGGGGGAAGAGAGAGTTTCCCAAATTTTGTGAATTTTGCTGCAGGTGATCCATGAGTTTTGTGACTCAACTAGACAATAAAGGTCTTTTAATAGAAGATTCAGCCAAACAGCCTACTTGGTTTTCCCTTCCAGTGGGCCTCTGCTTGAAGCCTTAAGCCTTTTGCTCCTGAATTAGTATGATTTTATGTGCTGAGAATGACTAGCCTCATTACCGATGTAGTGGCTAGTGTGGTAAGGAGCATGTCTCCTGCATGCAAATGCCGAGTGGTAAATTAGCACCTGATTATTAAATCCACATGAAGGGAATTGTGAACTTTTTTCCTTTGTTGATCTGGGTTATGTGATCTATTTTTGTTCCTTTTACAAGGAACTTTTTTGCTCAGGACTTGCAACAGAAATAATCTCTTCACTATCAAATAGTCTTCTGGAATCAGAAACTGCTCTTTCTTGACAGGAGAGACTATTTACATGGTTTGTTTTTTTTCAAGTGGCATTGATAATGCAATGGGACAAGCTAACTGAAGCCCTCCCTAGCATGGGCATCCGGTGGAAAGCAATGCCATCTTTGGTTGCATCTGCTGCAGTGCAAAGAAGCAGCTGCCCCTCAATTCCAGCAGTGCCCTGTGAGAAGATCAGAAGTTGTGTTGAAGCCAGCATGGTGACCACAGCTGGAAAAACCACTTGCATTTAAACCACACTCAAACACTGTACATTATCAAACCATGAAGACCCTTGCTGTAGTTTCCTTCTTGGGAACTTCTTCTCTTCCTCTCTTCTTTTCTTCTCCTCTTGTCTTCTTCTTCTTGTGGGGTGTTGACTCACTTAACAGTGTGGGGCTGGAAGGGACTGGAGTAACATCATACTAACGGCCAGGGACAACCTTTTCCTCTGCTTTCTTCATTGCAGATGAAGTCAGGGGAGATGGCTGCCAACATTGCCCGGGAGCTTGCGGAGCACACAAAAAACCACTTGTACGCTGGTGACATCGCGTACTCTGTGTCCGCCATGGTCCAGCTGGTGAACTTGCTTGATGTGCAGCTCCGAAACCTGACTCCGGGTGGGAAGGACAGTGCTGCACGCAGCTTAAATAAGGTAAAAACAAAGGGGCTTGGGAAGGGACAGAAGGCTGAAGGAGGGTTTGGCTCTCCCTGCAGAGCTATTATAAATGTCTTTCTGAACAACTGCCATTTTAGGGCAGTGATTCTTTCATAGTAGACAAGAGTGCCTGGCAGTTTTTCGTTTACAGTGTATTTTATTCTGCTGAGAAACGAAACAGTTGTAAATGCCAAGTGTACTATTGGTGCTGGGAAATGTATACCCTTAGATGTGCAGATATATGAACTCCAGGTACTGCATTGTGGTCTCAGCTCTCATAGCTCAGTATGAGAATAACTCAAACGATGCCACGGCAATTATTTTAGACTTGTGCCAGTGTGAATGAGACCAGAATTTTGTCCAGTATTTCCAGTGCTGAATCTGTCTGTGAAATGCCATGTAATATGATCCAGAAAATCTGGATATTTAAAGCCCCAAGAGACAGAGAGAGTCTGGCTTTTTTTTTTTTTCATCTTGTAACATTACAAGATGCTGATATGGAGGTCAAATGAACACTTTTTTGCATGAATATAAACAAATAAAAGCAGACAGAAACATTTATTTACACTGGAGATACATTTACCAAAGGCACATAAGATACCATCATATTTATACTTAATGTCTTCAGGATGGTTTAGTATTAGAGGGCCTTTTTAGTGATGACCCATGACTTAGCCCAGAAGCACCTTACTGCATGATGACAGTGTGGTTTCTGTGCCCGCTGTTTGAGAAGAATTATTAGTCCTTTTGTCATTTCCAGAATTAAGTGGAATTGCTACATACTAAAGGTGCTAGAAGTTGCCAGTTGTGGGAGGAAATACAGGCTGTGAAGTCTGTAAGAATACATTTAAAGTTGAGGGTTGCCTTGGTCCAAGGCCCTCTTCATCACTGAATCTCATGTAAACCGGTGGGATAGGACCTATACAGGATTCAGATGGTGAATTGTGCGGGCCTGGTCGTCAGAACAAAGAGCAGCTGAACCCTGTGTCTATGAGCACGTGGTTATATTGGCCACCCAGTTAAAATAAGACACAGAATTTTGTTCTCCACTGTGTAGCTGGCTCTGACAGCCCTGGCATCCATGTAAGTGACAACAGAACTTGGTCCTAAGGTTGTACAGGGAATAAATGATCCCAGCTGAGCCTGAAATTTCTTGTGTGTCTTCTGAAGAGAAATAGTTTTCAGAGAAGTAACACTCTCTTTTTTCTTGTAAGATATTATTGTAGACTTACGCTGTTTTAAATGCAAAGGGCTTCTGGATTGTTTAGGAGTACAGCCGCATGGGAACTGAAGTCCTGCATCTCATGTGCTTTGCATGTGCTGTGAATTGGGTTATCCTGATGCTTTTAATTAGTACTGCTTCCAGCTGTTTTATAACAATGTAGGTAATAATTGTATTAACTGTTACATCAGCATAACATTATTTGTTATAATCATACCATGGTTCTTTGTTTGAAATGATGGTGACGTCTGACAATATCAGGTAAAACCAGCAATTAATGTCACCTACTAACAGGTTTCATGGTGTAGTCTGCTTGCTCTTCAGAATATGCCCTAGCCACCCCAACATTTTCTCACTTCAGCTTTGCAAGCACATATTTTTCATCTTTTTATATCCCACCTTCCAATATTTGTTTCGTTACATGAAACAGGGTTGTATCATGGGTGCAGGTGTGAGTGACCAAGAAGAGAGGAAGACTGGGCAAGGCAGAGCTCCTCGGCTCGGCTGTTGCTTCTGGGGTCCCCCTTGCAGGTTTCCCCCCCTGCCATCAGCTTTGCACAAGCAGCTCATACAAATCAATTGCACCTCGCATTAAAATTCTGGACCGCGTGGAGTCCTGCAAAACAGCGATGCGAGTCAGTGATCCAAATGACAGGCTCGGTAATTTACTTGCTCTCATTCCCCACTTAATTCTTTAGAAGAGCAACTGCTCTGTGTTCATTTAAGAATGCATGAATTCAACTTGGAAGTAGTATTGGGCAAACAAAAAGCAGCAGAGTTACTGCTCCATTTTCCCCTTCACTGATCAAGAGTATTGCAGGAAAAAAAAGGAAAAAAGTCATTTGCAAAGAGTTTTGTTTAGTGCTGTTTAGTCAGAAAGAAGAAATAAAGTAAGCACTAGCCATTAAATATTCTTTTAATCATTAAAGGAAATGTGCTGGGGATCTGAAAGTAATCACCTGTGCTGTTTTGTACTGGTCGTTTTTTACAAGCTGATGTACAATGAATTGAAATAAACTGGCATAATCAGAATTTTTAAAAGCCATCATCTTTCAGGAGCCACTTTCCTGTCACTAAAAGCTTTATGCTTTCCACTGGATCAGGCTTAATTAAGGTAATAATTGTTCTATTGCAGACTGGTAAGACCCCTGAGTGGATAGCTCTGTAATTTTCAGCAGGGCTTTCTTTGATCTCCATTTGTTTCTGTAAAGTCTTCGTACTGGCCAAGTTTACCCAGAGGAAGATTTCTACTGTTACAAATTGATGAATTAGAAATTGAAATTAGGAGTTGCGTGATACCTGGGTGTATTTTCTTTATTTCAGAGCCTCAAAACTCCTGGGGACAAATTTGGCTCTCAGCTGTACTAATGGGATTGCACTGCTGTGAGTTGAGAGCACAAGTTACCCCGAATCTCTATTGATGTGTAATTTCGAACCTAGGCACATCAGCAAAAACAAACCCAGCCAAGCCAATGGCTCTGAGCAGCCTGATTTTGCGAGGTTTATTTGCACCAATGCAGAGCTCACTAATTCTAGCTCACTGTGGCAGGCTGCCTGCAAAGTCCAAGGGAGGTAAATAAGTGCCAGTTTGCATTTCGTGACACACTGAAGTGAAGTTATCAGGCATGCATATCAAAGTACAGTCCTAAATGTGGCTCCTGTGGAAAAGGTGGGATTCTTTGTGGAAAAGCTATTCAGCATATAAAGCATTTAGGCCCAGGAATTACAAAGGAAAGCACAACTCCATATGAAAGGACTGGAAAATGCATTCTTGGAGAAGCAGTTTAATCCAAAGGGGAGGGAATGGCCTCAACTGGAAATACGACATCGGATTCCTGTTTCATGCTTACATCCTTTTCTGTGGCCCTTTATGCTATCAAGAGCCCTGGGCAATGCTCTCTCCTTCAGTGCAATGTGTTATCACATTTGACATGTGCCTGAGCTGGCCTAAAGCAGTGGACCTGAGCCAGAGACCTGAGCAGGTGTATCAGGATGGGTCCATACAGGTCCATCCTGTATCAGGATACAGTCCTGCATACATCTTGCTCCCTGGACTTGGTCCTGCTCATCCAAAGCTTGGTTATACCTCACTGTGCCGTCAGTGCTGTCTGACTGCAGAGCCCATGCTCCTTTTATGTAAATAGCCATCAGCCCCATCCTTTCCAGCCTTGTTTGACATGGAAGTATCTTGTGTGATCTCCAAGTTGTAAGGAAAACATCATCTCTTGAGCATTTCTACTTGACTTCAGTATCTTCTACCATCTAACAGCTGCTCTTGCAAAGTTGCCGGTCTGTGCTTTACTTCACTGAAAAAGGACTAACCTGTATTTCTGGAGCCAGTCCTTCAGCCTTCCACTGCTGCCTAACTCACATGCTTCCTTTGGTTTGATTGGTTTTCAGGAGCTGTTTAAGAGAGAAATGAGGGTTTTTTCATAGGCATTTTCTTCAATTTTTTTTCCCCTTGTTCTGTCACTAACTTGTTTTTTCTATTCCGTCTTTAATCTGCTGTCTTTATGGACTCAGCTTCAGAAAAGGGAGCGCTCTTGCAGGGCCTATGTCCAGGTATTTCTTGTGTTTTTAATACACGTGTCCAGTTGTTTGACTGAATGACTGTGAAGTGGGTCTTGTCTCTGTGAATAATCTGATTATTACCATCTTTGTGGCAGCAAGTTCTAAGGTTAAGGTTACAGGATAATAATTTCATTCTTCCCCCCCCCCCCCCCCCAGCCTAGTTGCTCTCAGACAACAAAAATTTGGGGCAAAATCTCTGAACCAGAAAGTGGGAAAAAACGCAGAAGGAATCTGACAAGACTCATTCAGCCATTGGAATAAGCAGGACAGTATGGATGCATGCAAGCGAAGAATGCAAAACTCCTGCTCACGGAGGTGTCTCCAGACCAGCTGGGTTTCGCTTACGGCATGTCACTCATATAATTGCTGCCTGCATTTCCTTAGTTTTCTTTCTTCCCCTCTTACACTTGCAAATTTAGAAACAATTCGAAATGGCAACACTCAGCATGAGGGAGGAGGTAGGATCATAATGAAATGCAGAGTGTCCTCGCAGAGGCATGTAGGAAGGAGGAGAGTGCTGCAAACTAAATATAGTATTAGGAACATAACGTCCCATAAAGTTCACCCAGCTGTGGCCTGACTTTTCTAGGCTTACATTGTGTTTTATCTGAACAAAGTTAAGCCCCGTTGTTTTAGAAAGACCTGCTTGTAGGCTTATCAAGAGTGGGGCCTCAGGTTGTGTTATTTATCCTGTCACCTTGCCCTATAGCATTTGCTCCAGTGACTTTTATATAAACCTGTTTGTATACTGTGGGTAAGTTAATGCTGCTTTAAGAAATGTGAACAGTTTACCTTCTAATTTCTGTCTTGTTCTTATGAACATTTATGTTGTACTTATGGGTGGTTGATCATTATTTATATGTGTATCTATAACGTGCAGAGATGTAAAAATGAACCCCATGTTTCCAGAGGGGGCTGTCTATACCTGAATTTTCCTGCAAAATTCAACTTCCTACAGTTGGTATTGACTTTATTTTGTGAGCACATATTTCATTTAGTGTGTGGGATTAGATGGCTGAGATTTCTAGGACGTTAAAATAAAACAGTACCCCTCTGTGCTGGTAGGTTGTCTGTCTTCCCTTTGGATATGGCCATGAAAGTCACCTTTTCCCTTCCATATACATTAATGGATAAAGATGAGTTACAGAGTTACACAACCCTTGTCTGGAGTGACTTCTTCTAAGTTCCCAGAGAAAGTAACTAGCATTTGAAGGAAAGTTTACAGTGCAACACTCGCTCCCAAGGTGCTGTCTTGTCTACTGGTACCACTGGAAACATGATGGGACTGGTTTGACCATGGACCACACAATCCTGTTGGGGACCTTGGGTGCTACCTGACCCATAGTTGTCCTTTCCACTAGTTGCATGGGCATACTATACAGAGTTGATGTATGCTCCTGGTCTTTTTGTCCTCTTTCAATCAGTAGTGAATAGTGAGTTTAATATACTCTGCAGAAAGCTTGGCATTGATAGAATAAAGCCTGAATATTCTGCACAAACTTCAGCTTACCATTAATTTCAAGGACTTCTTCCCTTTCACTTGGAAAGGCTCCTTCTGTGTTAAAACATTAATCATGTGCCTACCTCTTTAGTAGACAAAAACTGATGAAAGCTCATTGCCTGAGCTGTTTAGTATAAATATGGACAAAGCTGGTAAATATATTGAAGAGGACAGTCCTGTAATGGAGGGCTTGAAGAATGAATTAGGTGACCTAATTGAACCTTTCCAGCTCTGCTTTGTATTATATGGAAGTAAAGTAATGTATCTGGACATATTTTCATACAGTATGTTTCCATTTGGAAAATCATGTAGCTGAAGTCATAAAAAAATCTTGTGAGGGAGAGTTTGTCTATAATAGCAATTAAATGTGACTGCAAATATTCCTGTTACAGGCCACTTATCCTTTAGCAAGCAGTGAAGTGTCTGGGTTGGCTAAGGCAATTTAGCAGAGATTTTTCAACAAATCTTAAAAGCTGAAATCCTGGACTTTGTGAAGTCAATGGGAGATGGGAAGTCACTGGGAAATATGCCACTGATGGCAGAGAAATAGAGTTTTCAACCTTGCTGACATGATCTCCTTGTGCTGATCCCATTATTGTGAAAGGCATCCATGGCTGAATTCGGCTCACAGGGCTGGAAGTGTACCTTCAGTCCTGTGCTCCCTAGTCAAGGGAAAGTGTGGTACAAAGTTTATGTGAGAGTCCAGCAATTGTAAGTATCAAAAGTGCAATTGAGAAAAGGTGGATTTTGGGGAGGAGGAGGGTGACTTGAGAAGATAATAATTGCTAAAATCAGTCTTACTGTTTTCTTTGAGCTGACAAATTTAAGTAGTCATGACAGAGTCCCTGTAGCGATTGGGGTGTAACATCCTCTTGAGCCCCAAATAAATGAATATAAATAAATAGGTAAAATGAGACTGGGAATGCTGTACCAGATTATCATCTCATCTCTCTGGGTAACTTTGTAATTAAAACAAATATTGATTTAATTTGTGCAGTGTCACAATATTTGTTGAGTTAAAAGCTCCAAGATTTTATTTACTGGAGATAGAAGTTACAAATACTTCTCCTTTAGTTGCAAGTGTGGTAAATGATCTTTCTTGTCTCAAAAACCCAACAAGAACCAACCCAACAGGTGCTGTGATAAATACATATTAATATAATGACCGGACAATTGCTGGGAGATTTTTCAGTCACGGTGATATTTAAGAAACTGCCGCATTGGCTTTAGTTCGTGATAATACTAAGAATCATCTTCTGTTAAGCTGACCAAGGTGGATATTCAGGATGGACAGAGTGAGTGGCATCGGAAAGGTGCTCCTTTCCAAGGCTAAGGAGAGCTTGGACCCGATGCATGGCTTTTTTGAGAGCAGAGATCTACATCTCTTATGCCCATCTTTCTGCAGCGCACTGTTCTCGCACTCTATTTTAGGAAAGGGATGGAAAAGTCATCGTGTGGGAGAATGAGTCACAATGGGTGATGCATTTGATTAGCATAGCTTCGTTTGGTGACTGGTGTGTGATGTAAGCCAGTATGAATTTTCTGTAATTTTTTCAGAATTGGTATTTGTTCATTTTCCAAAGGCGTTTCTCCTTAAACTAGAGTTGTAGAAAACATGAAACGTTTGTCTTTTGGGGGCTGTGAAACAGGGTTTGGTGTCACAGATTTCTTCCATGCCCTTCAGCAAGTCGCATGTGCTTACTGTTTCTTAGCTCCCCAACTTAAAATGCCATGGGTACAATTCTCCTGGCCTCTGGGAATGGAGGTAGGGTAGTAAAGAAAAAAAAAGGCTAAGTACTCAGATACTGCAATAAGTGAGGCCATATTAACATGGAAAACTTAAACATGGGGAAAAAAATTAGAGAATTCTGCTGTAAGATTTAGTAGCTGGAAACACAAGCTTTAATAAAGGTTCATGCCATGTCCAGACGTGTAGAGTCTTTTTATCACATACGTGAACCTGATTGCAGAATCTGAGCTCAACTCCTTGCTTCACTTGAATTTGTGGGCTGGAGTTCTGGGGCATCATGAGGCCAATGACTTTCCCTGTGGTGCCAGCCAGTGGCCTCTTCCCATGTGAAATTGCATGCTGCATTTGGGATGCAGATCTTGGAAGACAAAAACTTCACAGGGTTCCCATTCTTTTTTTTTATTTTTTAAAGCCAGTTTCGATGGCTTCAAAGCTGGAGGCTGGTCAATACAATAGACAGCCTGGGTGGCAGCTTTGTGGGAAGGGTGGAAGGAGGCAGCAGAGCATTTCTTTTGCAGCATTTTCCTGGTCTAATGGTGTTTGCTGCTCTGGTCCCTGCCATCCTCCAGGCTGTCTAGCAAATCATCTTGCCCTGTTTTGTAATTCTGGGCTTGTCTGTACAGCAAATGGTGAAAGTTATAGAGGTGCCACCCATTCCGTGAAGATCGCAAGAGCTTCTGGATGCAGGTGTCATTGGAGCCACGGAAGAAGCCGGTGCTGAGCTGCTGGCAGGTTGCGGGTAGCAGACAGTGGTGGGTGGTTGCAGTCAGAGTTGTCCTTCTGGTTCTCCTGGAAGTTTTCTGAACACTTCACACTTGTAACATGGGCTGTTTGAATTGCTGTACTAAGCAAAAAACTGAAAGGCATTAAGTTTAGAGCTGAGTAGAAGATACTTTTTTTTCTTTGCTAACCTAGTAGCTCTCAGCAGATAGAAGGTGCATCTGGGACTTAGCCAGTACTACTTAAAGTGGATTAATTTGGTTTGTCCCACTTCTCTCTTGCTTGCATGGCTGGTCCCAACTTCCGTGAAGACTAAACGAAAGAAACTTGTAGCTCTGAGAGGGAGCATAAATTGAATTATGCTGCGTTTACTTGTGTTCTTGTTGTGCCTGTGACAAGAAAGACTCTAACCTCCATTTATATAGAAAGGGGCAAATTAATGAGGTTTTTCAAGTTCCTTGTTTGGTCACTTAATTGGCTGTATGACAAAGAGCTCTGCAGTGTGTGTCAAACAACTTTCAGAGTCCTCTAATGATTTGTGCATTGCTCGACTCCTGATGCTATTCTGCGCGGCCTGTCAGGCGAGGTATCGTTGTTAAAGTGGCTGGAATAAATTGGCTAGCAGTGTGCATACAATGTCGTATATTAACTATAGCTACAGGGAGTACTTTTAGCAGCTTTTTCAAGAGATCGAGATGTTTGCCCGTCAGCATCAAAGTCCCCCAAACTTTCATTTAGTATAATTAAAAGGACATCTGAAAGAAGTGTGACTCACAGCAGGGTTCTGCAGTTTGGTAGCCCTTTGTTAAAACTCTGTGAACTTAATATACTTCACAGCTTGAGAAACCTGCACTTGATTTGTGTCAGCAAGAGCGAAACTAGAAATCCCCACCCTGCATGTCCCTGCCATGGTGAGCCTGTTGTTAGGGGAGAGGAGGATCAAAGCAGCAGCCCTGGGTTTGTCACTGGACTCTGAAATTCTTCGCATAAATATTAAAAAGGAAGGTGACTGCTTATTCCTCTAGCTACAACTGAGCTACACCTATGGTTCTGTGCCCACATGTAACATAGCAAAACTGAGAAAAAAATCTAGCATTTTCTGGGTTGCTATATGCTTACTCTTTGCTTTAGGCTGAGTCAGTCCTGGAATCTAGTGGCACTGCTAAAGAGTCTCAGTATAAATTGCCGTAGAGGTCAGTGGGAAATGTCCCTTTGAATTGGACCGTTGGAGAAAAGGATGAGTCTCGTGGAGTCCCTACGAGTTCCCTTGAAGGCTATGGATATTCTGTCAAAGAGGCATTTCTTGTTTGCAAGCCATTTTCCTGTCTTGCTACAGCTTTGCTCAGTTCCCCAGTGTAATTACTCCAGTGGTTGCTTGTATAGTCTCAAATCCCGAACAGTAAGGCAGCAAATACAGATGATTCATAAATGCAGTTCTCAGCTTATTCTGCAGGGAAGATCTCATTAGATGAAATAGATCATGTGTTATTTCCTTCTTCCCAATCAATTCCTTTTATTTCAGTCCTACAGATGCCTTCTGACCTTAAAATATTCTTCCTCATATACGAAGCAAACCAAAACCATAACCTGTAATTTGTAACCTTGTTCTGTTTCTCACATCTCCTGGTTTTTTTGTGTGCTTCCATTAGGACATTATTGGTAGTTCAAGGCCAAGATTGCAAACCTTGCATGCCTAGTGCAAGACCATTAATTCCATAGTTAAGCATTTTGTAGATGGCCTAATTTTAATAAAGGTCAGTGCCTTTCTTGTCACTACAGTGAGTTCTCAGCGCTGCTGAAATTCAGGCCATTTCTGAGTCAGTACAGTTCCTGTAGCCACAGCATAAGCAGTTGCTGTAGAGTTGAAGAGAGAAGGTTGCATGCTCTTTCTTGAGAGCCTTTGCTCTCAATCTGTAGACCAATTTTAGAAATTCCTCTGCAGGGTCTGGGGAAGATCTCTTGCCTTTACCATAAGTAGTAGATTTTGGCTCCGTTCACCAAAATTGATACCATCAGTTGCCAATCACCGTTCTGGTACTAGATGTAGGCTAGTGCTTCTGGCTTAGTTTTGAAGGCAGAAGTGGAGATTAGCAGTAGATATTCTAATGATTTATTTATTTATTTATTTTTAAGCACTCATTGTGGTTCAGCTAGTTTCAGTCTAAATGTGTTTGTCCATTTCATTGAATATTATAATTGGTTTCTGATGACCTTATTGCCTCGTAAAAAGCCTTAGACAGCGGCTGGGCTTCCCTGTAAGAAATTGTCTCCAGTGTGTTTACTTATGCTTTGACCAGAGACAAATTTTAATTTGGAATTAAAAGAATAAATTACAAGGCAAAAAACCATGCAAGGGTAAAGAGCCTTGTCAGACAGATGTGAAGGCACTTCTCAGCTAAGAAGTAGGATTTAGTGCCATCATTTAGCCAAAATGACATTTTCCATGTTTAGGAAGCTAAAGAAATGACATGTGCATCTATTTTTGACCTGAAGTCCCACGGAGTGGATGACTGTTCCAGTTTGATTGGTGACCCCTGTGTAGTGGTATCAGGGTGCTGTCCACTTGCCACTCTAAAAAGACACATCATTTCCTGAGCTGATCCTTTTCAATGCAATAACCTTGCCAGAAGCAGCTCCTTGCATGCCCAGATCCATGCTTTCATGCTGCTCCTCTTCTCCAAAGGGCCCATTCTGGCTGCACCAGTTACATTCAGAGTTAATGGGATTTCTCTTGTACTGGTGCTTTTTCTGGCCAGAGGCAAGAATCGCACAACTTCCAGCAGAACTTGCCATCAATGACATTGATTGTGCCTTTAACTCAGTTAGTTTGGAGGCTTGCAAATACTGATAGCTTAAGAAAAGGTTTTGTTTTAGCACTGGGTGTTTCATATGAACATAGAAGCAAAACCAGCTGTTCTTGAGCAAGGAAGCAGGTAAGCTTTTGTAAAGTACCACCACTTTCCAGTAGAAAAAAGCCAAAAAGAGCATAACATTGTGACCATTGAACCATATCCACATTTCAGTGCACCTGTTCTCTAACAGGTTTTCATTTTCAGTGTGCACTGTGGACTTGAAAGGGTTTTCGTGCTTTTTTTCTCTGCTGATTTGCTGTAAAACCTCAAGCTGCTATTAAAAAGTGGGCTGGTAATGTTTCTGCATGCTTCGAATAAAGATGATGATGCACTTGTTTTGGAGCAGTACCTGGAAACCTCAGGCAGGACCAGAACCTCAGACCATAAGCACAGCCTGAGGCTGTGTCTGTGTGATTGCACTGTACAGTCTTAGCGCTGCTGTTCTCAGAAAGGGTGAGCAAACCCTTTTTGATGAGGCTGTGCCAGCAAACGCCCTTGGTACAGGGATAGCTGTACAAGCACTGCTTGTTTCATGCACCAGCCGTGATTTTAGTCTACTGATGCAAAGCGCTGTCTTGTTGCTGTAGCTCCTTCTATCCTAATTTTTGAAAGTGCATTGTGTGAAATATTCCTGTGAGATCAAGGAAGGCAAGTGTTAGCAGTATGAGACAGGGCTTTAAAAGTTATAAAATGCAGATATTTTAATTAGAGACGTCATTGCAAAAGTGGTGCTTTAATGCCCTGTACCACTGTCCTCATTCTCCCAAAGCTGCTATAGGAGGTAAGACCTTGATGTAGGTTCCATGAAAAATAATGTATACAGTGTGTTCAGTCTCCTTTTAAGGAGGTACTCCTTTGTAAGGAAGGACAAACTGCATATTTGAAAATTACTCAGCAGAAGGATTCAACCAAAATTCCCTGTAGGGCCTGCAGGTATTCACTTGCCATGAAGCAGTATTTTCTCCAGTCATAAGTTTGTTCGGGTTTTTGTTCTTCCATCAGCTGCTTGGCGAGTGGCCAAAATGAACAATAAAGGTTTAGAGAGGTCCTAAATCTAGGAAAAATACTGGTTTTTTTAAGGTTAGGGTTGCTGTGCTTAAGCACCATAGCACAATGCAGTCTGGTCCCAGATTTGGCAATGAGATGAGTACATCTAACATCTCTTAGCAGTATTCCAATTAGAGACAGATTTTACATTACAGAATCTGCTTTTGTCAAAGAGCAGTGCCTTGGATGCTAGTATGGTGAGAGATAAATAAATGGAAGTGGTATCACTGGATATATACTCCCCTCCTAGGTTTAAGCTCTGTGTCACATAGCCAGATATTCTCACCAGACATTTCTAGAGGGGGAGAAGATAAAAATAAATGAACAAGCAAAATTCAGTTTTACAGAATGAAGCAGCTGTCACAAAGGAAATCAATGGAATATGTACGATTGGCCTTTTAGTAATGTATAATTACTATAAGACTCCTAATTAGTTGCCTTTTGACAACACATCTTTTAATACCAATTTGTAAGTGTCTGAGAAGGAAGGTTTACGTTTTGTTTCTGTTTTGTAACCTCAGGACAAAATAAAGAAACTGTGAGCATATGCCCTTATTTGGGAAAAAAAACCTCCCTCTGCAATTTATTAACATTTATTTACATTGAATGTACACTCTGTGGTGCTATGTAACCGCATAATGAAAGGGATTACCATCATGGGATTTGTCTTCTATGCTTGGCATGTTCTTGCTCTTCTCTCGATGTCGAATTGTAGCCAATGCTGGAGACATAAAAGGTCCACTGAGTCTAATATTCTCTGACCCAGGATGGTTGCTCTTTACGGGCTTGTATTTAGGGGGTTTGGCTTTGCATGTAGAGGTACCCTGACATCACAGGCAGCATACAGCTACACCTACATGTCTCAGGATAGAAAAGCAGTTGGAAAGTCT
Organism: Haliaeetus leucocephalus; assembly: GCF_000737465.1. Taxonomy (NCBI): domain Eukaryota; kingdom Metazoa; phylum Chordata; class Aves; order Accipitriformes; family Accipitridae; genus Haliaeetus; species Haliaeetus leucocephalus. Next base: position 1,520,155 of record NW_010972581.1, on the reverse strand, counting down.
TCCTTCTTGGCTTCCTTCTGCCATGCCATTCTTCCCTCGTTTGATCTTAGGCTACAAAGAAGCAAGCTATGCCTTGTGAAAGCTTTCCCTTGATGTCAGGTGAGTTACTTTTGTCTTTCTCCCTGGGCTTGTACTGTCTATTCATTAAGCCCCAGCAACCATGGCATTGGTTTGGTGCCATGCTGTGGGTGATGTTGAGGTATGTTTGGGCTCCAAGCCCTACATTTTTATTTTGCATGAGTCTCACAAGGGTGCTTTGGAAATTGTTCACTCAGTTGAGCTGCATTTAGAAGAGGGATCAGACAGGGGAAGAGAAGAAAACCATGGCAGAGGAAGTCCTTTGGCTTGGGAGGCAAGGACAGGGTCTTCAGTGAGGTAGACATGAAGCATCCTTTTAATAGGTGTTGGGTTCTTCAGGGACAGGATTAATCTCATGTGACTTTGGGCACCTAAATGGGGATAATACTTGCTGTAGTTCCTTCTCCTTTCAGTGGAAAGAGAAAATAGAGAGACTCTGGGCTCCCAACTTGGCTGCATGTTAAATTCTTGAAAGTAAGGTGGGATGAAACTAGGTCAGAACTTTCCTAGCTCCCTCTGAAAGTCCCCACCTTTATCAGGATCAGCAGGGATCTCAAGTAAAACCTATCAAGCTATCAGCTCTCAAGCACACCTATCTCATGCCTTCTTCATTTCAAAGGTCCTCCATCAGGGCTAACCCTCCTTCTGCTGGTCACCGAGAGGCTTTCCTGTGAGCCTGGCACTGCTGCTTCTATGCTGGAGCTTCATCAGACCACAAAGTCATTGGAGTAGGTGCCAAAGCCACCTAAACCATGATGGCTCGGCTTAAGTGCAAAGACACAATCCAATCCTTGTCCTGTGCACCTGCCCTCCCACACTTCCCGCTCCCCTGCCCAACCTTTCCCAGTTGGCATCTCTTTCTCAAGAGACACTGTTGCTTTAACAGCTGTTTTGTTTCGTTTAAACACCTACCTCAGCTCCTGTCCAAAATGCAAACATTTCATTAGCACCTCATCTCCTTGGCTTCAGCCTGCAGCACTCAGCTATAATGAAGTGCTGCACTCAGAAATATAACGTGGGGAACACTTGATTAATGCACTGAGACAGGTGAGGGGAGTGACCCGCTGGGAAAAGCTATGGACTAAATTCATCTCAGATGTAATGCCAGTGAAGACAGTCTACCAGCTTTGTTCAGACACATGCTAAGGACCTGACCCAAAGTCCTTGGAAATCTTTCTGGATCTTTTGCATCGGACCCCAGATCCAAAGTGATGTGAAGTAGCTGGTTTCAGGTTAGTCACTTCAAGAGGATGGATGCTTACCAGCGCCCCATCCATTGGGTGGGGAGTACACATTGTGCGGGAAGCAGCACATTAAGCCTTATTGGTGTTCTCTCTCAAACTTTGCATGCACACATGCACACACATTGAAAAAAAAATGCATTAGATGATAGAATAACTTTTCTGGAGAAAAATCTTTGCAGCAGATGTTTCACCGTAACACAAATATTTCAGCATCTGTTTCATGTTTTGACAAATAGGCATTACCTTTCTATCCAGAGCCAGGAGCTGGATCTTCTGCAAAGACTCTTTCCACTGTTCAGATATTGATAAAAGTATCCAGGATGTTGTTTTAGCAGAGATTTAAAGATGCTATTAGTAGCTGAGCTAAATGGAAGTAAGGCAAATTGTAGTCTGCATGATAACATTGAAAGGGGAGAAAAATACTCATTTTCTGCTTTCCGTACATAAAAGATCTTCACATAAAAACACCATGTTGTGTAGTACCTGCACAGCAAAATAGTCAAGCTTTTCGGTCACTGGAAAAGAATACTACCTCCTTTTTGCCTGTAAAGAGATAAGCTACCAAAGTAAACTACAGGATTTTATTAAGAGCTACAGAGATCAGGCTTCCAGATTTTAAAACACTGAAGAAAAACCCCACTTAAATGCTATGGATTTTAATATTTCTTCTTGACTATTAAAGTCAACCAGCTTTTCGTGTGTGTCGTGGTTTAAGCCCAGCTGGCAACAAAGCACCACGAAGCTGCTCACTCACTCCTCCCCCCAGGTGGGATGGGGAGGAGAAAATATAAAGAAAAGCTCGTGGGTTGAGACAAGGATGGGGAGGGATCCCTCACCACTTATGGTCACGGGCAAAAGACAAGCTCAACCTGGGGGAAAAGTCAAAATCAATTTAATTTACTACCAATCAAATTAAAACAGGAAAATGGGAAGTAAAACCAAATCTTAAAACACCTTCCTCCACCCCTCCCTCCTTCCTGGGCTCAACTCCAGTCCCGATTTTCTCCACCTCCTCGCCCCAGCAGCACAGGGGGATGGGGAATGGGGGTTGGGGTCAGTCCATCACACCTTGTCTCTGCTGCTCCTTCTTCCACAGGGGGAGGACTCCTCACTCTTCCCCTGCTCCACCATGGGGTCCCTCCCATGGGAGACAGTTCTCCACCAACTTCTCCAGCATGGGTCCTTCCCACAGGCTGCAGTCCTTCATGGACTGCTCCAGCGTGGGGCCTTTCCGTGGGCTGCAGTCCTTCAGGCACAGGCTGCTCCAGTGCAGGCTTTCCCATGGAGTCACGGCCATCTTTGGGGCATCCCCCTGCTCTGGCGTGGGCTCCTCCCCGGGCTGCAGGTGGGCATCTGCTCCCCCGCTCCCCTCCATGGGCTGGGGGGACACAGCCTGCCGTCTCACCAGGGGCTGCAGGGGCATCCCCTCCTCCGGCGCACCTCCTCCCCCTCCTTCTGCACTGACCTCGGGGTCTGCAGAGGGGTTCCTCTCACATTCCAATCTCCTCCCCCACTGCAGGTTTCCCTTCTTAAATCTGTTCTCCCAGAGGTGCTACCACTGTCGCTGATGGGCTCAGCCTTGGCCAGAGGTGGGACTGACTTGGAGCTGGGGAAGCCTCTAGCAGCTTCTCACAGGAAAATTTGCACCTGCTACCAAAACCCTGCCACACAAACCCAAAACAGTGTGCACATATTAAATGTGTTAAGACGATTTTTAGACTATTTAGGAAAATCAGTTTAATAATCAGTTTAAAAATTGATTTATGGTTAATAAGTTCCTCTTAACAGCAAATGAGGAAGGGATTCCAGTCCCGGATTGTAAAGGCTTGACAGCAAAAAGATTTTTGCAGTAGCAATAAAGGACAAGATTTTCAGCCATTTCGGTTTGCTTCAGTGGTTGAAGCACAGGTTACTCCATGCTTTCGGAAACCAAGCTGTGAGTCTCAGGAGAAGTGTTGTCTATTAACCAAGGGACCAGGGCACTAGCTGCCAGGGAGGGGAAGATCTGTTTAAGGTACAGCAGAGGTTTGGCACAAGAACAAATGAGTTAATTGATCATGAATAAATAGAGGTTGGAGAGTAGGAGCTTTGTACTGTCAGAGGAGCCTGATTTTGGCTCAGTCTTCCAATAAGAACCATGGTGGTATGAGAAACCTTCCAACCTCAAGGACATTTAGGATGAAGATGCACATGGTGATGTCTCAGTGAAATGTCTTTGCTGGGATTTAAACACCAGCAGTGGCAGGTCTAGCTGTCTTTGCTTCTCCTTGAACCTTGCTGTAATTGAAATTTTTTTGAAGGTCACCTGGATATAGCAATAAAGTCAAATTCTGATTTGATGTGATTAATATTCTCCCACTGCACATTTGTATCTGACCATGACTGGTGAGTGAGTCAGGATGCCCTGCACTCTCTGTGCCACGTGTTGCTCTTGTAACACTCCTCCTGAGGGCTCTGGTGGAGAATGGGCCGTGCCATATCTTCTTTTCACACATCATGTTGTACAGGCGGGTTTAGAAACAGTCAGGAGTAAATACTGAAGAATTTCCATGAAAGTGAGCCCATGGGGCGTCCTTTAGGCTTGTAACATGTTGAAATCCCATGACACTGTCTTTGCCTTGCAGAACAGAGGTGTGGGTTTGATGCCTATGCATTCAGCGTACAGAAAATTATTAAGAACGGCAAGTTCATCTCAAAGGGAAGGTTGGTTTCTGCAGTCAGCATTAGCTGGCAGTGGAGGTGTTTCTTTGTGGGGCAGGCCTGCCTGGTGGCTAGACACTAACCAGCAGAAGAAAGCACAATCAAAGTACCTTTTTTTTTTTTTCTTTTCCTCTGCACAATCAGTTCTACCAACTGGTACAGCTGGTCTCATTAAAAAACGTTAGCTGGAAGGTAGTTGAGTCAGCTCTGGTTAGTAACTAAGCGGGGGTTTTAGGTTGAGCAAAACCTTCAGGTTGGGTAGGCCCTACTGCTGTAATTTTGCAATCATGAGGCCAGCACGGTTTTGTGTGATCCTGGATGCGCATCCAGATTAACCTGTGGGAAGTTCTCCATGGGAGAGCTCTTTGTGCATGGCAGCCCAGGGCAGAAGGTGCACTGCAGGAGGGACTGAAGTTGTTACCATGGGGCTGACTCCTTCCCGAATGGAGTGATTTGAAATGTAGTGTCTTAACTAAATCTCTATGGGCACCTGCTGCTTCTCCGGATGAAGTGGCATAACTCAACTATCTCTGTGTCTTCATGACTGCCTGCCGGAGGTTATGTGGTGGAAAATGCTCTAAGGAGCATAGCCCTTGCAGGTACTAAATACCTTCCTTGGGCGCCCCAGCCCTACTCTTGAATTCTGGTGCTGCAGGTAGCAGCAACCTGCTTCAGAGATGGGTTTTGAAATCTGTTTTCCTGCATGTTTCCTTAGCAATTTCCTCATCTCCCCTCTTTCCAATGCCCCCCCCCCCAATTCCTTCTTACTCCAAGCCCCAAGCTGCTGATCACAGAAGCAGAAAAGTGCTATTCCCAGCCTGCATTTAGAATAAAATCAACATTTCTTCCCTCTCCCATCTGATGGGGTAAATGATGCCTAGCTCCATTGCAGGCTGCCCCAAGGGGTGGGGAAATGAGATGCTGTCCTCCCCCTGTAAACTGATGTGTGTGGAGGATGGGACTGAGCACGTCAGAGGTCTTTCTCACTCGATCCCTCTCCCTTGCAGGCCATGGTGGAGACGGTGAACAACCTTCTGCAGCCACAGGCTCTGAATGCATGGAGGGACCTGAATGCAAGCGAACAGCAGCGCGCAGCCACCAAGTTACTCGACACCGTGGAGGACAGTGCCTTCGTGCTGGCTGATAACCTGCTGAAGACAGACATCGTCCGGGAAAACACTGACAACATCCGTAAGGGACAGATCCCATAAATACCGAGAGCAGCCGGAGCTGGGAAACCTGGCTTCACTCTTGGCCCCTAGATTAACTGGAGAGCATATGTCTTGGCCCTTTGTCTGAAGGACTTAAAAGTCTTCCCAAAAGAGCCTAAAGGAATAAGGCAGCTCTCTACCCTTGAAATCCCATGGAAAATGAGCACCTAACCTGCCTTTATTACTTCTGGCTTTGAGGGCAAAATCTGCGCTAGAGCAATGAGAGCACCGCTTCACAGGGAGATTGTTCATCGTAATGCAATTGTGTTTCATTTCATACAAATTTGTGTCTTTATTTGGCTGATTGTTGATTTTAATTAAAAAACAAGCATGATGGAAAGCACCAGCACTCCCACTGTGCATATGTAAAATGAGAACAACTGTTCTTTCTATTTCTATGAATACAGATCCCGAGCACTGATAACATTTAAAGAAAGTACCAATTGCCAGTGGCAAAGAACTAGCATTTTCAGATTTTCATTTTAACCATTGTCCTTAATATCCTGAGGTTCTTGTTTACAAGAACTGGTTGTCTTTTGTTTTCCACAGAGAGTAGAATTTATTTGCCTTTTTTTTTTTTAATTAAATTTAAAACTTCTTCAGGGCAAAGATTTAAAAAGAAATAGGAGCCCAAACAGAGTATAGCATGAAACATTGTAAGTTGATTTCTCTGCTCTCAGATGGTCTGGAACACCATTTTGTAGCTTTGAAGTATCGTGTCGAAGATTATTTCAGTAGAGATTTTTCTTAGTGTCAGTCTCTCTTGCAAACAGAGCTGGAAGTTGCGAGACTAAGCACAGATGGGAATCTGGAAGATCTGAAGTTTCCCCAGAACATGGGCCATGGGAGTGCCATTCAGCTGTCAGCAAATACCCTGAAACAAAATGGTCGAAACGGTAGGTCCAACACCTCTGGCCATGCCGGCCTCATGAATCAGTCATGCATTAGGCATTGTTTTGTGTTTAACCAGTTGTAAGTATAGTGTTAATTGCTATGTTAATATTTAAATTAACGGTAGCATCAGTTGCTCATGCCCTTGACTGCAAGCTAAGTTGGCTGACTGGGAATGTATTATATTGCTAAATGATTCACAGCCTTCAAAAGTATTACGTGCTGGTAAAAATGCATCGGATCCTTAAATGATGCAGCCGTTGGGGCACAGTGCTGAGTCCGGAGAAGTGCTTTTAACTGCTGTTGTCTGCAGTAGGAGGCTTCAGATGGGATAAGAGGCTTGTTTGAGTAAACTGCTTCACAGTGGGGCACTATACAAATATCTGAAAAGAGACAGGGAAGAAACAATAGTAGCAAATATTAATAATAAGCCAACATGGCAGAAAAGGTTGATTAACTGTTATGAGTCTAAATCTTCAGTGCCTTTCTCTCTGAAGCTTATGAACCTTCTGATATAGCATGAATTAAAGATGGTGTTACAGAATGTTCTGTATGCTGCCAAGCCCTTTATTTCCAGACCAAGAATTTGAGCAGACATGTTTGTTGATCTCTACAGCCCCGCTATAGACCAACTTCAAACTCCCAGGCTTTCTACTAATGAGCCTAAAATGCTCCTATTTCTAAGTTCCTTTAAAATTTAACCTGTGTGCAGGGGGAAAGCACTCTAGTACAGGCTTTGATCACTGCAGGCAAAACATGGAGTGATAGGGCAGTATTACAGCCAGACCAGATGAGTTAAAACTGCCAAAAATTTCTGACAACTGTTGAGAGAAAAGTTTGATCTGGTGGTTGAGAAAGAAAGTTTTGCTATTGGGAAAAATGGGGTTTGGTACCTTTGCATGTAGGATTTGAAGAGACATATTTCTTTTAGAGACAGTGTAAAACCCAAGATGCTTAGCAAAACTCCAGTGGGGCAGGAGTTTCACTCCACTAGTGGGCTTTGGAGATTTGTAAGGAAAGAGAAACTGTGTTGGCAGCAAGGAATTGGAAGTCTGTATTTGTAAGCATGGTATCACTGGAGTTCTGGTCAAATCAGGAGAGCCCCATCAATTTGCACCAGCTTGGCACCTGCCTGGATGTTGCCAAAGAGCTAGAAATAAAATTATTGTCGAAGGATTTAGGTTGGGAGGGACCTTTGGAGTCATCAGTGCTTCACCTTCCTCAGAAGCTGGGGTGATTCCTATAGAAACAAAAAAATACCTCCCCCCAACTAATACATATAAAGGCAAACTAATCCTATTCAATTCTTATTTATAGCCTTTGGAATAATGTGCAAAACAGAAGGCAAACTGGATGATTTCGGTTAAAAACACTTGGCTGGTAGCCTGGGTTTTCTGCAGGCTCCCTAATGGTGTTTTCTTGAGGAAGAAGGAATATTTGATTGGCAAATTCAGAAAAGAAATATATTTTTAAATGAAATTTCTGCAATTTTGTTTTACCCTTCATGTGAGATTGGAATTGTGTCGGAAAGTTTGGGATTCCTTCTCCCAGATTTGTCCCCACACTTTTCTGAGGTAATCTTAATTTATTAATGGACCAGATTATAGTTTTATACTGCATCTGTGCAACAGGCCAGAACGAAACATGTTTCCCAAGCATAGCCTGCAGAATAAAGTGTTATGTCAGGTGGGAAATGGGCCACCTGGCCTCTTTTCTCTGGAGCTGGTTACACCCACTGACACCAAAAATAAGCCCACCTTCTCTGTCTGTCTTCCGCCAATCTGTTTGCTTATAAAAGTTTGTTCTGAGAGAGGCAGTTCTGCCCTTCTTATCCACGGGCGGCTTGTTGCATCTCGTGGTGCTCATCGGGATTGGCAGGAGGCGGTGAGTTTTCATATGCTGCATCTTGGTTCTTTCACATTTTCTCAGAGAAGTTTTAAAGTTGGTTCTGGTAAGAGATTTGTCATTTTAAAAAAAACCCAACAAACAGTGCACTGACCTTTATATCTAACCTCTTACTGCTCTTCTAGGTGAAATCAGGGTGGCTTTTGTGCTGTACAACAACCTGGGCACCTATCTCTCCACGGAGAATGCCAGCATGAAGTTGGGAACAGAAGCAATGTCGACTAATCACTCCGTCATTGTCAACTCTCCTGTCATCACAGCAGCAATAAACAAAGAGTTCAGCAATAAGGTTTACCTAGCTGATCCTGTGGTGTTTACTGTCAAGCACATCAAGGTGAGTGAGTTCAAAAAGCACTTCTTTATTTTTTCAATTTCTAAAACAAAGTGATGCAAAAGTTGGCCGATGTGAAGCCCCCAGCAGTCCTTGATTAGATTTTGAATTATACATTTTTCCTTTGCACTTTGTGTTATTTATGGAGAATGTCTCTTTTACATTGCATTAATAAAAGTAAAGAGAGTCTCCTTTGAGCTGATGCCCATTGCTCAGTTGCTGACACATGTCATTCTGTAATTAAAAACTACCAATATATTAGAACAGACCATAATATTATTTTATCATGGTGGCAGGGGCTATTAGAGGAAAGTGGAATTACAGTGAAAGAGGACAGCTAGTCCTCCTGTTAGCTAAGCACAGTTATTGCAAAAGTTGATTGCTTAAAGCAATTAATTTCTCTGCTCTGCAATGCAAATGAAGCAATCTGGTTTTGAAGAGCTGGATTTAGTCTATGGGTGAAATTAATCAAGAACAAAGAACTAAGTTTGCATTAGCAAAGAGAGCAGCAACAGTCTAACTTTCTCTGGTATTGGCAAGTAATACTTGACATATAAACCACTGCTGATTGTTTATCCAAAATTAAAGGGTGAGAGTTACAAAGTGCCTCTGAAAAAAAAAAAATACTGCATTTAGAAATCTCTGAAACCCTATCATTTTTATTGCATTTATTCATTTCTTCCCTGCAGCAGTCAGAAGAAAATTTCAATCCAAACTGTTCGTTCTGGAGCTATACAAAGCGTACAATGACAGGATATTGGTCCACCCAGGGATGTCGCCTCCTGACAACTAACAAGACGCACACCACATGCTCCTGCAATCACCTAACCAATTTTGCAGTCCTGATGGCACACGTGGAAGTTAAGGTAGGCATTGCAGATTTACAGGCTACCAATGCACTGGGCAGGAAAAGTGGCCAATCTAACAACATTTTGTTACTGCAAATGGAGCTGAGCAGCAAAATTGCTGTGTGACAGTAACTCTAACGGTAGAAGCCATCTGGTGTAAATCTTCCTTCTGTTATATGGTGAAACAGGAGATAGTCACACAATGCAAAGCCTGTCTTGAGCTCCTGGCATGGGCAGCTCTGAGCTGAGGATGATGAGTGAGCCAAATTAGCTGTTGCCACATCCTTTGCTTACTGGTGCAGAACAACTCCTGGCTGGGTCCTTGATCGTGGGGTCCTCACTGTGCCACCAGGGAGTAGCGAGCACCCTGGGTGGTGGGACAGAAGCATGCAGAGCCTACCTCGTGGGGTGCACGTTATATGTCCTGCTTGCAGCAGCTGCGGATACACTGCCACACATATTTGTGTGAGGTGCATGTGTGGAGCCAAAAGTATTTTCCAGCTTCCAGCTAGGGGAAAAAGATACATTCTCTGCATCTCACTATGTAACAGCGAGCTACACATAAAAGGGAAGCTCTTTATACCATCCTGCATAGACTGTACACCTACCCGAGGCCAGTACATGACCAGCTGGTTCCCTTGCCTGCATTTAGGTCCATGGTGTAATTCTGGCTTCCCACATAACTATCACCACTGGAGAATGGTTGAGATAGTCCTCCATTTCCTGAGCTGTCTTGGCTGTCTTTGGTTGAGAACACTCAGCTGCTGTAGAAAGAAGAGAAGGCCCTGGTGCCAAAAAGATTTTGGCCTAGTGATTTTCTGTGTTGCGGTGTCTCCGTTTCATGTGCCTGGCACTGCAGCAGAATCCACAGCTCTGAGCTAGATTCGGATCTGGCAACTTCCATGCAGGCAGAACATTTCCAAGCCGCTTCCATGGCTGCATAACCACAAAAGCTATTATGGTTTTAAAAGACCTTTTCTCAAATAGTATTCCAGTGTCTCTCCTTTGTGTAATTTTTTTTCACTTGGTAATCTGAAGAGGAAAGTGAAGACCTGCAATAAAAATACATATTAAAGCACCATCATGCATGACCAAAGCTCTGCAAAAAAAGAAAAGGGAGCCTGGCAGCACATTTGCCATGACAGCTGGGTCCAGCTGAGAGGGGCAGGATAGATGAGCTGCTGCTTCAGGATGATGTGTCTGTTGTATTCTGCAGGAGTCACTACTGGTCCAGGAGACATGCCATTAAATGGCTGTGGCATTATCCTGGGAGATGTCTGAAGAAATTGCCTATTCAGAGCACATGGTTACAGGTTAATGGCATTCTGCAGTCCAAGTCTGGTTTTGCCAGTTTCCTACAACTGCTTGAATTTTCAAAAGAAATGTGTGTTTGGCTCGTTATCACCTGCCTGGAGTTAACAGATATACCTGAGTCACTGAAGTCAGAGGTTGCACGTGGGAAACGCAGATAGCTTTCCACTCCACCAATGTGAATGAGAGTGATCCCTACTGCGTGGTGCAGATACAGGCTGCTGTCGAGCAAGCCTCTTCCCAAACTGCAAGTAGGTCAGCCTTCATTTCACCCATACCTCATTAGACTAGTAGCACTGGTGTTATCTCATCTTGCAGAAAGAGAATGTGAGACCCTTGCTTGCCCGTGCTCAGCCAACAGGTTGGAAAGAGCTACGGCTGGAAGCTTCCCGAGTGCCAAGCCAGTGTGCTATTAGCTGGTGGGTATTTCTGGGTGTAACGAGTGCCCGCAAGACTTTCAGGTCATGTTTTTATCATTTGGCTGCAGCCAAAGTATCATTGCTGCAAGAGCCAAATTGGCTCCACTCCATTGACTCTGATGCAACCGGACAGCTTCCTGCCATGTCCGCTTTAGCAATCATCCTGGTCCAAGGGTGAAGGCAGGTGCATACCCTGCAAACATCTGCAACTCTTCCCTCCAGCTGCTCATCACCTTGCTCTTCCTGGTGGCACCATCCCACTCCGGTCTGCTGGTGGAGCTGGCTATGTGGCTCTTGGCATATCTGGGAGGTGGCCTGTATGACATTCCTTATGCTGTTGCAATGAGTTGATTTTAAAGTCTTGGCAATAGAATACCTGCTGGTTTGGAAGGGTGGAGGTTTAAAAATAAGTGGAGGTTGTTGTCGTTCATTGGCTCACACTCATCTCTCATAGGCATGCTTTTGAGCCATTTTGTTGTCTTGTGTCTTGTGCAAAATGGCATTCCTTGCCTCAAAGACCTTTTAGTCTTCTTGGAGGTGGAACGGTCCTTGGGGAAAGGATGTTGCGTGCTTGTGCAGGACCCCTTCAGCAGTGTTCTGGCTAGTGACTAGGATCCCCTGAGAGGACTGTCATACATGCAGTAATTAATAATATTCTGGGAGTTTTGCAACAGAAACAATTTTCTCCTGTAATTGAGATTTGTAGTTTACTGACTTCAGTTTGTCGGGTTTTTGGATCTGTAGGGAGCATCCTTTGGTGTAATGAGTATACATAACACCCTACCTAATGAGACCGAAAACTGGGCATTGTGTGGAGCAGACATCAGAGTCCTGCTCCTTAATCAAAAGCCAGCACCAATTTGACAAGTGTCACTTCTGGTCATGAATGATCTCCCTCCCTGGTAGCATGGCAAAAGAGTGTGTTCTCCAGAGGAGACCTCGGTGGCTGCTCTACAAGTTACGGGCTGGGATTTAATTATTAGCAGAGTGTATGTGGCAAGGCGGAGCTGGAAGGTAGCGCCGCTGAGGAGGTGATTGATGGCCTTTTGGCTCTCTAGCGTGAAACAACAATATGTCTTTGTCTGAAGGGGCAGAAAATGACATTGGCTGACCACGGCGGCAGGGATTTATCGGTGTGCTTCAAGAGCAGAAGTTGCTGGGATCAATTCCAGTCTTAATAGGATAGTACCCGATTAAGAGGAGGAGATTTTAATTTGAAGATGCTTTCTGCCTGTTAAAATTAGTTGTGCCCAGAGTTTCTTGTATAATGGTGCCCAAGACCAAGAGCCTGCTGTGCACATGGACAGGATGCATAGTTACTGGGAAGAGCCATGGACCTGCATCTGCAGGTACCCCTCCAGCTGCTGTCAGAGCCCCAGCTAGCATGGGAAGAGGACAGCAGGACCATAACAACCTGTGAGCTAGACCTCACTGATGCATCCTCCTGGCAAGGGATGACCTTACAGACCTGCAGCGTTCGTTGCCCTTTTGGACAATTTACCAGGAAAAATGAGCACCTCCCTTTGGAGAGAGATTTTAAGACGTGGAAACAAATCACTGTTTTCATCAGCTACGAAGTTCATTTAGCCTGTGTTACGGGAAAATTATTACAGTCTCATAGTTATTTTGTTAAATTATGAGATAAGTTTAACGTAGATGAGATCTATGTTAAATATCTATCTATTGTTTGAATTGGTAGGATATTTTTTTATGACCCTTAAATGCTATAAAAACATGGCTCCCATGCCATGGGACAAAGCCCGTAGTTAGAGAAGCCATTCTACCTATGTAATTGCTGCAGAATTATTCAAAATTTACAAGCTGTTTTTCATATAAACTTGCACTTTGCATCATATTAATTATAGCAGATGCATCTTAAATGTACCATGGGAAAAATATGCAGCCAGAAAACAAGTTCAGAGCTGGTGGGAAAATGCAATTAAAAAACTCACCCAAAACGGAATAAGCAAAGGTACCACAGGGCAAATAAATGTTGCTTATCAGTACGTAGTGAATGCCAGAGCTTACTCTTCTTTTTAAAATAAATAAATAAATAAAACAAGAGAGAAAGAGGGGAAAAAAGAAAGGTGTTTTAACTGTAACAATTAATCAGAAGCTCTCAGATGTTATTCTATACCACAAACACGCTACACTGTGCTAATTATTTAGGGAATGGAAGCGTAAGGCAAGCTAAAGAGAGAAATGAATAAAAGTATATGAAGTCTAAATGGAATGCAGTGGTCCATTGCCTAAAGCAATACAGCCATTTCGGATATAAAGAGCAAGCTGAAGTTATTGCAGTGCTGGCTTATTCATATATTAGCACTTGTGGGATTGAACAGCAGTGAATGAAAGCAGAAGTGGGTGCAGGATTGCAAAAACACCCTAACTGCAGAATTAAATTGCTGAAACCGCTATGTAATGCATTTTGCAAGACAAATCATTTTGTACCATCAAAGGGGTTAATTCTTAAAAAAAAGATATATTACACATTGCAAAAATGTTATTAAATAAGAACTGTTTTAGTTAAGCAGAAAAGTTATTAAATGTACTTGTCTTCAGTGAGGTTTTAGAATTCAAAATACAGCAGTATTTGAGCTTGTGTTAGGAACACAAATCTGTGACTTCGATGAACTCTAAGAATAAGGAATTGTAAACAGCACATTTGGTTATACCTTAGGTCAAATATACCTATTAGGTCAAGTAATCTATGCCTATGGGGTCAATTCAGAGTTGTACCTGGTAGCAGTCCTTGAGCTTTTTGTCTAGGTGGGCAGTAAGTCACTCCAGGGAGTTTCTTGAGTTCCCCACCCTCGGTTTGACATACGTTGTTTTAGGTTGAGCCCTAGTTGTGTCTTACTGATTCTGGTTCTGCTGGGTTGCACATCTTGCTTATCCTTGTCTGTGCATTCCCTAAGGCATTGACTCAGATCTTCTCTGGTAGCCACTTTTGGGTGTCAAGCCTGAAAACATCTAGAGCCTGGCTTCAGAAAGACATACTCCGAGCCCTTGAATTTGCAGTTTCTTAGCTCAGTGCTTAAGGTGTCAGAAATTTGAGCACACAGCAGCTTATTAGCCATGGCTTGCTTCCCCCCCAGTCCAATGGGTACATATTTGCTTAGCATCACCCTTCTTGACTCTCCGATCTGCAAGCCAGGGCTAGTTGCACAGTAAGGAATTATGCTGCAGAGCATGGGAACAGCATCACCCCACAGGGTTTCCTGATCCTCTGTCCTAAAATGCACAATTCAAGTAGCTCCCATTGGCAAGCGATAAGCCTTGCCCTATTTCTTGCTACCCCCTTCCTTTCTAGCTGAGAGCAGGGTGAATGCAAGGACCAAAGTGAAGGTAGTGGCCATGGTGTGGTGGAGCCCTGTCCCAGCTGTCTCCTGGCACCAGGCTGGGTAAGACTATTGATGCGACAGCAGAAGCTGATGACGCTGTGACCACATTTTTTTCCAGGAACTCAAATTAACAAGCCGGTTGCTTGGCTGGGTAGCTGTCTACACTGAGTTTGGCACAGCTGCTGTAGCTCATTTCTCCGGTTGGAAATGCCTTATGAGTAAGCAGAGCTGTGCCACTTTACTAAATCCAGCCAGCACGGGAGGGCAGGACGACACATGCAATTATTGTCCCAAGCTTCTCCTCTCCACAACTGCATCTCACCTCAGCTGCATCTCAGTTGCAGTGGTGTTGGTGAGTATAATGGAAACGCTGGGCTCTTGCCACACACCATATCCACAGTAACATTTGTAACATGTAATGAGGTGAGGTCTGTACCCATTTCTCTGTGCACACCTGCCCCCATATCACTTTATTCTGGCCATGGGGGTTTCTGTGACTTGCGCTGGCTGCTGCTTCTGGCAGTCACTGAAAGGCTGTTGCATTTTGGGAGAAGTTTTTGGGAAAAGGTTCTGCCAGAAGGCCTTCATCTTGCCAAGGAAGCCAGAGGAGGAAGATCATCTGTGTGGCCCATGCAGAATATGAAGGCAGCTTTGAGGACTATGGCAAGGAGAGGAAAGGTGGCTAAACCACCTTGCAGGAGTGCTCAAGGATCTGAGCATCATTTTAAATGGCCATAGTCAGAAGACAGTGATGTTGCACAGGGGCTTCAAGTGGGAATTAATCTCTCTTTATTCCTGGGTTAGGACCTGATGATGGTGCCTATGACAGCATCGCCTTTGCAGAGCACAGAGGAGTATGTACCAGGTCCGTGGGTGCTGTGTCCGCTGTGGAGCAGAGCTACCTGCCTCCCGTGGTGCATCCTTGGGGAAAAGGGAGAGGGTGGGTGCTAAAGCAGTGGGATCCCCCCCAGCACATATCCCTCTTGGCCACAGAGAGGGGAAACCACCCTTGAAATCCCTCATGCCTGCATAGCCACAGCAGGTGATGACATTAGCCAGCCCAGACGCGCTGAGGGAGCCCTTGGGGTTTCCCCCCGGTCCATGTAGCCCAGCTGATGCTTTTGGCACATCTACAAATCTATATGCTTCTTAAGGAACACTTTGTACTTAGCCACAAAGCATTATAGCCAGGTCGTAGCAGTAATCCTCTCTCAACTCCAGCGATGGGGGAAAAAGGGCAGAGGGAGCCTGCATGGCCCCAGATAGCTACAAATCCAAGGAGCAGCATCAGCAATGCACAGGAGTTCAAACCTGTCCCACTTGGGTCTCTGCCCAGCCCAGCACAATGCCAGCTCCCACTGGGCACCGAGCGGTCATATCTGAGCTAGTTGATGACACTGTGTTTTTATTTACTGCTTGCTTATTCCTCCACCCCCAAACATATTACTCTTTCCATTCCTGGAGGGACAGATTAGGCAAAGGAATGTGTCCTTTGCTGCTGGCAGCTCGTTTTGGCTGCTGTTTTCTTCTCCTGATGTTTTTAATAAGGGAGGAAATAGCTGTTCATCTCGGGGAGAGCCATTCTGTCATAAGCTGACATTCCCTGGGATTTGTTTTTATTAGCTCAGCTCTGGTGTACAGGCACTGCCAGAGCTGCTCATTGATTTTCCCAGCCTGGATAATATCTCGGCTGCCTGCTCACCCTGCTGTGGTTGCTACCAGGGCTCCTGTAAGTCCTCCTGCACAGGTTTCCATCAGTGCTCTCCTCCTGCTGCTCTTGCGCCCGCTGGAGCAAAAGCAGGGCTTTATTCCAAAGCCAGGGAAATCTTCTTTCACTGGGCTTGGGGTCAGGCTTCTGCCTAAATCATAAATGTAAAACATACTTAATAG
The DNA here is from genome assembly GCF_000737465.1 of Haliaeetus leucocephalus. NCBI lineage: Eukaryota > Metazoa > Chordata > Aves > Accipitriformes > Accipitridae > Haliaeetus > Haliaeetus leucocephalus. The sequence continues at coordinate 1,503,983 of NW_010972581.1, read as the reverse complement.
AGAAACCCTTTCACTGAAGTGGATTATTTTATTCCTTTCAATTACTCATTAAATCATTCCTATGCTGAAAATAATCTGCATGTCAGCTTACCTGTAAAACTAGCATAGTTTAGTGGTAACAAAACTCAGTGGCTTGTATGCTGGGCCATGTAACACTGGTCTTGACAGCTATGGTGCATTTGGGCAAGGAGGTGTTTGATTGACGCTGCCAAAAAATTGCCCCTTGGACTGATGTCTAGTATCTCCCATGAGCTCTTCCAGTTGCCCAAGTCTTTGGGGAGATTATCAAGAAGCAAGAGTTGACTGTTATCGATAGACTGGTGGTTTCAGATGTATTTTGCATGCCTTAGGGACCCTAGGGCTTGCAGGATGCTGGAAGGATATCATTAGCGTGTACGTCAAAGCTATTTTATCCAGGGAGTACTTGAACAGTGCTGGGCAGGGTAAAGAGAAGATTTGCTCCTCTTGCATGTCTCTGAGGTTGAGGGGCCAGGCTCGGAGACTGTGACCTAGGTGCAAAATCTTGGTGTGTTATTTATAATACTTAACCCTGGAATGCCATATACCAACCATGTAAACCAGGTATGTTGCTGCCTTATTTGTCACATAGCGATCAGGTGATGGCAGGCATAATATCATGACATTGAGGAGTGATTACCACAATTCCTCCTTTTCCCATATTATTCTGCTTTGTGGCCTGTGGCCACACAGTATTTTAAAAGTTTCAGTCTCCAGCAAAAGGTAAATTCCCTTTTGTTGGACTTGCTGGTGTAAAAGCTCTGGATGCGCCTGGCCTGGGGGCAGTTGGGACTGCCATGGGAAGGATACCAGTGCTTACCAACTCTTCCCTGACCCATCGGTTCTGCCATGACACCTGAAATTGGGCGTTCCAAACAAGATGGAGCACACCCAGCCTTTGAAATCCAGCTCAATTCTTCTCTTGGACTTTACTAGAAAAGCTACAAATTCATATTTTTTTCCCCCGAGGTGTTTTTAAATTGCTCTTGTTCCCGGTTTATTGTTATTATTCCTTTTTGTTTGTTCTTTTGTGAGTTTGTTGAGTTTGGGGAGGGAGGTTGTAATTACGGAGAAGTTGTTTTTATGGTTGTTTCCCAGCACTCCAGGGATGGATGTTATGTACATAAAATCAGTATTATCATTACGATTAATATTAAAAAGAAGAGTAGCAAGAGTGATAATAATAATACAGCAATGAAATCTGCGTTTCTTGCTAAGCATGGTGAGCTTCATGGGCAAGCTGCCCTTCCCTGAGGAAGACCATGAACCTAGATGGCAGGATCCCTTTCCAGGAGCAAAACCATCCCTAACTCCTGCATTGTGTCTTAAAGTCAGCAGAGTTATGGTTTCGTGAGAGAGGTACAGGAGCTGAGACCTGTGAAATTCATCTCATGTAGGGGAAGGAAGCCCTCAGAGAGGGCCCTGTGCCAGGCTAACTTTGTCTTGGGATAGATGAATCAGTGCCGTCGGCTGCATCTGGATGGGATGGATGCATCTGGCCAAAGTCTGCCTGGTTTTCTTCTCCTTGCATCCACCCGCATTAGCAGTCTTGCCCAGCTCAAGAACTCTTGGTTACTTCAGCCTGGCAGGGCGATCTAATCAGGTGAGCTGGCGAGGTTGTTCAGGGAGATGTTCTCCTGCCAGTCCCCAGCAGCCTCAGATGAAAGAAAATACGATTTGCAAGGTGCAAGTTTTGTATTAACATTTTTTCACACTGAGTTAAGAGGGGTGGATGAGCTGAGATAAAGCAATGCATGGCCGCCAGGAAAACAACGTGTGCTTCATCTTCTCAGTTTTCTGGGTGCTGCTGAAGAAGATGGCTGGAATAGGCATTTCTGTCATGATCTACAGTAAACACACAATGATTTCTTGCCTTTCTGTTGGACTTGTGACCCCTGGTTCCTTAGATACTGGAAATATTCAGGAAGAGCTGCAACAGCATTTGGGGAAAGGAGCCCTCATCTCTCCACCTCCAAGTCTCCCTGGAGAGAAAACTTCCAGCATGGAAGAGATGGAGCGGAACGTCACTCCCCATCTTTCATTATCATTTGATGCCTATCACTCATGCTGATAAAGCCAAAGAGCTGAAAGGTTTGAGTTGTTTCTCACGGGTGCTGACATAGCAGAGTGTATATCAGGAAGGGACTGACATTTGATGTGGTTTTATCATTGGCAAGCAGGCAAAGAAAATGGATAAATTAATCACCTTTTCCCTCCGTCTGTCATAAGCTTTTATCCCACAGGGAGGAAAATGTTTCCAGTTTGTCCTGGCTTTTTGAAGTGTGACACTATTGTATTTGCCAGCCTACATAATGCCTAAGTCATCAAAATGCCAGAAGTGGAGGGGAACATGAATACCACTTATAACACAGCCTGGTGGACCACAAAGCTGTGTTTCAAGCCTCTCTGGTCTTTTTGAAAAGCCCCCAGAGATTTCCAGCCAATCTTTTCCTCAGCTCATTGACTCTAACCACTTAGCCCCGAGCAGCCGTCTCGTGACTCACCATGTATTTCTTATTTCTTATTTACATTTTACTAAGTAATGATATCTTTAATTTCACCGCATCTGGTGGAAACTTGGAAAGTTTTATAGCCTGAATAAGGAATAAGGTGGTGGGATACCCTTGGTGTCAGAGTCCCAGCACCCCCCCTCCTCTTTCTGGGAGGGACGTGCATTGTAAGCCCAGGAGCAATCCAGCAGTGTTCTGTCAGCAAAGCCACAGCACACCTATTCTGCCCCTTGCAAAACTTTGTTCTGGGTTGCCTAACTTTGCCACTGCAATGACCATGTTTGCATGGCTTTGGGGTAAAATAATGTTACAAGTTCATCACAGGGAATCACTCACTTTCCAGGCTGTCTTAAAATCACTGTTTTGTTACAATTTAAAAGCAAATTCATGTTAAAAGGTCTGTCTTTTTTTCTGGGTAGCGTTCCAGGGATCAGTCTGACTTCCCAGGAGTTTTAAAATATAGCTCCGGGGTTTGAAAAAGAAAAATGAAACTTTCTTTCTCCTTCCCCAGTGAGAAAAAAAACCCAAAGACATTTAAGCAATCTCTTTCTGTCCAAAGCCTCCAAGCTCATATGTATCTGTGAACGTTTAAAGAGTCTTTTTTCACTGTTGGTAAATGGTTGTAACGGACTTGTGGTTGTAATCTCCACGATGCTGTTAGCATGAAACATTTTTACACTTGAATCACAGCATTCAATGGTTCTTCATACTGTGTGTCCGCTCCTTTGCCGTGTTTGCGAAAGATGGAGCTGCACACAGGACTAGCTATGATTTCTCAGTATTCAACAACAGCATCATTGTTTCTAGGATATTTTGGGGTCTGAGTCTGTTCAGGGCACCTGCAGCTTGCCACATGCTTTGAAGTCTGTGTTTCAGGTTGCAGCTTTCTTCATGCAGGATTCAAGTCTAGGTCCATTTAATCTTTTTGCTACTGGTCCCTTGCGTCACAGCTTGGTGAGTGGATACAAATAGTTGGGAAAGGGTCTCAGACAAACTCACTCTGTGTCTGGGATGGATTAGAAGTCATGCAGCACATGACTGATGATTTTTTTTTTGTTTTATCTCCAGCACAGCGATGCAGTCCATGACCTGCTCCTGGACTTTATCACGTGGGTTGGCATCCTGCTCTCACTGGTCTGCCTCCTGATCTGCATCTTCACCTTCTGCTTCTTCCGTGGGCTGCAGAGTGACCGCAACACGATTCACAAGAACTTGTGCATCAGCCTCTTCGTGGCAGAACTCCTCTTCCTCATTGGCATCAACCGGACTGACCAGCCGGTAAGAGGCAAAGCACTTTCCCTTCCCACCACAGTCTCTCATCTCAGAGTGTATGGGATGTTCGACCATGCAATGAGACGTATTCCAGTGCTGCCTTAGTTCCATGCTTGAGTCCTCACAGGGTTGGGCCCCTGGTTGTTAACTGGGAGTCAAATGCTGATGTCTGCTGTGATTTCAGAGTCTCTGTGTGTGTTGTTTGTAAATAATGAGGGTGTGTATGTTTAATAAGCAGGTTGCAAAAATGTGCGCTTATACTATGTACATCTTCATATGTTTATTTGCCAGATTGTGCACATACCTATCTTTGTATCTGAATATAATTTATATACACAGAGATGTGTCTATTTTAAAATAGTTCACACACATTTTCCAAGTGAAAAAGAAGTACTTCCTTTGGAGAAGGAAAGATAAGACCTCCCTCATTCTTATTAAACCTCCCAGTAAGAGTAATCCTGACTGTTGCATTAATTCAGCATGGTACAAACACCTTCCCTTGCTCTTTTCAATCCACATGCAGATTGCCTGTGCCGTCTTTGCTGCCCTCCTGCACTTCTTCTTCCTGGCAGCTTTCACTTGGATGTTCCTGGAGGGGGTGCAGCTCTACATCATGCTGGTGGAGGTTTTTGAGAGCGAACACTCCCGGAGGAAGTACTTCTATTTGGTTGGCTACGGCATGCCTGCACTGATTGTGGCCGTATCAGCAGCGGTGGACTACCGGAGCTACGGCACAGACAAAGTGTGAGTGGGGCTTGGCACTGCTTGGGCCTGGCCAGGAGGGATGGGACTAGGGACAACAAAGTGAAGTGAAGAGACCTGGCGGGCAAAGGAGTCTTGTGCAGGCAGAGCTCAGCCAGGAGACATGCCTTGCCTTATTTCTGTGTCTCCAACACAGTCCCTGATGATACGGGGCAAATTCCCCACTATGAAATGATTTGCAAAGGTATTTTCCTGGGGAAGTCAATCAGGGAAAATTTTATCACATCATTGCATAACATCAGGAGAGGTGGCTGTCCCAAGTCTCGGTTTGGTACTGTATCAGCAAGGTCATCCTTCTTCTCTAACCAAAGAGTATTTCTCATTTGGATGATGAAACACTGCTTTCTTCTTCCTCTTTTTTAAGTGTTCTATCAAATTAACAGAGCCTGCAAGCAAAATAGGTGGTGACTGGAGTGCATTAGACTCTTTGCAAATTGGAACAGCTACATCATCTATCATTATGAATATTCTTAAATGTTTTCAACGTTGCTGAAGCTGGTATCAAAGCACAATTTAGATGATCATGCAACACTGTCTAATGGAAAACAAAGGGAAAATTGAGCCTTTGATTTTCTTTGCCAGCTTTGTTGCAATAGCACTAACAATATGTTTTTATTGACTTTTTTTTTTCTTTCCCTTGTCAGGCTGCCTTACCCCTGTCATTTTAACCGAGTTAAGGGCTCAATGTGAAGGCATACGTAGCAATGAGCCGGTGGTGTTTTTAAAGCTCTTTTTTAGCATAGGTCAGGTCAGGCCGTGGAAGCAGTTGATAATCTGTTAAATTCAACTGCAAAATTTTTGCCTGAAACCTTATTGTTATATATGAACCTGATTCCTTGCAGAAGCAAATCTGTAGGGCAGTGGAGCTGCTCATGATCTATTACTGTGCCAGCAGGTAGGCTTGAATCCCAGCTGGATATCTGCATCGTGCTCCCATGAGTAGGAGAATAGCAACCTGAATTTGTATAAATGTCATACTTTTTGAAAAGGAAATGGCCCACACAGATAAAGGTAGGAGGGAGTAAGTTTTCAAGGATCTCTACTAATTTATCCAAAGTAGTTTGACCGACTTTGACAGGCTTAGGGGGCAATCAAAAAGTAATACAACACGTGATTACAGTTTCTGGAGAAGACTGTTTCCATCAGCTCCCACCTGCTTTCTGCCCCAACCAACTCTTCTGTTCACATCCCCTCTTGAGCGACATATAAGCCCCCATTGAATCAGGTATTGAAACATTCTGCCTTGTCCCTTTAGACAAATTTATTCTTACTGTAGTGTTTCTACAGAGAACATATCTCTTCACAGTGGCCTACATGGGGCACGTTGAGCCTCAAATATGTTGCAGCCAAAGGGCCATGTGTCTGGCTCCCTGGAAAGCCAGCTGAGATGCTCCCGCACATCTGCCATCACTGGAGCCGTGTCGCCACTGGTCCGGTTCGCTGTCTGGTGTTTTAGTGGCTGCCTTCCACGCTGTTCACCCTGTGACTTCTGCAGCGTTACCATCACAGGGCTTGTAGCACTAGAGCATTCCTTTTGACTTCTCTGTCAAATTTTGGGCTGCCTACCAAGAAAACCCAGCACGGCAGCTAGTTTGCAATGAAAGCTAGCACCAACTGCATTCTCTTACAGTGCTCTGTAACTGTTGGGTGTTGAAAATGTCTTACTTCGTTCCCTCTTAGTGAAAAGACATCCCCAAGCCCAGGGTATCGCTTTTGACATGAGACAGCAGTTGATTTGCATCCACCCTCACCTTTGCAAAGTCCCTCGTGATGCTCTGTAGGGACAACCCAAGTGCCAGTGTAGGTTGTGGGAGATGACAGCACGCAGCAGGCTGGCTGTAGAGAGTGGGAATGTACGGCACCTAACCACAGCTCCTATAAAGCACCATGGTAGCTTTGCGTTGCTGAAATGTTTCCGCTCCTGTTAAATGAATATATGGACCTTTGTGAAGCACAGCAGAATAAACATGTTCCATGGAATGCGCTGCGTTTTCCCAAGAGGCCTTGCGTGCCCAAATGTTTCCATGGCATGGGAGGTACAGGCAGAAAGTTTGGCTGAAATTTGCTGGAGGTGAACAGCAAAACTTTGCTATCTTTGTGTTGAAGAGTCAGCAGTCCTACGTCTATGCCAGTAAAATCCCTCTCCTTCCCCACAGCATAAAGTAGGATTTTTAATGATTAAACATGTATATATAATATTTTGCAAATAAATATTTACAGATATTTGCAGAGCCTAAAATATTTATTTACAATCTCTAATTCCAGAGTGCTCAATTTCATCACGTTCTCATAGTGGAAAATAAAAAACATACAATATGTTTTGTATAACTATCATGCTCCATCTGGTTGATGGATGATGATGTATTTTTCTGTGTAATGTTATTAGAAGGGTAGAACTGATTAGAATTTGTAGTGAACTATATGCCAGGCATACATAATTTGATTGCAAGAAGTTGCTTGGTTTTGCCGGGTTTTGTAAAACATCCTCTGGAATATATTACTTGCCTCCCTCCATTATTTATTGCATTTGTTTAAGCAGGACTTATGGAGCTGTTAGTGTTATTTGTTTTTTGCCTGGCATTTGGTGCCACCATTCATACATCTCAGAATGATTTGCTTAGACACCCAGTGTAGGTTTGCTTGATTTCATTTTCCTTTCTAAATCCAACCCTCCTGTAACACATACCGAGATTACATAGCCAGGAACAGGCGGTTGCTCCTTTCTCTGTTTCTTTGCTCATCACTTGGTACTTGTGATTTTCCAAAGCATCCAATGTCCTAGTATTCATATTGGTGTTTTGGAGTAGCTGCCCAGTAAAGATACTCTCTTACATTTAATTATTCCAAGGGTTGGAATGAATCCTTTTCCTTTTACTGTTTTTTTGTTTAAGAGCAGTTCAAACCACTCATGTTAGGAAATTAATGTGCTTCTATAACCAAGCAGCAGCATAGTGATTCTATTAAAACATCATCCCATTCAGCAGGGACTATTCATGTGAGCAAGCTGAGCCGTGTTTGGCCCTTCCCCCCAAATAAATCAGAATTGTTGCATCTCACCTTGTCCTGATTGTAATTTCTAAAGTAAAGGTGAAAAGCAGGACGCCCCACTGCAGATGTGGTCCCCCAACATTGCTGAAGCGATTCTGGCGATGCTCACATGAACTTCCAAGTGACCATTTCTTACATGCCAGGTCTTCAGCTGCTGAGTCTTCAATGTCCACATCCCAAGTTTTGCTGCAAAAAAGGAGATACTGGGATTGCAGTTTTAAAAAGTTACATCATTTGCCTTGTCCTGTGTGTTAACCAAATCCATTCATCTCTTAGCCAGATCTGATGTCAAGCTTTGCGGTGGGCAATGCTGCAAAATGCAGAGGGAACATAGCATTTGCAGTTGTTATTAGTGTTTGAAAATAACTTGTGTCTAAAATTCAGTAAAAACTGGATTAAGACTTTAGCAGCCTCCCTTTGAGAGGACTCATTCAAGTAGCAGGCTGTCCAAAATCGACAGCAAGAAGCTATTCCATATTCCCATACTGTCCTGTGTTTCGTATCAACGCTTCTTAGAGATCTCAGAGGAAAGCAGCTATGCTTTGAATGGTTCAATATATTTTAGAAAACATACTTTTAGGTATATTCATCCACTGGCGATCAAATTCATCGTGACAGGAATCTCTCTATTGTTTCTCCCCCTCTGTCCCCCCTTTTGGTATGCTGTAAAGCAGGATATACATGGTAAGCAATCCAGCTGTCAGAAAGCAAAATGAAAGCCCGCTGTATGTACACAGCCTCCGAGTCCATCAGCCATCCGCCGACATTTTATGCATGTTAATGTTGCTCGGAAAATAGCTTCTAACAACACGGTCTGTCTTGGGTGGCTCCACTGAACTTGTTTCATTTTCAGTGTTCGTGCCGGGTATTTGGAGGAGAAAGCATGAGCAATGTGGATGCTGGACTATGTTAGGCAGAACCTGTATTGCACCCTTGAAAGGCATGTCTTGTGCATACATATCCCATTACCGCACCCAGACAAGGAGGCTGTATAGCCACGTGAAACAAACCGCCGAGTTCCATGAACAACATGATATGTTTAGGGCTCTTCAAATTTTATGGTCCAGTGGCAGCTAATGATTGTTTATTGGTTATATTTAATGCACACCAGGGATAGTTTAGCATTTGATTTCTCTTCATGCAGAAAATAGAGTAAACTCTTTGTAGTCTTTATTACTTGGGAAAAGCTTGAGGTGAATATAGCGACTTGTCACTGTGGAAAAGGAGGAAATTAAAAAGTAAAGGGAAGCAGCACCACGGAGCTCATTACAAGCACTGAAAAAGCTGGTGTGACTCTTGGAAGAAGCAATGGTGTTTTGAGCAACATTCCCTGCATCCACAGATTTTCAGATAATCCGTTCTGCCTTGTACCGAGCCCTGAAGCAGCTTGTTTGCTTAATGGCAACAGAGTCTAAACTTGTAATGCGGCAAGTCCATGTTCACAGTGCAGCTGTGCATGGGGGGGTCAGAAGTAACTCGGCAGCCCAAGATTAGCAACTTTGGGAAGTGAGTTGCCTGATTGCTTCCTTGTTTTGAGGAGCTCATTTATGCAGCTCATTGTGTGTGTGCGGTTTTGTCTTTTAAGGGAAGAAAAGCTCAGTGTGGTACTTGTCTGATTAGCAATTTACAGCTCCTCAATGCAATTGGCGGGATGCCTGTGTTTTGATGTTTTGGCCTTAATTTGCATTTTTAATGAGGTATGACTTAAATGGGTTCAAAGTTGCATCTCTTCCTGATGACCACAAAAAAACGGCTTTTTGCAGTCCCTCTGTGGATTAGAGGCAGTCCTGCAGCTTTCTGTTTAGTTGCCCAAGACTGAGTGTCATGCACGGTTTCACAGAAAGGCTATTTTTCTATTCAAACAAATAAAAAATGACATCATGTTCTTCAAAGCGTGCAGAGGCACAAAAAAAAAAAGCCTTCTCCGGTTTTCGCAAGCTGTACGCTTGCTTACATGAAGCCATCTCTCGTTGGAAGGGGACCCTTTTGCTCCATGCCAGTACCCCACTTATCCCGAGGGCTGGACCTGTCTTCTCAGCTGTTTCTCACCCACAGCATCCATCTCTTGTCACTGAATTGTGCTCACAACCGAAGAGACAGATTTTTTTAGGGGAAGGGGTTGGAAAATTTCATCCATTTGGCTGGCTGGAAAGGAAACCAGTTGCTTTGCGCTTCTTTGCTCAGCCCTGCACGGCTTTTCCCTTGTGCTGTATTTCAGCTTTCACTGATTTTCCCTGTGTCCCAATCTATATGCATTCAAAAACAGCTGCATCAGATGTGACCATATGGCTGGTCATCATGCTTTAAGGAGTAAAGAGAGGGTTTATGTCTTTCCTCTTCCCTGGGCTTTCCAAGAGCCAGCTCGCTCCTTGTGCTGTAGGAAAACCAAGTTGCTTGGCACTGTGCTCCCGACTCCTGTGCAGCAGGGGCTGGGGGATGTTTTGAATGTTAAACTGGCAAAAAAGTTCAAAATGTTTTAATTTAAAAAAAAACCACCAACCCTCTGAGTCCTCTCCCACACACCAGCACTCATTATCAGTAGAAAAAAGTTGTGGGGCTGCATATTCCCTGATTTATATGTGGCAGCTGAGGCATAAGCACTAGTTACGCTTTTTTCCTAGGGGATGGGGTAGGTATAAAGTCTGAAATGCCATGTAATGTGTGAGCTGCTGCTATGCGGATGTCTTTTTTCAGGGATGGGGGGGGGAGCTTTTTACAGGGACTTCATTACCTTGAAACCTCTATTCCTCTCTCAAATCTAGTTGCAATTGGGCGACATTTCAGATGTTGTTATGGGTGATACACAGATGTCATGATCGCATAAACCCTTTCCTATAGCAAATCAGACTCAAATAGTTTCTAGTCACTTGTGTTGTTCCATTACCAGCTGCATCTATATCACCTTGAACTTCAGCAGCCTCAGAGGAAACAAGATTTCCCTGCAATCGCTCTGAAAGCCTCTGTTTGCCTCTCGCATTAAGATTTTGATGCTGTCACGTGAAGATTTTGGATGAACAGCTGTAGAGGCAGTTCAGGAGTGACAGTCACGGAAGTGACAGTATTTTAATTTGTGACAAATAGCGGTATGGCCATATATATATAGATACATCTTCAACACTGACGAGACCTGAAATTTATATGGTCAGGGAGGGAAGTGAGACGCTTTCTCTACATTTTTGAATTTATTCATACCTTGGCTTCTCCCAGTCGTAGAGGTTCATAGCATGTTTTATTCTCTCGTCAGATGGCTCCTGCTGATCTCTTCCATGAGGCTGCTGGCACAGACCTTTCTGTCTGTTGCAAAGTCCATTGGAAGGGAAAAAACATTCAGCACATGTACTAGAGCTGTCATTTGTAAGAACTGCTGTCTCTTCCACCATGATAAATTCATATATACAGATCCTGTTACTTGCCTAATTAGGAAATTCCATCGGATGTTTAGTATAAGAGTGGTTTTATGCTTTCTTAGTCCTCTGTGTATAAACGGAGCTGTGATTTGCAGCGTTGCAAACACGACAAGATATTATTATTTTAAACATCGTGTGAAAGTTTCTTGGAATTTATATTCGTCTGTCTTGTAACCAGTCACTTCCATTTTATCTTCCTGTCGCCTGGAATGAGCTAGGAATGGAAATGTAATTTCCCAGGGGCCTTAAAAAATGTGGGGAGTATTAAATGTGGTTGAAATTAAGCGATTAATAATTTAGTTTTAGGCCATGAATCAACTTCATGTGATAGCGCAGACCATATGCAACCCTTGAAACATTAGTGGAAACAAAACACTCCGGAGGTTCAGGGAAATAAAACGCTCTAAAGGGGAAGTTGCTAAACCTAATTAAACCTCAGCCTTCTGTTATCCAAATCATGCTTCCTATTTGCACCAAATTCGCTCTGATCCGCTTGCTGGAGAAATGTCATCTCGCTTGACAGTTGATAGACAGCTTGCATTGCATCAGAGCCAGAGAGGGAAGAGGAGCTTAAAGCAAAGAAGCAGCAATATGGATGCTCATCGGACCCCTTCCTTAAAAAAACCCCACAGTTTTAAGGTTTTTTTCTGACAGATGCAGAAAGCCTTTAGCAACTAGGCCTTGTGCCATTTTCTCCCTGCTTCCTCCAGAGGTAATTATCTTACTCCATCAATAGCGCTGTCAGAAATTGGGCACATAATTCAGCATTTGAATGAACAAGCAATGTAATATTTCCTGTCTCCCACCGGCGTGTTTTGCAGCTCACATTCTTCTCTGTCACTCGCTCACTCTTGATGTACGTCCTGGGTGCAGTCCTTGAATGCCTTCTCTCCCCTGTGTTTCATTACAGATGTTGGCTCCGACTTGACACCTACTTCATTTGGAGCTTTATAGGACCGGCGACCTTGATAATTATGGTAAGAACTCCTAATTAACTACTCCATCTCTCAGGTCAAGAAATAAAACTTTTGCTGTCCCTTTACTCTTTATCTTTAATTTACACAGATTAATTTGAGAAAGGCATGTTCTTCTTTGACCCCACCTGGCACAAGCAATTAGACTCTCATTACAAGAGGCTCTTGGCATTGCAAAATACTTGATCAAAACGGGCTGGGGATCTTCAGAGCGGGTGCTTGCAGAGTTTGGTTTCTACCATTGGACATTTAGAAATGCCAGACTCTATTTTGATGACCCTCACTGCCCCTCCAACCCTTTTGAATTTCAGAGTGAAGCTTTGCATCAGTCATGCAAAAAAGGGAAATCTAGGGGGGGGGGAAAGAAATAATGTCCAAAGTGGAAGTGAGGTTTGGTGGGATTTTTTACTCCCCAGCAGAAGTTGAAGCTCGTGTGACTTCACGGTTAGCACATTGCCAGCGTATCAGCTAACACGGCAGCAAGGTAGAGAACACAACTTTAGAGGCAGCTGGAGTTTTCTTATGCTTTAATCGCTACAATATGGCTTAAATAAACCATCCTTTGTTTTAAATAGACTACAGTTTGGCTAACACAGCAAACCAGGCACTCTCACTTCAATGCAGACATTGTCCCTGCTTCTCCTGCTTCTCCTGCAACTGGAGGCCATTTCAGCAGTCTTCCACATGGGGGAGGGGGTCACGTCGCCCCCTACAACTGTTGGGTTTCTTTCCCCTTAAGCAATTCATTCATAAAAAGGTATCTTCCCTTTTTGATTATGTCTCAAACCCTGGCGTGGGCTTTTTGGGGAACTCCTTTCCAGGAATTGGCAGCCTTGTTAACACTGAGGCATTGAAACACCATCGCATCTTTTACAGAAGAAGTCAAACTCTTTTTCCTTTTTATTTTTTAACTTTGCACTGTGCTAAGCATCTTCAGTAGTCATGATTTCCCTGCTCATATCCCCTGTTACACCACATTTAAAAGATCTATTCATGGAAAAATACTCTTTTTTGCTTCATTACAATAGGGCCGGCTAAGCAAGATGCTTTCAATGACTTTTCACAACTGTACATCTCTCAGACACATAAGAGCCGTTACAGCAAATATTTTTAATTTTCCATAATGTCATTTGAAGCACTACAGTTGTTGTTGGAACCAGCCCTGTATCAGTAACATATGCACCTCCATGGCTTTGGTAACGCTGTGGCATCACCAGTCCTGCAGTCTACAGGCCAGATCACTTTATAAAATGTTTGGCAATTTTTGTGATTCAGTTGCCATAAAATTATAGCAAGAGCTAATTTCCTACAGCAACTCCTCTGTTACAGAGAAGCAGCTGACTTTCTCCCCATCGTGTTGTGCTGTGTCAATTAACCCTTTTTTTCCCTCCCCACCTTTGCAGCTTAATGTCATCTTCCTTGGGATTGCTCTTTATAAAATGTTTCATCATACGGCCATACTGAAACCTGAATCTGGATGTCTTGACAATATCAAGTAAGTGCTCGGGTTTTTTTCTTTCTTTCTGCCTGTTTCTGTCTTTCACTGTTTATGCCCCTGTTCCTCTCTGAGGAACATATAGGGGAACCTATGCTGCTGGCAGCAGTGATAACCAGGGGCAATATGTTGGGTTATGGCACTGCAGAGTGGTTTCTAATAGGTACCAACAAGTAGCTGATGATGAAGCGCTGTCTTTATTGGGATTTCGCTGCCAGTGGTGGCATTTTCCATTCAATTTTGCATGAAGGAAGCAAAGTTGTGTTTGCTGTCCTTGAAGCAGGTAACCTCGTAGTCCCTCTATGTAAAAGGAAATCGTGCCCAATAATTACTGGCTAATTATTGCAGTCTCTACGGGGAAGGTGTTGAAATTGTTGATCATTACTATTTCTCTGTGCTCTGAGGGCGGCAGCCTTACTTCTTTTCTGGTTTTTTTGGCCCCTGACAGATTTAATGACCCGAATTCTCCCAAGAATCTGATTAGTTTCAGCAAAGTTACCGGGGGTTTACCTGGGGGTGCCCACATCAGAGGATGTGCTTGCCAGCCAAGGCACGTTTTGCCCTTGGAATCGGTTAACATCTGACCCTGGGCATCTTACTGTCTAGCAAGCTGCTTCATTATATTGATAGAATATTAGTCTCCGTCAGTGCCTGTTTATTCAAGTACCTCTGGCTTTAATTACTCGCTTCAAAAATACAAGTGGGATTTCAGGTGCAGCGCGTGATAAGATGGGGAGCCTACTAATTAATAAAACCATCTAAAGAACTTCAGGAGGAGGAAACTGTTGGGAGTCAGCACTTTACTGCCCGCCCAGGAAAGGAGAGCATTGTGCGACACAGCTGGAAGTTGGTTCTCCCCTCTCTTCTGTGGTGGGAGCAGGAGAAGAGGTGCAAGGGGAGCTCATTAGGAGATGACTGAATTGCACAGTTGCAAGGCGGTTCTCTGCAAGGTTATTGTTCTTACCACTGAGCCAGATGTGGCTTTAATTTAAACTAGGTCAGTCCCCCCTTAAAAGTTCCCCAGCAGGCAAGGCTTGCAATGCCACTGGCGTGCCATGACCTGCCGTGGTCCTTTGGGTGAAGTTTTAGTTTCTTATGTGCAGCTTCTTCTTCAAGGGTTGGGAGGAAAGGGGACCAGAGCCTGTACACATGCAGGAGACCCCAGTGAGTTCCAGCACCCACAGTGCACTCATTCACCATGTCTGTCCATGCCCAGGTTATGGGCAGGCTGCTCTGTGGTGTGCCTCTGTTTCTCTTGCCATCACTTAGCTATAAGGTGAAATTGGAGGAGCAGTCCCTCCTGGATGTCCAGGACTGAACTCAGCGTGATAATCTTTCATTCGGTCTTGGATGAGGTGTTAAAGGAATGGTACATTTAATAACACTTATTAATATGACTGCTCGTCATGCATTAGCGCTATGGGATTGCTTGCTGAGAACAGTCTTTCTAAGGTTACCCACACAAAATCTGTCTAGAAAGCCTTGCAGTATGACATTTAAATTAAAGGGGGGGGGGGGGACACAAAGCCCTTATAATTAAAGCAGAAATAATAATTGCCTACTGAATAATCTTGCTTGTGCTAATCTTTGTTTAAAATGCCAGGAATTTATATAACCAGTTACGTCAATTATAATGTCATTGTAAAATATTTTATAGGTTCTTTGGCAGATGAGTGTCTATTCCTGATTTAACTTCATTAAAATGTTTTGAAAACACAACCAATTAAAATACTTTTAAGTATGTTGCTGTTGATACCCTTCCAAACATGTTGCTTCATTGCAAATGATTTTTTGTGCTTGAAAAAATAAGAGAAACATAATATAAACTCAGGAAGACCCCAAGCTCACCCAAGGAAGTTTATCAAAACAAGAATTTCAGAAGGGACTTGATTGTAATTTCTGAATACCTAAGCAGGACAAAGTTAAGTCTCTAAATCCAAGGCATGAGTTGTTTCGATATTGGATATGCTTGAGTTAGGAGAAAGTGCAGATTTCTAACAGAGAAGGGAATACCTTTGAGGGAGCTTTCCTAGGGTTGTGAGGGGCTTGCAGTCTCTGGAAAACTTGTAGGTAAGATCATAGTCATCTTCCAGGTAAAATAATAGTCTTCTAGGTAAGATTGTGGTCTTCTTCCAAAGCCATTGGCTCTAACTCAATTGCAAAATGTGGATGTGGTACAGCAGCTCTAGAATAAAAAGCCACAGACCACTTTATTTCACAGGTGACCAGGAAGATCCTTTCTGAGCTTACCTCCGTGGGTCTATAAGGTTAGTGAAAAGACACCAAGATCTGTTTCTCAAGACGCGCGCTGCCTTTGCTGGCTCTCAGCATGGTCCCAGAGCCTTGCATCTTGTCTTATCGGTTTATATTTAAAAAACCAAACCAAACTGAGGGGCTGCATTGGAGGGCCCCTTGCTGCCATCTGTGCGTGACAGCTTTACAGCACATGGGGAGCTGAATGGGAGTTTGTTCTCCCAGTTCATTTCCTAGTGCTGCTCTGTGTTAGGCTGTGGTGAAGCTCTCGCAACATAAATCCTGAGCTTGTTCAACAACAGCAAAATACTTGATTCCCTATGGCAATGTAAAAATAAAGGCCATAAAATATTTTAATAGGCTGTTAATAAGCACCCCTGCAATCTGGTGCTTGCCTATGTCACTTTAAAGGTTAGAAATACATTATGAAGTATAGAAAATAGAGAGCCAAATAACTCCACTTAAATTAATGAACTTGATAAGGGATCAGGTGTCACCTGGGATACCTTTAATTACTGCACCAAACAGAAAAGCCATTCAAAGGGCAGTGCCTGAACCAGACGCTGTGTGGCTGAAAGATTTGTAGGAACTGTGCAAAGTTGTAAAAATAAACTTCCCTAACCTTCAGAAACAGTCCCTGTATTATTGTGCCAGCATGGGAGAATCTGACATTCCAGCGGTGGAGCACTGGTTATGCAGGGGTTATCCAGCAGAGACTTGATGTGTACAGAGCTGATTTATTTTTTACCCATGTTCACTTTTCTGGCTTAACCCAGCACTTTCAAGAGGGAAGTAGGGTAGCCACATATGTGGGTCCTTCCCCCTATGCCAAGAGCATCGTCCCTGTATGGCAGGTTGGTACTGAGCTGATTCAGTAGTCTGCGCCCACTGAGGCAGCAAGGATTGTGCTCTAGTCCTGCTTTTGAGGCATGTAGCCAGGAGAACATGTGAGCTCGTGTACGTGGGATATGTAGTTCAGAGCTGCAAGAGTTTCTGTGCCTGCCACTGATGCCAGGAGGGCAGACTAGCTCCCGTTCCACAACAGGTACCATCACCAAGAGTAGCCTACTTTTACCCTGGACCTTTTGAAAAAGTTCAGTTTGACTTCTTCCTTCAATAAGTTTAAACAGAAATCTTAAGGGTTCCTCCAGGGTGGGGATCTCTTATGCCTTTTAAAGATCTCTTTAGTATGAAATGACACAGACAAGGATGCCAAAACTGCTGTCTCTTGGGTGATGCATGTACTTTCTGCCCATGCCTCCTCAAATGCAGGGTGGGAGGAGATTTTCCTTCCTAGCTTTTTCCAATGACCATTTCTGGGCTCTCAAGGTCCACTGTGGCCATTGCTCTTTCATCTCTTTGTGGCATGGTGGCAAACTTAAGTGAGCAGAGATGGGCAGTGAGGAGCATCATTTAGTCTTTGGTAGCTCTGCCCACATCTCTTGTATCTCACTTATGGCCCATCTGAGAGCGTAAGTGGGATGCAAAGTGTGCACGAAATTGCTCATGAGCACAAACTGATTCACTGTCAACAAATGTACCCTGGAAGGCCTTGTTTTGGAGGATTGATTTCCCCAGCCCTAGAAGCTTGCAGGGGAGACAGATCTTTGAAGCCAGGGACTACATAGGCTTTTTTGACGGCAAAAGCCTGCTGTGCTGCTTGCATCTATAGCCTGCGAGGTGGAGACTACAGGCATATCAGTGCAGTATTGATGCACTCTTGCTAGCAGATGGCTCCTCACAAGGACGTGTTACCAGCTGGAATACTTTAGAGCAGCTGTGAGGCTGTTTTACCGGAGGTTGCTGCCGTGTGGAGTGATTTCTGGAGTCAAGCAGCTCGAAGTCTCTCCTTCACGCTTTTCCATTGTGCCATGTAGATGTTACATGTGTGAAATGTCTCAGACTGTCATAGACAGAAGTACACTGAATCTTTTTTATATTCACATTCCTGTAGGAAGCCTTATGTGACAAAGGAAAATACGTCTATATGTGAATAGTCCAGCATGGTTCTTCAGTTTTCCATCCATCAACTCCTTTCTGGGTGGTCAGGCATGCACTGTGGCTGCTTGTGGTCCCCGCACACAAGGTTTTCATCTGACCCATGCCAGATGCTGCAGCACAGCAAACTATCCACATGTTTCCGGATGCTTAACCTTCATTCTCTGTGCAAAATGGAGGGTTTCAGATGAACCCCCTCCCCAAATGTCTTTGCATTGTGTGGCAGTAGAGTGCTTGTTCTGCAGCCATTTAAATACTTCTCGTTCGAGTCATCGTGACATTAGTAAAGGGGAAAAATGGGGCTACACTGATGGTAATCCAGATGTGCTCTTCACCATATCTGCTGAAATCTGAGGTACTGTCTTTGCTGTACGATGTTATTGTGCACAGTGTGGGGCATGTTAGTTACTGACATGGAAAACTGGTAGAAAATTGGGTGGGCAGAGCAGTTATTTAGTTAACAAAAGGCAAGTCCTATAAGTGAATTGAAAGGATTCATCAACAGGACTGAGCAGCTGCCATGCCTGAAGTTACACAGGTCATCTCCCAATGGCCGGAGGGAGGAGGGTGAAACCTACTTTCTCCTAGCAGAGACCAGAAGCCATCCTTTCTCTTCCTTACAGATGTAACCTTTCCTTTGAAGTTCCTGCAGGCGCCTGTCCCCTCTCCCCTCAGCACTGCCTGGCTGCGGTTGGGTTTGTTAGCATTTCCCCTGGCCAGACCAGACTTCCCGACATTCTTCTGCGCTGCAGTATGTGGGAACGAGATTTTATTTTATTTACTTTGGAAGGGCGATGTGTCAGCCATAGCTGCCAAACGCTGTTGTGAACCCGCTAGAAAGAAGGCAGGAGGTGAAGGGATTTGTCAACTCGCTTCTTTTTTTGTCCCATTTTATTGCATTATGGTTTTAGCCAGGGTATAGCTTGGCTTGTGCCATAGGCCACCTGGATGCTCTTTAGAAAGCACAACTCATGGGGACCTCTTCAAAGAGGAGCATGTCAGGCTGTAGTCCTGGGTTTGTTGAAAAATTTCATCCAGTGCAATAGAAACCCACCTGAAAGTCATCCTGGAAATTTAATTTTCTTTCTTTCAGACAGGGAAACCCAGAGTCTTAGCTGGGAGCTCCTTTTGTTGCTAAAGAAGCACTATTAATTAGGGGCCTTGAGACAGTTTAAACCTGGCATTAATCACTGTGGTTTTGTTGCAGCTTTCTTCCCTCTTGTGGAATCCTGCTCCATCCCATCTTCTGCAACAATAAAATAAGCACTATATCAAAAACCTGAAATTCCCTGGAAAAAATGTATTTATTCAAACATGCAAGAGAAAATGTTTTTAGATATTGTGGCCAGATTCACAAGAACACACGCTGAAATCCCATTAATGGGGATGATGCAGAAATGTCCTGCACTGCAGCCTTCAGAAATCAATCCCCAATAATTAAAACAAGTCCTGCTCAGCTCACTGGCTGCTGTGGGAGCTTCAAATGGTCCGGGACTGAAGGCACATGGCCCTGATGTAATAGATAAATAAAAAAGTGTATGTTCTCACAAGTTTCTGACTTAAAACTCGCACCATGCTCCTTTTTTTTTTTTTTTTCCCCATGGGAGTCTCTTGCTCACAGGCTTACAGAAATAAAGCTGAGAATGTGCAACCTAAAAGCCAAAAGTAGGAGCCAAATGCAAAGACTCAATGTTGATTATTACTATATAAAACCTTGCAAAGCCCAATCCGGGCTCTTTTACGGAGTCAGGTCCAGGCTGGGGGTGGCGAGGGACGAGGAGCATCAGGCACAAAACTGAGAAGCCCCTTTTGAAAATACGCCTGCTTTACAAACTGTTGCTGTATCCCGCTCTCCCCATATGTTTTATGGGTGGGATTCTCTGCTCATTTTCTTGCTTCAACATATGTATTTTATTTAAAGAGACATGACTAATCCCAGCCCCCAGATTAGCTTGTTGTTTCAGTCCTGCAGGTTTTCGTAAGTCATAAAAAAATCCTCAGAGTTAGGTAGAAAATTGAAAACAAAGGTTAAATAGAACGTCCAAAAAATCATCTGCAGAAATGTTTAAATTAAATCCTTGATTTAACACAGTGGTATTGTGCTAGCAGGAACAGAGGTTGACCAGTCTAGTT
Source organism: Haliaeetus leucocephalus (assembly GCF_000737465.1). Lineage (NCBI taxonomy): Eukaryota > Metazoa > Chordata > Aves > Accipitriformes > Accipitridae > Haliaeetus > Haliaeetus leucocephalus. Next base: position 1,484,113 of record NW_010972581.1, on the reverse strand, counting down.
TTATTTACTCAGCTGATTGAAATGCAGAAAAAGTAAACATCCTGGGTTTGGTGCAGTGAGGAACAAGGTAGACTTTTGAAAATGCAAGATTTCTTCTGCTTCGGTAGGAAGAGCTTACATTACCAATGCAGAACAATAATTTGTAGCAGGTATCCTTTTACTAAAGGAAGACTAATTTGTGCTTTATTCTAGCTATTTTAGAAACAAGTGAAAGTAGGGAGATGATAAGAATTATTTCATCTTTTTCTATTGAGATTTGAATTCATCTAAGACACTACAGCTTGGAATTAGTTTGTGATGCCAAAGGGTCTGGAATTGAATATTGCATTGGGTTCACCTGGGGGACTTGACTTGCAAAACAGCAGTGCTTTAATCCTTCACTACTTCTGGGTTTATGGTTGCTTGGGAGCGCACAGCGAGGACATGGTACAACAAAGGGGTCTCTCTCGGGAGTGTGCCCAGCACAATGTCCAGGTGCAGAAGGCCAAATCCTGTATCCTCGGCATTCTCAGTTCCTGGCGAAGTAAGGGCTGAGGGTCTGTGGCAACATGCAGACTCCTCCTCTGGAGCAGCAGGCGGGGAGAGGAGGTTATGTGCACCCATGCAGCTTCAAGGAGGTGTGTGCATTGGCGTGAGTGGTGGAAAGGACAAGATACAAAGGGTTTGAAATACAAGCTAGTGAATGCAGACACTTACAGGAGCCACAGTGAACCTCTGTTAAACAGAACCCAAAATCCTGACTGTCCATTACCTAAAACTTACAATGTTAAATAAAATAGCAGTGCCTGTAAAGAATGAGCTTTCTGTTAAGATTTTCATACAGCGCTACTAACAAAATAGAAAGACTAGCTGAACAGGCTGTTCAAGAATAGGGCATTGAGAATCTCTCCTTCCCAGCCAGCTGTGCTATGTGCAGCATTTTTGGACTCCTCTGACTTCTGGGGACAGCAGGCTCAGAGCACAGCAGCTCCAGGGATGCCTTTTGGAGACGAATCATCCCTGGATTCCCACTCCAGGAAAGGCTAATCTGATCCTAGGGAACAAAAAGAGCCCTTGAGCCAGTGTATGGGTCTGGATAAGCTTGGATGAGAAATGAAGTGTGTGTTTTAACAGTGCTTGGGACGTGCAGGCAGCGCGTTCTCTGTCACCAGAAAACTTGACAGGAGTGTTTTGCAAGGATGACCAAATGATCTGGGTACTTCTGAAAATGAGGAATAGCTTTTTCTCTCCCTTGGAAAACCTCTGCCTGTGCAAAGTTTAGATGTTAGCTGCAGAGTACTAAGCTGAGCATTAGAAACTGCCTGCCTCACTTTCCTTGTGCAGGAGCTCAGGCTATGATCTTTGCATCTCATATGGCCTTGAGAGAGAGTACTGTGCCTTCACAAGCCTGACAGTTGGCTTAGCATCTCCCTGGATCCTGTGTAAGAAAGCATCATGCTTCCTAGTCCCCTGGGTAGCTCAGTGCTGCTCCTATATAGCCTTCACCTGCATCTCTGCACTAACAGACTGAACAGGCAGCCTAAAGCAAACTCAGAAAACTCACTTGGAGTTCGCACAAAATGAAGTATTTACAAGCTTCCTACCAAGAAAAGATATGGCACATTTATATTTTGCCAGAGTGCAGAGTTTGTGAGCACTTTGGAGGCAGAAACCCTGCTGATGCTGGAAAAACACCCAAGATTCTACTTCTGTAAGGGTGTCTTTTTCTCCCAGTAATGTTGATGGCAGCATCCAATTTTGTTGCAATCTGCTGCCGTTTGAGTTTTTCACAGAAGGGTTTGGTTAATATCTGACTGTTTTGGCTTTGGGTTTTGCTTGTTTATCTATGGGTTTTGTGATGGCTGCGTTAATGTTGAATGGTGATTGTAAAGCACTAATCTTCCCACTGATAGGTGTCGTCCTTTCCAAATTAAAAAAAAAAAAAAATCAGTCAGTGGTTATTGATTTGAGAGTCCTGGAAGATATTAAATACCTAAGGTCTTTCTGTGAAACCATAAATCATGATTATTGTTTTAAAAGGCCATATATTTTAAGTGTTTTGTCAGCAAGCCCTGCTGGTGCTATTTGGGTAATACAAATGTGTCTAAAGGCTTTGCTGAATCCCTATCATGTGGAAACAATCAGATACATGGTTACACATCAGTGTGTTTTGAATAATCATGCCATGCCTTTGCAAAGTTAGGAGGAAGGAAATAAACAGGATAAGCAATTCTAAGGGTAATTAATTACTTACAGAAAATTAGATGAGCTTAACAGAATTGCTCTTTCCAATTCCAATAATTAAGAAGAAATCTCAGAAAGCAGGCCATGACTTCCTGAGGGGAAGGGGATGATGCTTTGCCTTTGGCAGAAAAAATCAGGCACAGATTGCCCCAAATCCTGGGCTTGGGCATCACGTGGGTCCAAGGAAGGTTTGGTCTCATTTGTCTGGATAAAATTTTCAGAGCTACTGGTGGAAGTCAGAAGTGGCTTTCAATCTATAAAATTTGCCTTATGCCAGGAGGTAGGACCTCAACCTTTACAGATCTGCAAGGCATGTAAAGCCAGGGGTTTGTTCTGCAAATGAAGCTGTGACAGGCCTGCTGACCCCAAAAATGGTTACAGAGGTCTTCAGGGTACCGGCCACCTCCTGTCAAAGACGGTGCAGGAGCCAGAAGATGAGAGTTGGAAATGATGGCTTGAAAAGCCATGTGATGAACGTCAACAGCCTAAGGAAGGCGATTAGGAAGACATTTGGCTTCATTCCATCAAGGTGGTAACTTTGTCACGAAATGTGAAGGCAAAATCCTTTAAGCACTCTTTTATTGCTTGCAATTGATTTTCTCACCATGAAGATGCTCCTTCACTAATTAGCGATGAACCTGTTTGCTTTATGAGGGGAGTACTGGACTTTCCAACTCCTTCCTGTAGATTTGCAGCAGTTCAATAAATCAATCTTTTCTAATCCTTGAAATTTAAAAAAAAAAAGGGAAAAGAAAACAAACATCCCTACTGCCTCACATTGGCAGGCAATGGGGAGACACAATAGCACACTGCATTTTGTGTCTCTTGTGCTTGCCTGCAGGAAACATCTGTCTCTCTGCATTATTTGCACCATATTAAAATGAATTCCACAGGTCTTTCCAAATGCTTTTGAGGGGGCACATCATCCATTTATTTTTATTTGGGTTTCATCACCTGTAACAGCTACTAAAGGTCCTGTGTACTCACTTTGGCATTTTTGCTCGCTAGCCAAACTGTGTTATTTTGGGGCCCAAGCACTGAGTCCATGTGCTTACTGAGCCTTTTCCTGCTATTGGAGAGATGGGAAGATACTTTGAATTGTCAAAAGAGTGATAAATTCAAGTTAGGTAAAGTTTAACCATAAAGGGTTGAATAAAATGATAACACCTGAAGTTGATTAGTTATGTAGGGTTTTATTAAAGGCCCAGTTTTACTCTAAATGTGGCTCAATTGTGTGTCTCAAAAAAGAAAAAAAGTAAACTGTTTTCAAAATGTAAGACAACCAGACATTATTCTTCTTAAATGAGAGCTGAATAGCTGCTTTTTTGATAACGTATTTTCTCTGTTCAGCAGCATTTTAGGACCAATCTCTGTGTGAAAGTAAATTTTTGCGTTACTTTCTCTGCTGCAAAAAAAAATGAAGGCTTTAGCAATCCAGGATATTGCTAATCCACATATATGGAAGTGGTCTGCAGCATATAACATAAGTATGGGGGCTGTCAGTGTATTTTCTGGCAATTCGGTCGCCTTGTGCCAAAAAGGTACATGTTGGGGTTTTAAAAGGATAGACAGCGCAAAAGGGGTTTCGGAGCTTAGGATGCATTGGTTTTGAAATTCCTTAAGCATCTAAACAAGGATATAAGTAGCTATTTTTAGCAACTTTTAAAAAAAGTATTGGTCTGGAAATATCACAGGAATATAGAAGGTAATTGAACAATTCTTTCTCATCACTGAAGGAGAAAGTACTCTGGGAAATTGAAAGACATCTAACTTAAATAAGGTTTTGAAAGAGTTTTACATGATGTGTAATTAACCTTAAGAAGTCTTTGCCCCAAGGTAAAGTCAGGGCTTTTTTAAGATTAGAAAATGAATTAGGTATTTATACGGATTGGTAGACCATCCACTATCCATCATCTGGGCTGCGAAGAAACACAAGGGAGGTGAGGTAAGATTTCGCAGGTTAAAGGAATAATGCAACCACTAAAGATCGGCTTTTTAACTTCAGGTATTGGAAAGTGAAGCTCCCACCTAAGCCATCATTCAGGTTTCCTCTGCGGTCGGTAGAGAAAGGTATTTCTTCAGGGAATGGCAAAGCCGCACCTCCCTTACACACCTGTTCTTGTAGTGGACAAATTGCTCTTTGGGGGTAGCAGCCTCTTGTTAACTATGGAGGGATCGGAGTCATGTGGTTTATATTCAATGGGCTGTATCCCTTACTGCCAGGAATTGGAAGAATTTATCCAAATCTGGAGAAAGCACTTAGATCTAACGTCTCAAGCTGTGCTAGGTTAGATTTTCCAATGATTTCTGCTTCGACTATTATTTGCTTGTACCACTAATGAATATAATCTCAGTTTTCCAGTTAGCAGCTCCATTTTCCTGTGAGCTAGGGTTCTTCCAAGGCTTTTCTGGTGTCTAAGTGATGGTTTTTATGTATTGCAGATAATGACGCCGTATTACTGCAGCACTGATAGGTTTCAGAGACTTTACCAGGGGAAAAAAAAACATTCTGGAGTAATTTTTCTCAGACACAAATTGTTGTTAACACAAGAGTTAAGCTTCTTACAACACTTGAGTTGGTAAAATGAAAAGGAATGATCTGTATTTCATGAGGGATATAAGAGACTAAGTCCTACGAGCCCTATGTATAGAGATTTGAAGTGTTTGGGAGTTAGGCGTCTTTGAAAATCTCATTTCTTTAGGCACCTGCTTGCTTTGGGCAGTGGTTCCTAGGCATATCCGGGTTGGAAATGGGGTACAAACTGCTCAGGTCTTTTGATGGTTTTCTTCTGAGCTGCTTTGAAGTGCTAGCCTCAAGCTAAAAGGCAATCCGAGTTTACTGATTCTGCGTTTTGTCTGTACAGAGATGAAACGGAGCCTTCAGCGGCCTTGAAGAAAGGCTATTACAGATTGCTGAAAAACTTTGCAAGGGTCCGGATAGTAGCAACAGAGTAAAAAATTTCCCTAATTCTCTCTTTTTATAAGCTACCACCAGCGACATTTCAACAGTAGTAAAATCTTTACCATAAAACCTGAGTGGTTGTGAACATAGTAATAGAAATTCATGCCCTGCTCCTGCCCATATTGCTGGGCTGGGAGCTCCAGACTGTCACATTGCCATTTAATTGCATCACCAAGGAGCTGCAGGTCCTGCGGTGCTAGACATGCCACCAGCACAACGGGAACCTGCCCCGATGTTCTCACAGGCTGAGTGGATGAGAGGGCAAAGAGAAGCAGAGGGATTTGACCAACATCATGCTACAGAGCTGAGATGGGCTGGAGATCCCCGTTGGTGCATCTAAGGGGGGAGCCTTTTAATACCAATGGCTTTTCCATGTTCTTGGTACCTCTCCAGATGCATTGCAGATGCAGAGGTCGCACTCTCTCAGCCTATGTTTTGCTAAGCCGATGGAGCTGAGCTTTCTTTGCTATGTCTTGGAAGCAGGGACTCAGTTCCCTGCATCAAGCCACCTCCTCTACAATTGCTTCCTCCTTCCTTCCTGATCCATATATGCTTTGTGCTTTCCCCATGGGTTGCTAGATACCACCTTTGAGTGCCCTAGGGTAGCTCAGATGTCCTCATGCAGCTGGCAGATGTGGCACAAGATCTAAGGTGAGCAGCTGTCAGGGTGGCAGCTGATGACCAGGGGGGATCCCCGCAGGGATGGCAGCCAGGGAAGCTGAAGGGGGTGGTTGGATGCTGGAGCGGAGCTGCAGGGAGCTGTCAATGGCTGGAGGGGGATGGGGATGGAGACAGGGAGGGCTACAGCTCAGGGATGCTGTAGGTGCTCGAGCTGATATAGCACTGCTTACCTGTCAGTGACGTGAGGACAGCCACCTCGTCCCCCATGGTGCATCCTCTACTTGCATCTCACTGCTCAGAGTGGGATTAGGGCAAGTGTTATGAGTGTGGCCAGATCCAGCCCATTCGATGACTGTTCCCTCCCTTTCCCAAAGACTGCAGGTGACCATGGCAGGGCAAAGCTGGGACTGGCAGTATCGCTGCCTCTTCTCTCTCAGCCAAGGACAAGCTGGGGACAAAACGGGAATGTTTTGCACAATATACTGTGTGAAACCACCTTCCTCCTGTGAGGACTAAATCCTGCTCCTGCTGATACTCAGATGGTCCCTCTGTGGCTTCAGGTGCATGTGAATGGTGCAGAAGTTGTCCCTGCACGGCTTTAGCCATTGTGAGGAGAAAACACAAAGCCTCATCTTCGACATACTTAGTGTCCCTCTCAGTCAGAAGTTACTGCTGAAAATCGTTCAGCTTTAATACAGCTTCTTTCTAACTTGGGCTGAAGCAGGTCCCCTCCAAGTGGAGCAGTTTGTTTAGCAGAGGGTATAGCTTGACAGGTTGCCAGTATTGACCGAAGGAGGTCTCAGCAGGATGGACTGGCCCTGGCTAGGTTGGCAGGCATAATGAGATGAACATGTTGAGCCAGCCTTCATCTCTGGCACCCACAGTGGCCACCGCAAGGGATTGCAGGTTCAAAAGCTCCATGCCAGGGGGGAGAGGAGGCCTGGGAGTTGTCCTGCCCTCCCCACGTGTTGCACATCACCTGCCACGCAGGCAGACTTAGGCACACAGCCTATCCCAGAAGGTCAGGGAGACTTCCCTAGGAACATGGCTGCGACTAATCTTGTGTTCCCACAGTGGCAGAAGCTCACTTAGAGTGGTCCATCTTGGCTTCTTCTTCACTGCAGTTGTTTTGCACTCTTGCTTGGCAGAGTCCTTTCTTTGTCCTTCCCCATGCAATGGGAGTAAATAGGTCAATGCTTTCTGTCACCCAGGGCTTTAGAAGATCCTAATGCTGTTATCTCAAAAAGCAGATAATGCTGCAGTCTGGCTTGTAAGTAGGCATCTTGGGACTTAGGCTTATGAGAAAGTAAATGGCAATAAAGAGGTTCCTGCAATACACTACAGCGTGGCAGACAGAGAGTGCTGGAGGCATGGTGAAGTTTTGCCACCTGAACGCTTGAAAGCCTTCTGTGGTGGCTACACTGGAGTTTCAAAACTCCTCTTCTCCAGAGATACCCATGATTTTTAAAAGAGATTTCAAAGTCAATTGACAGTTGCGCGGTGGGAGCCAGGAGGGGTAGCTGCAGCTCACAGCTAACAATGCTCACTTCTGTGTGTGAAGCCAGAAGCCTTGGTCATGTTTCAGTTCCCTGGGGCAGCAAGCCAGGCTGGCTGGTGTGTACTAGGCACATCTGATGCCGGTCTGCCTTTGGTTTTGGTGGTGGCTGGTGGGAGAAGGGAGGGGAACTAGCAGTAAGCTATATTTTTTATGTCGTTATATTTCTAATGTTGGTGTTCTTGTCTTTATGTCTATGCATTCTTTAGCTATGAGGATAACAGACCCTTCATCAAGTAAGAATGACCTGAATGGCTGATAAATTTCATTTATCAGTGTGGTCTCATGAACCAGCTGTCAGATCAATATTGAAAAATCATTAAAGCTTCTGTCATTCGCATTTGAGGCAGAAGAGCAAACTGTGCAGGAAAACGGTCAGGCATACAGCTAACATGCAGAGTAAATGCACTGCATATGTATTGCCAACCAATTGTCACCATATTGGCTTTATATTCTTTGATTGGATATTACTTGAATTCAAGGTGAATGTTCCCAAGTTAATCCTGTGTAGTACAGACTTGTTATACCAATAGCAACCCTGTGGTCCACTGTGCTCTGTCACTGAGAGTGCTTTATGGTAATATAAATACAGACGTAAATTTCCAGAAAGGTGCATGGGTGGTAATCCCCATGATTCCTGTTCTAGTTAATGGGAGCGGCGCAAGAAAATCTGTGTTTGGTGCATTGGAGACTGTCTCCTTACTCATTGGACTACCTAATTTTCCCTAATTATAAATCTCTGATTTTCAATTACACCAAAACGTGGATGGTTTTGTTTCTTTATTGCTATAGAATTGCACTATGGAAAAGAAAAACTGTGAAAAAAGTAACAGCAAGTCTGTACAAAAAGCAAAACAAAACCCACAAGCCGCACCAAAAAAAAGCCTGTGAAGAAAACCAAAAATGCCTAGAAATTACATGCCTTAGGACACCCGTGCTTTTTCTCCTGCAGTCAAAAAGTAATGCGCAATAGCACGAAATAGAAGCAAATCAACATTGCAGTAGACTTTCAGTTTGTTCTTCTGGTGAAGAGTCCTTTGTGTTCATTCTTGCAGCATCATTCCCATGTTCTCTTTCACCGCTTGGTTCTTTTTATTTCTGCGGATACAGGATGGAGCTATTCAAAGTAATCTCCACACCCTCTTTATCTCCAGGTCTTGTTTTCTGAGGCACAACACTGTAACGTGTGCAGTTTGCACTGTTGAGGGTCTTCTAAACCCACAGATTCCTTTCCATCACTGAAGGTAGCATATTTCCACTAAATAACTGTTTCGCTCCTGCACACCTCTGCAACCAAAGGCTTTTTAGTCGCGTTCAAGAATTGGCTGTGCTTCAGAGCAGAATAGTTTTCTGATATCCTGGGAATCATTTTTAAAAGACTGTGTAAATGCAGGAAGCTTTTAATCATGGAGGAGAAGAGAAGAGGGAGGGGGAAAAAGTGTTTTCCACTTCATTTGTTTTTTTTTTTTAAGGAAAATAAAAATATTTTTATTTTTTAAATTGACATGCAATTAAGATGATAATGTACTCTCACTGATGGTGGAATCTCAGGGAGAAAAATACACCAAGCGGCTAAAGCTGTAAACTTTATCTAGTGGCTACCTTTCTGAAGGATTTTGAGAGTGCATTTTCAATTTGCATCGTGCTAAATATTTATTAGCAGGATTGACTGGAAATGCTTCAAAGGAGCTGTTCTGGTCTGCTAGATACATAATAGTGATTTTTAAAGAACTGCCTTAATAAGCGGTTACCTTAGGGAGCTCTTCTGGTTGTGTGGTTAAGTAATACATATTTTATAAACTTCAGTGGAAGACTTAATGCTGTATTTTCGTTCTAATACCTAAAGAAAAAAACAACAGAAAACATGAATACAACTTCAGTGTGCTTCTGTTTGTGACAAGCTCTGCTAAAAGGAGGATTCAAGGCTGCAGCTGCCATGGAGTCTCCATAGTGGAGACTGCCTGCCTGACCTCTGCAGGACTGATTTTTCGCCGAGGCTGCTGCTGCTTCGTCTTTCTCTCCCTTGCCCCATGCTCTGCTTAGCAGATGGTAGCCCAAATATGCCCAAATCCCAGCCAAAGTTCTACAAGGCTAAAGTGGCTTAGAAATGTAGGCAGGTCCTTGTCCCCGCAAGCCCTTCTGCAGCATCCCAGGCTGCTTTGGGGCGGACAAGGAAGCAGAGGTGCTGGCTGGCTGCAGGCTTGTCTGCTTTGGGGAACCAAAGCGTTAAACAGTGAGGAAGGGGTGCAAAGATTGGGTATCATTGCATTCACTTTTATGATGTTCCGCCTAACGATAGCAGGGGAAGACAGAAGAAAAACAAGGCCTTGAGGGAGAAAGAGCAAAGGGATGCTCACAGTGCTGCTTGCTATGCACTTCCTGCTGTGCTCCCCAGCTAGAAGTTAACTCCCTCCCCTGTGCAGCAGCAATCCCTTTAAAGTTGTAGGTAATTTAGCATGTGGAAACTAGGGAGATGCCTAGGAGCAGGATCCAGTTCCTATCCTGCTTGTCACACTTCATCTCATGTCCTGGTATTGGAAGATCAGTGTCTGAGAAGTTAATTTAGCAGGTGACTAAATGTTATTTAGCAGGGTGACATGGAATACTTCTCCTGCTATCCCAGCAGAGCTTCCAGCTTTCCTGACAGTGCACTGAAAAAAATAACATGCAGCAGCCGTCCCATGTCCCCAGCTCTGTCTGTCCAAGCAGAAGGGTGCTGGGAGAAAGCAAGCAGAAACCCATATTTGCTTGAACAACATCTGGGACCAAGCAGTGGCTGCACCCCTACTTCTGCTTCCCTCCCAGGGTGGAGCAAGCGATACTCTTAGTTTTGCAGCCAATGTGAAGAAGGATTGCCCCTCCTTTTCTCCAAGCAGAAGTGTGGCAGCAGCTACTGTTTTAGCAAATGTGGTGTGTGAGCGCCTATACATGTATATATATTTCCCCTCATCACAGGGTGGAAGAAGAGTGAAGCAGCATTGCAGAGAGCCTCCTTGTGCGGAGCCGATCTGGCAAGCAGTGAGGGCTTGCCCACCTGCTTGTAGTTGTTTATCTGGCTTACAGGCATATGGGAGACTAGCTAAAATGCAGCAATACATGTGTCTTGGTGTTAAGCGTAAAGAAGCTAATCCAGCTGGCACTTCTGCCCCGGTGAAACCAGTGGATGCTAAAAAAGTGACATTTAGAGTTGTTGTTTTGGTTGGTTTATTTTCTTTTCCTGCCATTTGCAAAAATAGCATCTACATGTCATTTACATACACACTGCTTTTACATATTAAAAAAAAAAGGAAATATGCTTTGGTTATGATAAATTTCTATGCTTATAACATTTCCATTTCCATGTATTTCCTCAAGCTTGAAGATTTGTAAACTGCATCCAGCTTGAAGACAAAACTCCCTACGACTCATTTTGATATGCTGTTTTCTTTTTGCTAAAACCACAGGCAAAGTCTTCCTGCTTGTAGATGTGTGCCTTCTTTTGTAGATGAAAAAATCAATCCCTTTTTTTTTTTTTTTTTTTGTTTCTCCTAACAGGTCCTGGGTTATAGGTGCAATAGCCCTGCTCTGCCTATTAGGACTGACCTGGGCATTCGGACTCATGTATATTAATGAAAGCACAGTCATCATGGCGTATCTCTTCACCATATTCAATTCTCTGCAGGGAATGTTTATATTCATTTTCCATTGTGTCCTCCAGAAAAAGGTAAGACAGACAGTTCCCAGCGGCAAAAGAGGTGGTAACAGGGTGTTTTGTTGCCTAACAACTGCAGCATGACATCATCTGTGTGCCCTGAATTCGTCTCACGCAGATTTATCTCCGTGCACCTAATAAGGGTGGTATTTAGACTGGAAACCAGCAAGATGCGGGGGAATTAGGTGATAACGAAGATATGTGGCAGTGGCATTTCAGCAGCTGGGGCGCTGGCGACAAGGAGCGCATCACAGGCAAGGGAAGAGGCAGCTGACAGTTTGCAGGGCTTTAGGGTAGCAAACCTGTAAAAAGGCTTTGCCTCCTATCGGCCAGGTTCTCCTTTCCCATATGCCAGTGTGAGGTGGGAGCGACTCCACGAGCATCCAGAGGGTCCTCGCGTGACTGAGCGCACGCAGCACAATGGAGCTTTACATCCTCATTTGCAGTCCCTGCAAGAAATCACCCCCTTCTGTAACAGCATATATGGGTTGATGGTACGTAGCAGGGGCTGCTTCCCCTGCTTTTTTAAGAACTGAACGACCTGTGCTCTGCAACAGTTCATTAGCCTTTGTATTGCTTTGGTCCTTGGTGGGCTTTTGGAAATCTTCCTCAAAGCAAGCACACACTAAGTGCTTCTTGGTGGAACTTGAAGTATGCCCCAATTAACATTTGCAAGATAACAGTGGAGTAACTTAAGTAAACTCTGGGGAAAAAAAAATCAAAATAAAAATCTCTGTGTGCATATGTAGATCAAACTTACAGCCTCTGACAATCAGTAATAAATATTTTTAAGAACCATTTTATTCTCCACTGAAATTCAGTAGTTACAGAGTTCTTGAATTCTGTGCATGTCTGCTGATAATTTTTTATGTACATCTTGGTTTCAAAGGGCAGTTTCTTTATCCAATATTGTCATGCTTTAGCCCCAGCCAGCAACTAAGCACCACGCAGCCACTCACTCACTTCCCCCACTACCCAGTGGGATGTGGGAGAGAATCAGGAAAAAGAAGTAAAACTCGTGGGTTGAGATAAGAACGGTGTAATAGAACAGAAAAGAAGAAACTAATAATGATAACACTAATAAAATGACAATAGTAATAATAAAAGGATTGGAATATACAAGTGATGCACAATGCAATTGCTCACCACCTGCCGACTGATGCCCAGCCAGTGCCTGAGTGGTGGTCCCCCTGCCCCCACTCCCCCCAGTTTATATACCAGGCATGACGTCACATGGTCTGGAATACCCCTTTGGCCAGTTTGGGTCAGCTGCCCTGGCCGTGTCCCCTCCCAACTTCTTGTGCCCCTCCAGCCTTGTTGCTGGCTGGGCATCAGAAGCTGAAAAATCCTTGACTTTAGACTAAACACTACTTAGCAACAACTGAAAACATCAGTGTTATCAACATTCTTCTCATACCTAACTCAAAAACATAGAACTGTACCAGCTACTAGGAAGACAATTAACTCTATCCCAGCTGAAACATACAAACATACAAATGTAGGGAAGAGTTTATAAATGGATACATCTGGATCCCAGTTTCTCAGTGCAACCAGTGGCTTTTGGTGAAATGGTTTACTGGGTAAAGTCAGGGCCATGTTGAGGTCTGTTCTCCATCCGAGAGTCCCAGGCTTGCTCCTGTGTTACCCGCATTTTCCTATGCAGGGAAGGGAGATCTGACCTATGAAAACGTAAGCAAAATTCATCGTAGCAAGTGAGCTCTGCGAGAGATGCCACTGGAAGGATCTGCAGAACTGTGCGAAAATGTCATTCTTGAAACCAAAGGAAGACTTCTGGGGTTCTGAGTTATGTCCTTGTCATTTCATCTCAAATTTGTGCATCTTAAAAAGCTTAAAAGCTTCAAGATGCAACTGCCTGCTAATGGTACAAAAACTTTCAGCAAGAAAGTTTCCAGGCAAGATCATAATAAGAATGTAGGAAGCATCACCGTCACTAATTAAACCTGCAGGTGCCTCTTTGACAAGGAGTTGGAATTTCGGCACCATTCTCACTGGTCCATCCTCTTGCCTCTAATGCACCTTGCAAACGGTTAGTCCCTAACCCAGCATCCCAGCACAGCACCGCAGCCTCCGTGGCTGTCAGGGTGCTCACTCGGCATACAAGAACCGTTCTCTTTTCTGTCTCAAGCCAGTCTACACCCTTAAACCATCACTGATGACTGTGGGATCGCTCCTGATTTATGGCTGCATAGAGGGAAGGAGAATGCAGCTGGTACCTTGCTGTGGGGTGGATGCATCTTTCTGACCCAAGAGCTGAGGGAGGAATTATTTGAGAGGAAAAAAAAAGAAAAGAAATCCTTTCCTTTCCTATCTATCATGGACTAGAAAATCAGCGAAAAGCTGCAGAGAAGCAAGCAGTGGGTGGCTAATTAAAGCAATTGAATTATTTTCTCTCAGCAAAGGATTGATTAGGCACTCGAGCATATTGGGCACTCGTGGTATTGTGTTTGTCTCAAGCGCTTAAGGAAGAGCCTAATGAAAAAGCTGTAATTTGCTATTTAAACAGTTGTTTCACAGAGTCTTGAAATGCTCATAGATAGTCTGGCAAATTTTCATGGCCAACCGCATGCTCCAAGGAACCTCAACTGGTGTTTTGGACATGCATGGGTTTTTCTGGCCTCTTTTTTTGTCAGTGGGCAACATGACCTGCTTTTGGCTTTTCAGTACAGTCTGCTCATTTTCAGTCTTGTCCCATCTAGTTTCTGGGTATTGCTGCCCATAAAAAGTCACACCTGAAGCTCAGTCAAAACTTAGATCCTGCCCTGGCACAAGTCAGCATAGTTCCCCTGAAGCAAAGGAGGTGCCACAGCTTTACTTCAGGCAAGGAGTTGGCCCGGTTTGACTGTGATTCCCATTTAAAACATGACTGACTTGCATGGTGCTGTGGGAAAGCAGGCTCCAGCCACTCCTGTGCACTGGGAATATAATCTCTAGGGCTGCTGGCTCTACACTTTCCTCGAGTTTCAATTTGACTGCAAGAAATAATTAAAAAAAAAAATTAAAAAATCAATAGCTCTTATATTTTTCTTTTGGAATTTTTTTTCTTAGTCCCCTGCCAGAAGCAATAACTTTTAGTACCTTCATGAGCCAATATGCTAGTTTATATCAAATCTATGAGGATATTAATTTTCAGTCATAAATAGTGTATCTGTAGTTTCTCCTGTGCTCCTTTGATGCGCCTCAGAGGAAGCTACAACCGACTGGTGTCAACGAGCAGCTTTGCTGCATAAAAGCAGTCCCTTACGCCATCATAAACGGTGAGCTCACGTATCAAGAGCATTCAGCTGCAAGGTGTAATAGGCTTCTTCCCTGTGTACTGCAACAGCTATCATTTTAATGAACCACTGAGGAAAAATCAGGGGCTGTGTTGAAAATCAGAAGGCGGTGGGTTGGAGAAGGAGCTGCCTGCTAACTGATGTTGCTCTTTCCTTGCCTAGGTACGTAAAGAGTATGGAAAATGCCTGCGCACGCATTGCTGTAGTGGGAAAAGTACAGAGAGCTCTATTGGCTCAGGAAAAACCTCGGGGTCACGGACACCTGGAAGATATTCCACAGGCTCACAGGTAACCCATGCTTCTTGCCCATGTCCCAGTGCTTTGCACTGTTGTGCCAATCCCCTTCGTGACTATCCTGGGAGGGAGGCTCCTCTTGGCCCAAGGAGCTGCCTCAGGGCTCTCCCCAGTGCACCCACAGAGATTTCCCTCCCTCATGGACCTGAATTCAACACGGTGGCTTCCCTTGGGATGTGATGGCAATTAGTGCCTCTCCAAGAACTTTCTAAATACTTGTGATGAGAATAAAAAGCCCAAATTTGTGTTTCAGAGACAGGTGGGTGGCCATCACCTGAGCTGTCCTGCTTGCTCTCAATGGGAATCAGGAGCTGGGAGCATTTTGTCAGCTATGCTGCATCCTAGTATGTCCTTTAATCACGAGCTGAAGGTTGTTGTCACCGCAATTGCCATGTATAGGAATGGTGCTATAACAACCAAGTATTTTTCTTGCTAAAAAAAGACTGGAAGAGTCTTGCAATAGCCTTCATAGTGAAAGGGCTTGCTTTCTGGCATTCGGTGGTTTGATCAATTCCTTGCCTCACTCAATTTGCCTTAGGTTATAGACCTTTTAGGAGAATCCGTTGGGGTCAGGTTATCTTATTAAGTTACTGGCTTTGTTACACTTTGGTCACCTGAAAATTCAGGTTTTGTATAGTTTGTGCACTTACCAATTTTGAAGCTAAGTTGTACGTACAGATGCAGATTTATGGATGAACAGTTCATAAAATGAAGAAGCTTACTTCTTAATCAATAGAAACCAAACACAAATTTATTCAGTATTACTAATGGAAGTAATTATACATGACAGTTCCACTATTAAATTATGAAAGACATGCAGTGAGTAACAGTTTATAACCTCCCAGGAAAACCTAATTTGCAATTTATGTCTTGGAGCAAATTATTACTTATTTTCAACGGTTTCCGAGATGTCATCCAAGAGCTCCACTTTGGCATTTACATAGGTCTGGATGTTATGCAGGGCAAATAACAGCAATAGAATATGGAGACTCTCTCCAGTAGGCCATCAAATCCCACAGTAATCAATAATGTCCAAAACTCACTATATCCAGCAACACTTAAGTGCCAGATTTGAAAGCCTTTGGTTTTACATAAGTTAGCTACTGGGTAGATGCCCTCCTCTCTGTGAAGAGTTGACTTTAATGGGCCCTTCCTCTTGGCAGTCTCAGCACAAGAAAACAATCCCTTTTGAGGGTGAACTGAGTCTCCTGGCCGCAGTCTCCTCAGGGCAGGCAAGGTTTGAGGTACAAAAGAAGATTATATCACCTGCAGAAGCTTGTCCTTGGAAGGATGGAAGTGCCTGAGACCTATCGTAGGCAGGAAAAACCTCACACAGCTGATGGAGAGCGGATGGAGATCAGAGTTGTTGAAAGCATCTGACTCCTAACTTTCAAATGGAGAAGTCCACGAGGAAGAAAATTCCTAAGATCCTTTTTTTCTCTGAAAAGCACTTAGGAAGCAGAATAATTAATCCACAATGGATCATGTCAGAGAAATACAATGGATTAAGTGCCCAGGTGAAAAATAATTGCTGTAAAAGTGCATGGGCTTCGTGTCACATTGTGCTTCCATTTATAGAGGGCTAATGCATGATAAGGAGATCCCATTACTACATAGTTAATGAGTAGAATAGGAGGCCCTTTTCAGCTGTGACCACATGAGCAAGCCCTGGAAGATCTCACATGGCTAAGATCCCACTACAGGAAGCACTGGTTTTTTAGCAATTAGGAAAAACATGGTCTGTCACAGTGGGAACCAGCCTTCCTGATCCCCCACGCTGCCTAGCACCACTTTCACGCAGCCGTGGGAAATGTTCGTCATACTATGAGAGGTGAGGTGAGGGAGTTTCTCCTGGACACGTGGGCTCCCCAGTCATCTTCGTACATGGATTGTGGCTGAACTACTCGCACGATGTGTATTGGCTGATTTTTTGATCTTTTGCAAGGTCTAGTTGGGGAGGAGCAAGACAGTGTCATAAAAGCAACAGAGGTAGATACTCCACAGCATATTTGAGAAACAAAACAGAAGGCCAACATATTCAAGAAACTTTTTCCCCGGCAGCAGAAGCTATACCACAGATGGCAAAACCATCACAGATTTTTCAGTAGGTGAACAAAGTTCATTCATTTGTGGGGGATTTTTTTTTCCCCAAATATTCCCCAAGATGGGTAGTAGCTATAGAATGCTTCTGTTCATTCAGGGACACCAAGACACAGATCAAGGCTTCTGTTACACTTCACAAAAAGTAAGACCCAGGCTACCTCAGATAGTACAGGAAGCATGCGTGCTTCTGTGTGTAAGTTATTTTTCCATTATTTGGTGCTGTATTGGTAACTCTGTAGCTCGCACAGGTCTGGGTTGCTCTTGTATGTGACTTCTATTGCTTTTTTAAAATAAGATGTAAGCAATCCAATTGTGCACTACTTCTTTGAGATAGGCGTTTGTGTTACGAAGTTAGGCAGGCAGGGTCTGGCATGCACGAGGCGGGTTATAGCAAAACAGCAACCGCTTGCTTACAGTTGGCTAGAAACAAGTCTCATCCTGAGCTAGACATGCCAATAGCCATCTTTAGTGAGCCACAAAGAAACCTATCTGCAGCTGCTAAAAATTCATTACCTGCTGTGGTTCAATCCCTCTTCAGAGCCGGATTCGTAGGATGTGGAATGACACAGTTCGAAAGCAGTCCGAGTCCTCCTTTATTACTGGAGATATAAACAGTTCAGCTTCACTCAACAGAGGTAATTATAAACTGTTTTTCATATCTCTAACTTGTGATGGCTTTAAGGAGTCTGAAATGTGTTGCCCCTTTCCTTCCCCCCCTCCCCTTGAACGGCACTGGACTCCCACATAAGAAATGTTACAATGATAACTGGGAGGAGGTTTTGTGATGGTTGTTGCCCTTTTTTCCTTTTCTTTCTTTATTTTTACACATGCATTTTCCAGAATTGTCATTTCTGGAAGGGAGTTAGGAAAAGCAAAAAAGATAAATGAAATGAAGTTGAAAAGAAATCTCCCTTTTCCCTCAGCAAACTGCTAGTGCCAGAAGCTGCTGTGGTATCAGGCCTCATTGCTGATGGTGAAAATGGGCCGTTATGGCACTGTACAGCCTGTGTTAAGCATCACAGGAGTCCTGATTGTCCTGGGTATGTAGCAATACTGTCATCTTTACAGAAGCAAAAATGAACAGCAGAGCATAGACGTAAGAAAAAACTGTGCTTGGAACAAAATTGTCTGCGTTGATGTTAATATACCTAGTTTGAAGAACTGACTGATGTGAACTTTATAGACATCTGCGGAGGAAAGGCTATCAGAAACGTATATGCCAAACAAAATGTGGTGCCTGGCACAGGAGGAAATCTGAACAGCTTTTTTAAAAAAAAGTCTTTTTCAGGGAGTTGCAGGAAAATGATGGTAAGGGTATACCAGAAAAAGAGCCTCAGAGATGAGTTTCTTTCTCTTCCAGTACAATTACTTTATGGCTTAGCCTTGAGCAACCAGATGCCAAATTCTGTTTTGTCTATCTGCCCAGTTGATGCTGGAATTAAGAGGGGGTAGAATTGGGATTACTGGGCCCAGCTGTTCTCTCATGATGGTGAAAATCAGAAGTTATTTCCAGTCCTGATGGTTAGACTGCAAAGCTCAATTGATAATTGAGTTGGGACTTTGGTTCTTATTCAGTCTTTATTCACCCAGAGTTCCTACTGATTTTAGGGTGAGTTTTGCCTGAGGATAGGCTTGAAGGATTTTGACTGTGCTGTGAGTAATATTGACTACTGAGTGCTGGGGAACTAGAGGTATATGATTCAGTTCTCTGAACATTATATATATCACCCAAATCAGTGCCAAGGGGAAGACAGTGTAGTTAACATGGAGATGTACTTTTCCCCCTCCACCCACTCTGGTGGTTTTTGTGCCAGGATATTTTCACTTTACACTGAAGGTTCATTAATAAAGATGGCTATAAGATGCCGTTACTGCAAATGCCTGATGTATCCACATGCATTGCCCTCACGTCTCTCTCTGGCTTTGCATCAAAGACTGGAGAGCTACAGCCAGACTTCTCCACGGCTAATTTACAGGGCGATCGGTTGTCGCACAAAGGTTACAGCAAGAACCACTGTTTCCCTTGGCCATCCATCGCTCCATCTCAGCTGCAAACCAAAATGTGTTGTGCATGAAACGCTCACTGCTTTAGTTAGCGCAGAAGTTGACTTCCTCGCCGATGCAGCCAAGGCTACAAAGGGCAATGCTTTAGTAAACAGGATCTTCTGGGCTTGTCAGCAAAAGAAAGGCATCTCTCCTTTTTCAGTTCAGGGTTTTTTTTTTCCATGCAAAGAAGGGAGTATGACCATAAATTGGGGAAGCTGTGAAGCGGTTTCAAGTGGGCAATCTTCATCTCAGTGTGGCGAGAGCCTGTTACTAGATGTGCCTGTTATTTAAAGGTCAGTTGGGAAATGAACTGTCAAGGGAGGCATCTTCAAAGCAGATTTCATCCAGCTATTTTCCTTGTGTAACACTGGATGAGATGAATCACCCGAAGGGCCTGAATCTCTCCGCTGACTACAGAAGCAGGCTGATAACTGTCTTGGAAGGGAAGCCTTTTAGGTGGGACACTTAACTGACTTGAATAAGTTGTACTATTATACGGGGCATCCTCCCTCTTTTTCACGCAGGCAGGCACAGTATTTGTTGTCGTTTTTTTTCTTTTCTCATAGACAGACGTATCTGCAAAATGGAGGTTAAAACATTTCTTTGGGAGTTAGTATCTCCAAAGCAGTGGGTGGTCACTTCTGCTAGGAAAATACACCTGACATCAACAGTAACCCAAACTGCATGGGGCCCCAGATATTTCACACTTTATCCTGTTTATTCCAGCTGAAAAGAAACATTTGTGGTCGTAGGGCTTTGCATAGAGCATAAGATGTTTCTTCAATCTCTCTAGAGAGAGCTGCAGCCTGAACAGACCAGTGGGGCAGTGCGGTTTTCACAGTTCTTGTCTTCCTCTTAATATTTTAATATATATCAAGCTTTAAAGGAGCTGTTTCATTAATGTTTTATTTACAAGTGTGCAATAAAAGCTCAGAGGAGTCAAGTGCGAGCCTTGAATTATATGGTTAGTAGCTTTCCCTGCCAAAGGTTGATACAACAGGCTCACATACCTGTTCAGAAGTCCCTCTCCAGCCCTCCCAGCCTAGAGACCTTTTGCATGAAAGTATCTGTGTTATCCCGAATTAAACATTCTTTGTGTGCCTGTATTTTTTCCCCAGAGCCTGCAGAGAGCAGACCCTTTCTAAAACAGGGAGAAAATGATCCTTTCTCCCCAGAATCACCCCATCCTCCAGGTCCTGGCCTGACTCCACTGCTCCGTGTCCTGGACCAGTGCTGAGTTTTCATGTTTCTGTCATGGGAGCAGAAAGCAGGGAGACATCCTCCAACTGGGGTACTTTCTCCTTTAAGCCTTTTTTTTTTCCCTGATCGCATTCACAGTACTTGCAGTCCCCTGCAGCTTGATAACATCCCAGGCAAGACTGCTCTAGCTATCCATATTCCTGTATGATGACAGGCATCTCTCTATACCATACCATCCCCTCTTCTTCCTCCATGAAGCTCCTGGGCACCAGTCTGGAATATGGTGTCTGTGCTAGTGCCTCCCTTCTTTAGACATGTAACTGTCTTTTTCTGATTTAGCAGATACCAAACTGCTTATGGCTTTTTTCAGCTCCAGATCCTCTCTTATCTCCTACCCTCCCCCCAAAGTAATTGGCCATAATGTTATTTTTCTTATTCTCATTTATCATACCAGGAATTTCAGGCATAACCTCAAACTTGCCTGACATAATGGATTCTGTAATGAAAGCTATACTCACTTTTGACTCCTAAGATATACACAACCATTTCAGATATTTCCTGAAGGTAACATCTAATTACAGATTAGTTCAAAATGTTTCAGGTTTCTTTTCCCCTTGCTGCTCATTATGGATTAGTAATGGTGTGGATTTGGGGTTGTTATACCACTGAAATCAGGAGGAAGGGAACAGAAACTGGCCGTGGATTTCCTCTTCTACTGTCAAATGAAGAGCATGCCAGTCCACCCCATGGTCATGGAGTCTGTTTCAGGATCCAGGGGAATTCCTGGTTCTTGCACTCCCACTCTGCAACCTTGCCCAATTTTTCCCACCATGAGTCTGGCTGGATAGCTCTGCCATCTGTTTCACGTCCACCCTGTGCTCTACATTTCTTTTCCCAGTGCTGAAAACTTGCAGGGCTGTAAAATCTGAACCAAGCTGATCACCTTGTGAGTAGAAAATGGAAGTCTCCCTTTGCCTGTAGGGTGTTTGGTGTAAGTGGTCTTGTTACAGGCACTTGGATGCAATGCTGAAAAACTGGACCAAAAGGGGTGCATGCATGTAGGATGGACTGTTTGCTAAAACTTACTACTTTGAAGGCTTGAAAGTAGAAGGTATGAAGGAAAAGCAACAGAGTTTTTCCTTTGTGTTAGGTTCATAAGGAGAAAGGGGAGCAGATGGCTGCTTGGTTGTAACAGCAGATTTTTTGGTACTTGGGCTAAGGACAGTTTTTAAAAAGAGCTAGAGATTAAAGGCAATTAAGAGCATTACTGTTATTCCAAGTCTGCTATACTTGTGCTTTGGTAATCTAATCATGGGCCAGTGCTGTACCCATGGATGGAGCCAGCAAGAGAAATCGGGATGTCTCTCAGCACGGTGCTAATGGCAAGAGGATTGGATTGCAGGGGACCTCTGTAAGCATGAGCACTGCTGGGCTCTGATGGTACGGCACGGGCCTGAACTTTGGGTACATCCAAGTGGCCAACTCAGGAGCATGAGGGACAGGTCTGTTTGCACCTTTGGAGCATTACTGTCAAAAAGCACTTGGATAGCTCAGGCAGCCTTGCAAACAAGCAGTCATAGAGCATGAAACAGCCATGCGACTCCAGCCTATTTTTATCCATGTCTTAGGTGAGAGGTAATACAGTAATTACAGTCTCTCTTTGGATATGAGACAGCTGGCAGAGAAAAAAAAACATCCTGAACTATATGATACTTTATTACCCTTCAGGTTTTCAAGCTGGGGCGGGGGGGGGGGTGGGGGGGGGGGGGGGGGTTTTTTTTTTTTTTCCAGAGAAAAAATTGGAGTTATCTGTTAAAGAAAGGAGTGTTCCTTGTTTTGGTGAGGCTGGAAAGCATCAGGGACAGAGTTTGTCACTGGTATGAGGCAGTGCTTTGTTATAGGAAAAGGCACTGATGGACCTATGTATATGCATTCAAGTTAGCAGATAAGGGGAATTATATCTTCAGTTGTGGCAAATGCTTATTGTATCTTAATGGTTTTTCCCTCTTTGGGGAAATAAATGGGGTAGGGGTAAAGCCACCAGATTTCTCTGAAAATAGAAACTACTCCAGAAGTCTGTTGCATTGGGTCAAGTGCTGTACTCCCGCTGTAATGCTCTTGAGTCTCAGCTTACAACCTAGACAGCAAGTTTAATAGTTTATTCCAATAACGATCTTGCTATACAAACAGGAGTATGTGCACCTCTTGTGTTTTGGCTGTATGCATATATACTTTATATCCCTTCACCCCCAAAGCACTGTACACCAGCCCGAACACCCTCCTCCACGGAGGTCTCCTGGAGGGATTTCTTGGAGGTCTACATTGCTGCTCCACTTGTCTGAAGGACAAGAAACATCAGGGAGCTGTAAGAGCAGAGCTGTTTCATGAGGGAGAAGAGCTGGGAGGTGAGGGAAAATCAAGCACAAGCCATGCTCTCACTGACAGGGCATGGTCCTGCAGGGGCCTAAGCCAGCAGGCACAGCTGGGTGCTGGTAGCAGGGTCCATCCACAGCTCTGGACAAGGTGAGGGGATGAACTAGGTCCAGGGTCCAGCCCAGAGCAGCAGAAGGTGTTGACAGAGACAGGGCTGGAAACTGGGCTACAACGCGGGTCCAAGGTCCAGCCAGGAGACAGACACAAGGCAAGGACTGGGTGCCCAGGGCTGCCAGCGGGTGTGGGTCCCCAGTGGGTCTCATCAGGGCCACTAAGGCCTATTGGAGTCATCAGGACCCTGACAGCTGGTGCAGGATTGGACCCCATGACCTCTGGCAGCTGCAGGACGGTGAATTCATCCTTGTGGCCCTAAGGGTCCATTCATGAGGGAGCACGCCCTTGCCAGCAAACTCCATCAAACAGTCATCACAAATCCCTAAGATCCCCAGTATTGGCATGCCAGATATTATTCCTGGCTAGGAAAGCCATATTCACTCCCTGTTTGTTCCCACGCAAATGGGCTGGAATGGGAAATGGAAATGAGGTTATTGTTTGTCCCTGCCCCTTACTTTTTCTTCCCAAATGCATAAGTGTCATTGCACGTCTCAGCTTCTAAGTAGCGCTCCAGAATAAATACTTGATTTCCCTTTGCTTTATTATTTCTCCCCTGCGTTTTTATATCAACCACAAAGACTTAATCTGAAATGTACACAGGAAAACGGAAAATTATTGCTACTGTTTTCAGAGATAATCAGTTTAATGTCAAATTCATGTGGATTTCTTCATAATGAACAGAACAAATTGAGCTCAAATTCAAACAGTGGGAATCTGAGTCAGAGAGGAAAATTAAAATGAAGAACATTAATATCCTGATTTCTAACCCAACCGAGACCTGATTGTTTCCTAAATGAAATCTCCCATCAAATTCCTCCCACCCACCCAAAAATATAATTAAGCTGTGATTTGCAGGCTGAAATCGTATCTGCACTGTTAACTCAGCAGGGACGACTGTATGTGTTGCAGGGAGGCTGGGTGAAGTTTTAAATTATCTTCAGGTGGCCATATTATCCTGCATTTTTAAGAAGCAGTTATATAGAAAACACAGTAGAAGGTGAAATTCTTTCTCTCAATAGGAGACTCACTCCAGAAGATGGGAGCTGTGGGTTAGCAGTAGGGCACTGCAGTGAGTCAGGTTTGGGTCTCTCTCCCCAAATCTTCCCTTTCTGCTCAGAGGTGGGGGCTGCTGGATGTGTCTCAGTGTTGCAAGATGAAGATTCTTTGGTTTAGCTGTCTGCAGAGGTGGTGGGTGCCATGGTCTGGACATAACTTGGCAATACAGCACTGAAAACAGGGTAGAGTTTCGTGTGATTAAAAGGAGAGACAAGCAGATGAGGAGAAAAAAAGAAAGAAAAGGAAAGAGCAAAATGGAAAAAGGAAAATCAAGATTCCCCTGGGTGTCTCAAACCCCATTCATGGTACACTTCAAAGAACAATTGCTGCTCATTGTAGCCCATTTGCAACGCTGACCTTTTGCTGCCGATGCCTAGATAAAGCAGAGAGCGGGTGGAAATTTGGACCGTGGAAGCGCTACTGTTGTCATGCGTCAGTCTTTCTCAAGATGCTCGTTCGCTCCTTGATGGATTGATGTGACCGGCGTGACAGTCAGATTTCTGCTGAATTTATATTGCATATAAAACAAATAGCAAGGAGCCAAGCTCTGGGAGATGTGGAAACGCCTCTACTCATCTTGACAGGATATTCAGAGGGCGCCATCAACTGATCTATCACAGTCTGTCTAAACACTTCTTACTTGCTCTGAGTAACACCAATGGCTCTTCTTGTGGCTTAAAAATATTAGAGAATAAATACTTTCTCTGTTTTCTTTCCATTTGTTTTCTTTTTACAGTTGGCAGCAAACAGTCCCCCAGTTTCTCCTGTGAAGTCAGTCAGTTTTCATGTCGTATCTTTCAGAGAGATGGTTTTATGGTGTAGGGATTTTTTCATTCTAAATCAGCAGGTAGTGGCTGTACGAACATACAAGTTGGCAGGCAGCGTTAGTGATGACCGCTGCAATTTTTAAACATGTTTTCAAGCTTGCCAGATCACTTTTTTTTCTTTTATTCTTGTTCCTGTTGTGGCACTGGAGCAGGCAGATTCAGCGCAGATGTCCAAGGTACCTGCGGTTGCTTTCCTTGGTCATAAATGCATCTGCAGATGCTTAGAGGGAAGTCACCAAAATATTCCTGGGTATAAAAATACTTTGGTTGGGGTTTTTTTCTGAGCACTAAGCAGTTCAGAAATAATTGGACTAAAGAAAAGTGTCTGTGTCCTGCAGACACTTTGCTCCTGTGAGTGCCATCACTGCGTGACCGGGGATGTGGTGTGGAGCAAGAGGTGCATCTGTTTAAATCTGAGCTCCTGGTGGAGATGGTTTAAGTGCTTTGTGCTCCATTTTCAGTGATGCTCAGGGTTTTCTGGAGGTAAATGCAGAGGACTTCTCAAAGTCAAGCCCAGGATGGCCCTGGTAGGGATAGCAGCCTCTGTGACCATTCAGAGACCATCATCTGCCAATGTGCAAATCTCATTTCTTCGTCATCATTGCTTCAGGTCTAAGACACGGCACTTTTCCCCAGAGCCTATCCTTTTTGCAGAGTGCTGAGAGGTGTCAGTGCTTAACACTGTCCTTGCTCACCGTTGCTAAGTCAGCAGGGGCAAGGGGCTGCATGAACCTGAGGGAGGTAGCGATCCTTGCCCTTGAGCTTCTCTCTTCCCACTGGCTAGCAAAGCCCTCAGTCCTGGGAAATTTAGTCTTTGTTTCAAGGGATTCATCAGTCCTGGAGCCTGGAGGCCTCTGGTTCAGCCACAAACAGCAACTGCAATGCCACTGTCCTCCTGCCTCTGGAGTACAGTTACAAGTTCAGTTTCTATTCCTTGCCAGTCCAGGCTGCCACTTGAGAAGGGGGTAATGGTTTTCAGAGGTGTGTAAATGTCCCCTGGCTGTTTTGTGGAAATCAAGGGGCGAGAAGCAGGGTGACAGTCCCTGGCGGCATCTCTCTGCTAATCCAGAGCAAACCTGTGGGCTGTTTTTTAGCATCTCATTCAGCCACAGTTTCTCAAGCACTGTGGCTTCTGCTTGTCACCAGGAGGATCAGTGCTCAAGAGTGCTTGCTGTCCCATCACCATGGATGCTTGTAGCAGTGCTCACAACACCAGGGAGGGCCTGCAAAAGAAATAGCATGGTTGATTTATAACAGGACTTTGAAATTTCCTTTTTACGCAGCATAGGAAGCTGTTCCTTTACTTCCCCATCTGACCACCACTGGGGATTTCCTGATGAAGCTCTTTGGTTTCATCCCCCATGCCCTTCTGCTTCTTCTGTTGCCTCTTGTAACCCTTACAAACTACACACATCCAGATGGAGGACATATTTGGAGGGAGTAGTCCACGTGCAGTTGCACCGAATCACCCAGGAGGGATTGCTGTTTGCAAGCCATAAATCTCTGCAACCCTGTTAAGTGACTGTTGGTTTGGCTAAATGTCAGCATCTGGCCCCAAAGCGACCCATCCTGATAATCACATATGAAGTAGAGAGAAATTCCTGGTATATGACAGCAGAGGAGTATTTTATGTTTGTAAGGGAAACTCGGCATTCTTTTGGACTAGCAAATTGCCTCTACTGTTTTGGGGTTTTTTTCCTCTTTTTTTTGTCAATCAGCCATACATATTATGCCAGGAAAATTATGATTTTCTGCATCAGGAATCAAAACTTAGGGAATTTAACTCCTATTTCTGCCTACATGCAAAATGAAACCCACTGTCGATTATCTTCTGGTTTATTTTGCCTCTCTCCTGCCTGGGACTGAGTTAGCTGAGATTTGTTGCAGTGATTTCAGTGAGTGACGTGACATTCTTCCTGTGGGAGATATTATGAACTGGCTTTGATTTTAGGATTGACAGCCATATAATTGGAAGTTCAGTCATTAGGTGGATCAGATTTAAAGAGGAAAAGTAAGGGCAAGGCAATTTCTGAAATCAGAGCAGGCTTTAGGGAGTATTAGATCCAGCAGAGTATTGCTGCAAAGCAATCTTAATATGATGACTGTGAAGGAGGAAGGAAGAAAGCGTGGCTGCTTATATAGATTCCTATAAGTATGGTCCAATTTCCACCATAGGCAGGGCTTTCTGCACATCTTTGGTAAGAGCTCAGGCCTAGTGAGAAATAAGCATAAGCAGGAACAATTAGGGATAACGCATGTTTGTATAGTCGAGGTACAATGATGTATAAACCCTTGGAAGAGGTAGTGGTGATAAAAAGAAATGTCCCATCCTGGGACAACATTTCTGCTCCAGGCAGTTGAGAAAGCAATCAGCAAGTGGGCAAATGTTTATAAATTGATGTAGACTAGCTGTGCATTTTGATCATGGCCTGCAGATTATAATCCAGCAGAGGTTTGTCATCTGAAATCGTTGCAGAAGAAAGGAAGGAAAAAAAGGGGCAAAGAATGGGATGTTTCATTTGGCGGAAGATGGCCCAGAGCTTAACAACCTCATTTGCTGAAACTCCATTTCACTGCAGTCAGTATTAATAGCTTCTCAATGAATAGATTAGATGCTGCAAGTGACAACAAACCTATTTGAGAGAAATTTAATAGGGAGGTTTATTGAAGTTTATTAACTGAATCCTGTTGGCTATTATAAGAACACAGCTCGATAAATCTAAACGTCAGAACATTTGTTGGAGGGAACCAGGAAAAATGCTGAAAATACCTGTTGTCTTCCAGCAAATATGTGTGATTTCACTTTTCATAATTGCATTCATCATTGGAATAAATTGCAAGTGAACACATGGAAGACCAGGATTCCTTAAATGCTTGAAAACTCTGCCTGTAACGCAGAAAAGGACACTACTGAATGCTGGTAAGGAAAGTCACAAAGGAGACTAGAGCTTTGAGTCCTACAAACCTACTTTGAATGTATTTTCTTTCCCCGGGAGTAAAGTGGAATAAGTTAATGCGAAGTGATATACGGAACCAGCCAGAATTTACAAACTGAAATCTGTGCAGAGGCTATTTCAGTAACATTCGAGTTAAGGAGATGAGTTATTTACTATGGTTAGAGTAAGGCAACATATGTTGTTGTGGCAGTTTTTTTTATGGACACTTGAGAGAGGATTCATCTCTAACCACATCTTTGGTGTCCAGGCTGAACTGTGCTGCCTGATAGCTCAGGCACCACAGTACCTTCAGGGAATGGTCCATATTCTCTCTGGCTGTCGCTTGTCTCTGCAGGGTGGTTCTGAAGTCAGATATATGAAGTGCAAGAAGTTGAGGACTTGATTTATGGTGGCTGTGAACAGCAAGATAAGCTGGGTGCTTCAGGAGGCAGAGCGGGCAGGAGTACAGCACCATGCCTAGCCCTGCAGGAAAGGAGCTGCATGGTTGACAAAATGGGGAGAAAACAGAAAGATTAAGGTTGACCAAAACCACAGCAGTACATGCTTTTGTTATTGTTTCTTTCTTCTGAAAACAAACAAAAAAAGCCCAAGAAAAACTACATTTTGGGACTGCTGGGTCAGAGGCAATGAAACATTTTGTTATGACTCAGATGTGCTTTTTCCAAGCTATTTATTTTTGTTTCTACTCTAATGAAAAGATGACATCATATGAAAAAGTCAAAGTCAGCTTTCATACAAACCACTCTTTTGGAACAAAAAATGAAAACATTTAATTTGGAAAATACTGATTTTTGTATGAACATTTTTGAAGCATTCAGCTGATTCACTAGTTCATCTGATGAAATTTGTTAACTGGTTAGGTCTCCTTTCTCAGCAAAACTGCACTTCTGGCATGTCTGCTGGACAGTGGGGGAAATCTCCCCATCCCCAGTGAGTTTCCACACTGCTAAAATGCACATAGGAAGAGTAGAGCTGATTTTGCCATGCAATTGAAAATACCTGAAGCCAAAGAAGATACACAAGGGTGTTGTTACCTATGTGGACAGATCATCCCAGCTAAAGCAGTCCTGCTCAAGCTGCTTCAGCCTGGTAGAGCCACGCTGAATGACATTATTTTTCAGAAAGCCTGGAGAAGCGGTTGGATTCATTTCCCTTCCTGTTGGGTAGACCATGCAGATGATTCAAGTTAACGTAAATGCCTTTGTGTGGCTTTGTCAGCCAGCTGCCCACAAGAAATTATTTGAATTTTGTTCCTGAATGATGCAGTCTACAGTCTGGCAACATGTCCTTGTCATCATTTTCATCCTTTACTCTCAGTGAGTGGATAAATCATACTTGTGTTTAACAAGGTGCAGTTTTCCCTTACAGTTATAACACCAAACTCTTCCAAAAAATTATTTCTACATTCAGTGTTGTCCTGCATCAAGGACATCAATTTCTACCTTAGAAAGGGAAGAAAAACATACCATTTGGTTGCATACTGTCATTAAAATAATAGCTACTTTCATAGGCACACAAAGCAGCTAACTGTAGCTATCTGAATCCTCTGTGTGTGGTTACAGTGATGGTAAAAATTGTGGGATTTTCATTTTCTTTGTCCTGATTGATTTCCCTATCGGATTTTCTCAGTTTGCAACTGAAAAGTGCAATGGTCCAGATCTCCCCCTGCACCCTGAGCACAAGCCATGCCTTCTCATAGGCTTTTAAACCTGGTAAGAAAGGCTGGATCTTCGGTACTCAGATCACGAGGATCCCTGATGCTGTGAGAGGGACAGGAGCATCTGTGTGTCACCCAGCTAATATTTGCCTTCTGTAAGAGCACTGTTCCTTTCCCCTCATGTTCACAGTCTGTAAATCCTTCACTTGAGGATATCCAGCATTAGGAAACCTTGAACTGAGCACTGGCATTGCCAGAAACCTGAATTTGAATGTTGTTTTGGATATCAGAGCTGGCCTGGTAGCTGTGTTTTGTGCTGAACTTTAATCTTTGGTTGAATATCAGTGGAAACAAGGAGACATGAGACTGTAGTTATACCAGTGTGGTTGTAGGGAGTATTTTCGTAGAGGTGTGAGTTCTGCTGTTAAATATGTTTGCTGGTTGTGATGATCTCATCGTGCTGAACAAGGAGATGCCCAGGTGAACCTCTGGGTTTGAAGCCCCATCTTTTTTCCAACCCCAAATTCATGCTCCCACATGTACATAGCACAATATGGAAATGGAGAGCATTTGCTTTCAGTAGGGTATCTTCGACTAGCAGAATCGAAGGTGTTTCAACGCAGCTGAGTTGAAGGCAGTCACTCTGACTAAAGCAAATAAAGAGTAGTGGCTGTGTGCTGGGCGCAGGTGCTTTGGGAGACAGCAAAGGAGAGATTTGTATAGGGAATGTTATTGCTGAAATGTAGGGAAGCAAGGATGACACAGGGCTGTGGGATTTGCTGGGAGAAATTGATGTCACACCACAGATGCTGAGAGCCAAGGATCCAGCCGTAAGTGAATAAATAAAAATAAACGATGAACAACTGCTGCTTTCTGAGGATATTGGGCACATTGCCAACAGCAAGCCAGACAGCTGCCAAGGGTCACGTCCCGAGAGTGCTCTGCTGGGGAGGAGATTCAGGGCAGTCGATGGGTACCCACAGCCCTGCTTTTTCTGCTTTTCAGGTCCCCGGACATGCATTGACCTTTGCAATTGCAGCCCCGGCACCCAGCCTTTGCTGCGCACCTGCACACAGGGCTGCAGAACAAGCCTCTTTGCTTTCTCTCGTGGTATTTTGGGAAAGCATGCCGCTTTGATCCCGTGCTTGCTTTATTGGGTTTTTGTTGGCTCTTTATTACCAAGGGCATTTTCATGCGAACAGGGTCATAGTTTGGTAGTCTACCTGCTCCTTCTGCTGGTGCCTTGTCTGCAGACCTAATCTGCTCTTCCTAATAGCCCATTGGTTGCTATAGCAATGATAAAGTGTTATGAAAAAGGCAGGATGATACTTAAATGTATGGCTGGTGTTACCTTTTTCTTTCTCCCTCCCGGGAAGGAGAAACCCAATAATGGGGATTTGTTTGGTGTATTATTGTTTTATCTAAAGCTTTAACTGTAGGCCCTTCAGAACCTGAATGCAGTCCGTCTCTCTCAGCATCCTTTGAGGCTGGGAATGTTGCAGCTCTAAAGCAATTGGGGAGAAACAAGAGCCCAAATTAATGAATACAAGGTACATACCATTTTGTTTTTAAGATGCAAAAGGTTACATTTTCTGTGACCTGCAGAGAGTGTGAAGTGTGCTGTGGCCAGCCCACCGTGACGGGAATCTGCTGCAGAGCGCTTAGGGCCCAGTTGGGTTTCTGAAAGTATTGAAAGGTAGCTGAACATGTTAGCAGTGGGTTTGGTTTGGATTTCCATCAGGAGAATTACTCAGCACTGCCATCAAAAGTGGCATTTTGATCAGTAAATCAAAAAATCTTAACGCCCTCAGCAATCAAGGGAGAGGAAGGCAGCAGTTGCAGTATTTTTGCTTAGTAGCTGCATACAGGATGGGTTACTGTTTTGTTGTACCAAGCCCCCCTCTTTTACACACCCGAGAGAGCAAAAATGACTTATTCTGTATTTTCAACTTTTTGCCAAGTTTATAGTCAAAAACATGTATCTATATTAAAAGTTGCCAGAAACTATCTAGTTTGTAACATCCTGAAAGAGCCAGGTTTGTGTGAATTTAGCTTGCTTCAGAGCCCACCGCCCTGGTGAACGTAGGTGAGCAAAGTGTTAAGTGCTGACACAGATTGGTCCCTTCTCTCTTGTCACCCTGAGAGAGTATCCCCCCATGTGAAACAGCTCGACCTGCACAGCCGTGGCAGGATCAGCTTGTTCCTGCTTGCTAGGGATTGCTAGACAAGATCAGATTGGGGATATATCAAGTCAAATTCTCTTTCTGGAAGCTGCCATTTAAAGACACCTTAAGCTAAAGTGTTCAAAACCACGCAGTGGGTATATTCTTCTCCATATCAAATCTCATAGGGACCGAGTTGGAGATTGGGTTAAATCTCGAATGGGAGGATTAGATCACTTCTGAATTTATAGCTGGCATTAACTCTGGACATTCCTGTTACCTGTATAAAAGTGAGTCCCTTTTTGAATCTTTTATGGCCTGGCTTGATTAAAAGTGGGATGAAGGCAGAAACAATTTTAATGGACTTAGTACTCATGCTGGTATAAAACTAGTGCAAGAAGAGAAGTGGTTCCTACAGTCCCTCGTCACAGATGTACGTGAGATTGATAGAAAATACGTTACCAGAAAGAAAGAATTGACTCATTTACCTATCAGTTACATTCAAGGTTGCTCTAGTTAAGCATTCATATAATGTTTTCTTACAGGAGACTGCTTTGTTTCCTTATTTCCAAACACAGCAGCTCATCTTGCTTTCCATCAGCATAGCCAAAAATGTCAGGTGAGAGAAAACAGGTCTCTTTTTTCCAGCTGCATGTGTCGAGGAGCCTCCCTGGCATGCAGCCCCCATACAGTGCTGCCTTCTACTTTGTCCTGTGCTCAAAAGACCACCTGGGGCTGGGAAGGGCTAGCAAAGGATGAGGGAGAGGCAGGAGGGCGGTCTGCTCTCCTCTAGCTCTGCAGGCATGGAGAAACACCGTCCCAGGAAATGGAGCCAGGCCAGCATACGAGCACTGCAGGAGGCAGCTCTGGAGGCTTCCAAGCCTTAGGTTTGGCCAGTTTGTTGTTTTTTTTTTTTTTAAATAATTAGTAGGTGTGAGCTTTCAGAGAGCTCGCTGCTAAGGGGATTTGTACCAGCCAGAGGCCCTTGGGGCTTATATATCCTCAGCAACTCCATCCAAAAAAAAAGAAAGAAAAGGAAAGAAAAAACAGGTAATGAGTTGCAGAGAAGAGATTGTACCCAGCACCCCACATGCCTCACAAAGACTGCCTCTGCCATGCCATGGGGCCACCTCCATCCCTAAAATAGGCACGTGGGGTCTCCATGCCCCAGCTGTTGACAAAGGCAACCCCGACAGGGTTGCTGGGTTTGGGGATTGGCTTTTTGGTTGTTGGTTTGGGTTGGGACTATCAGATGTTGGTGACAGCCAGGTCACCTGAGCCCTCTGACAGTCCTCTCCTGGCTAGCTCTAGTTGCCCCACCAAAGACTTACTTTCCTGGTGGAAAGGTTTTGTCTTAACAGTTTAGCCCTGGAGGTAAAGACCATGGTGGTCCTTGAGCATTCCTGCTCTAGGTATCTATCGATGACAGTGGGAATGGCCCTGGGGGCAAGTTTTTGACTCGGTTGTCTCTTTGGATCCCAGAGGGGATTCAGAGCAAAGGCTTAATGGGTTTTTTGGTCCTGTAGGTCAGCTAAAAGGTGGGGGGAAGGCTTTGCTTCATGGGTTGATGCCTGTGATAGGAATCAAAGTAGGTCTTGGCAGCCACCTGCCAAGCCACGATGATCCTAAAAAGCACAAGTCCAGAGGCTGCGACTCCAAGGGATAAACCAAAGCGGGAGGACAACTGCTGGCTGAGTGCTTGGAAATGACAGCAAAGAGGTCTGGGAGTGGGAAAACAAGGTGGTTGCAGGGCAAATGGAGAACCTTGAAACATGTGTCTCCGTGGCCACTCTCACTCCTGATAGAAACGCTTGATGGAGCCACAGTGCTTTCGCCTTCCAGGGTGGATTCGGGCAGTTGTGGATGTGCTTGACGGTGGTACCAGAGCAGTAACTCAAGTGAAACTCGCCCTCTTAGACATGAGAAACAGCTGCTCTCTGATAAGTGCCGAGAGCATTTGAAGAGGCCACATTCTCCATCCTTTCTTTTTAATTCTGCTTTTTCGATTTTAGATGTGTTGCGATGGACTGGTAAAAGAGATCCTAGCCCCTAGTGGGAGTTGAATGTGCTGTGTTCTGTTAGTCATTATATACTTTTTTTATTCATTTGGCATTTTCCAGAGAGTTTTTCCCCCTACATTGTGTAGGCTGCCATCTTCCTTTCTTTCTTTGTAGAAAGCATGTGGGCATAGCCTTGCTTACACTCCAAGCGACTGGGAAACCACCATAAATGTAGCTTATCCGCTTTCTGATACATTTTCTTTTGCGTTGGTTTGGATTTGTGCATCGTCAGTAACATCTGTTCTGCTTTAGTGGCATACAGTTTTCCGAGTCTAATTAGCTGGCTGCTTGTAATCAGGACTATTTCAACTGTTGTCATTCTGAATGTTCTTTTTCCCTTTTTTTTAATACCACATTTGCCTGATTGACCTTTTTTTTTTTTTTTCCTCTGTCTTTCTATCGGGCTGCTCCAGGAGCCATGGCTAATCATCTTATAACCAATGCTCTGCTTCGTCCTCATGGCACTAACAACCCTTATAATACATTGCTCGGGGAATCGGCGGTCTATAACAACCCTTCTGTCAGCATGTACAACGCACAAGGTGTGCTGGAGTTTCTCTCTAATTTTTCTAGTGAGAATTCCATTTTCTGTGGCTTATTTTGGCCCATTTCTTTCTTTTTTTTCTTCCTTTTTTTTTTCTCCACACACACACACACTTTGGTTTTTTTTGGAACTGGGCACAAAAAAAAAAAATCCCCTCCCCTTCCTTTCATTTCAATGCATCGTTCCATTTTCCGGAGGCTTTTTTTCCATGAGCAATAAAATTCACTTTGAGAGACCCTCAGTTCTACTCAAAGCATTCATAGTGGTTTTGATTTTGATAACTTTTTTTTTTCAATTTCCTCACTTTTGTATTGTTTTGGTCTTGTGTGTGTATTTTGTTGGACGTATCCATTCCTCTCTTTGTTGTCAGCGCATTTCCTTGTTAAACCATTCATTTCAGAAACAGGAACACCTTTGAAGGTAAGTAAAGCTAAAATGGCCTTTGCCACCAAAGCTGCTCTCATTTGAAATGGCATAGAAAAATGTGGTCAGCGGCACACCGGCTTGCACAGGAAAAAAAATGCAAAATAAAGCAAAACTGCCCTTCATCTCTAAGAAAAAGGACAGCTGAAGCAAGGAGCATAGGTCAGCTCCAAAAAGCAGGGCTTAGATATTGTAAGAAATGTTTTGCCGTTTGCATTAATACGTTTTATATGTGCTATTAGAAAGAGAGAAAAAAAATAGAAAAAGGTGTAGGGAAACTAGAAGCGCTTGCATATCCTCCTTTCAGCAATGGAATATAAACAGTCAGTTGTACCTAATGGAGGTTTCTGCTTTAGAAATCAGTCTCTTGTCACCTACGTGTTTGTCTCTGCTCTGGCTGTGGGAAGGGACCACGTTTGTAAGCTGATGTCCTGATGTTTCCGTGAGGGAGAGGCAGATGTGTTCAAGCAGGACCTGAGTTGGAGCTGGGGATTATGGAGCTCTGCCAGCTCCTGTCTGTTGGTGGCTCTGTCCTGCTCTGCCACTTCCATGGGATTTTTTTTTTTTTCTGGCTTGCTTGCAAGGTGGCTGAATTATTACAAAGTAATGCTGCGTTCAAACGCAAGTATGTCAGCACTCTATCAGCTCTCTGCTCCCAGTGAAGACGTCCCTTTCCAGTAAATGATCTCTAAGGAAGGGAAAATTATGATGGTTATAACGCAAGCAGGAAAAACCCCTTTGTACTATGTGGCAGTGTATTGTTTACGACAGAAATAGATATTGAACTGTATCACTAGGATTTTTTCATTCAAAGCACAAGGAACGCACACGTGTTTGACCTTTTTGCTGTTCATTAATTTCCTAAACTATGCTAACTTTGTGCAATAAATTTGCTTCCATGAACGCTTTTCAAGAATGGGCTACTGTTAATCATGAAACGCTCTGAATTTTAAGAACTTCAGTGTACCGCAAATGTCGAAATGAACTTTGGTGTTCTGTATAGTTTCTTGCATGATAACATTGAGGTTTGGGGGACTTTCAAATGAAGTGGCAGCAAGTAATGCTGGGTCAGCATTTGGCTTAGAGAAGTCCTGATGTTCAGGTCTGGGTGCCTCAAGTGAACCCAAGTGATTTGGGTGGAAATGTGACAAAAAGATTTTACATGCATTTTGATAATCTTGTGTTCTTCTAATTTTTAAGACTAGAGTCTGATACAGTTACCTGAGCTAACAGCATTTTATTCCACAAAAATAGTGTAATTGATCTGCAAGTGCTATTCAGTGCAACACAGCCAGATGAATAACAGAGAAACCTACCCAGGCTTCATCCGTGGGAGATGAGGAAAGAGAGTGGGACCAGTACTGATCCCATTTAAGCCCCTGGAGCTTTGCCATTGACTTCAGAGGGAGCAGAACCCAACCCAATCTTTTCAGGAGGCTGCAAGTTAATTAATGACCAGAGAACTGGTATAGCTATTTCTTTGCAAACTGGTTACTGTCACTGGACAATTGCAAACTGTGAATATTAGGAGATCCTGCAGCAGAAACAAAGGTTAGCAAAACCAACCAGGCCTAATGGCCTCAGCAGTTCTTTGGGATTTAAGGACGCTGCACCAGCAGGCATGCTAGAGAGCGATCATAGTGCATTGTAAAAGTAGACGCTGTCACCATCTCTGGGTGTGCCTTGGCTGGGATCGGTACGCAGTGAGGGCATTGCTAACTAACATCATCCAACTAACTCATTCCACATCACTAAGGCTATGATTTCTTTTGCACCTTCATCTACCACTTCTGGTGCTGCCTATTGACAGGGACAGGACGCTCTAAGAAACCTGAGGCCTGATCCAGTCCACCCCTTCCTTTCTCCCTCCCCAGTTACGTGTTTTAAATACCCTCTTTGCTCAAGCCGAAGCTGCCCCATCTGCAGTAGAGACTCACCAGGGGCTGGGAGCCCTAAAAAAAACCCTTGGAAAGAGGCGGGGAATGACCCTAAAAGGCCAAAGTCCCATTTCCTGGTGGCAAAAGCAATTCCTTGATGGGACACGGAGCGTAGAGGAAGGAGGAGGTGGCAGGTGAGGGGTCTGGCACCCTGCAGCACGTGCTGAGCGCTCACCGCCGTTGGCAGCTGACGGACGTACGCTGGCTCGGTCTCTCGGATGCAGGAGTTTCTCGAAACGGCCTAACTGCTTTCGTGAGAGCTAATTTAAGAAAAGGCGGCAATCCCGTTAACGAGCTCTGGTTAAACCCCAGCGTGCCACAGACTGTTGCAAAGTGGGAAGCTGAGAGTTGTCACTGGCTCTTCATCTTCATCTCTGGCTCTTCTTGTTTTAACCCTTTCTTCTCAATAGCTTCATTTAGCGATGCCATTATTTGAACTACCGTTCCTCTTAACATTTTTTTTGCGAAGTCCATGTAGTTTGCCATGTGTTCGGTTAAAAAAAGAGCAGAATTACCAAAGTTTGTAAAATGCCAGCAGCCCTGTGATGAGCAAAGCCATACTCTTACAAAGCACTGTTGCAAAGGATGGACGGCAAAACATTTTTAGCAAGGAAATGGATTTCGGTTTCAACTGCCAGGGGTTATTAGAACTAACAGTAAGTAAAGCCATTCATTTTAAGACTTTGGAAGTGACGCTGACAGTGCCTCTCTTTTCAAGCATGACCGTTACCAGCTTTAGACTTTTCTTAAATTTCCAGGCATTATTTCTTGATTTGTGTTGCACGCTGAACGTTTTATAATGGCATTGGAAAACGTTTTAAATGTGATAATTTTTTTAAATAAAAATGTAGTCAATTGAATATTGCACATAAAACAATTTTTCTGTCTAAAATGTCAATATTTTTAACCTGAAATAAACCATGTAACAAATTCATGTATTCTGGGCAGTGGAAATTATTTCCGTTAACTCTCTTTTCTGCATATCATCAATTTGCTTTTTACTCATGTTTCTCCTACTGTCGCTGTAAGCTTACTTGTTGTTTTTTCTTTCCTTTTCTTCATGCTGTCGTTTAGAGCCCTACAGAGAGACAAGTATGGGAGTAAAGCTAAACATTGCATATCAAATGTAATTTTTTTTAGTTCACTTTTATTGCATCACATATAGATGATGTAGTTAATAAAGGAAATTCATCTCACAGTTTTGAAATCAAAAGAATATGAATATACATGTGTATATATACGTGTATGTGTGTGTATGTATGTGTGTGTATATATATATGTATGTGTACATATATATATAGATGAGATTAGATGATGCTTCCTTTGTTTATTTCTCATTTTTGTGGTATCGTTACCCAGCATAGTTTCTCATATAACTGTGCGTATGATTTTTTTTAAACTTCACATTTTTATTTGCGAGGTCACGGCATTTTTATATGGCGTGTTTCATTGCAGACCCCACTCTGTTCTCACCTACGATGCCTTCATTTTATTTCCCCACCAAACCCCAGATCTATGCATTGGCAGCAGAAGCGCAGCACTCAGCGCTTCAATGCATATGTTACTCAACGTGACCATCAGACAGATGCTGTTGTACCCGTCACCCATTACATACCGTCCGCCCCCCAAAATGCTCACTTTTCATTTCTCCCCAAGCATCATGACTGGGTTGAAGAGCTTCCACCATGAAAATCAATGGCTTTGCTCTATGTCTGTGATGGCTAGTTGATTTTTTGGCATAGCGCTCCCTCATTTGTTGGGAAACCTGCAATAAGGCAGCACCCTCTAAGCTTCAGAAACCTAAAAGGTGACCAACACATTTGGGGCATTTCACTCAAAAGCAAGAAGAAAGTCTGCAGTAGCGCTTTCCAGCCCTTGACACATAGCAACTACTCTATCGCAGATATAGACCGAATCCTGTATTTTCAGAAGGTACACATGCCATGCACCAAGCATGGTATGAGCAACTGTTCATCTGAAATCATCAGCTAATGGCTCCTCTAATCCACCGCGGCTTGCTGAGTTGTTTGCCATTTTTTGGCAACACCCGAAGCCCTTAGCTGAAAGGTCGATACATTATTTCATGCATCCCCACAACTGCACTCCTTCCAAGGAGGCCAGTAATCCCAAAAAAGAAAAAGTGTGGCAGCTTAACTGCTGGGCCTGGTTTTCTTCTCCCTTGCCCACTCGTGCCGCATTGCTCTCAAAACGCTTCCCCGCCATCTCCTGTAGCGTGTTGGGAAAGAGCCAGGCTCCAGCCTTACATTGACAGTGTTGAGACACCTACGGAGATGTGATAGGCAGTTAGTTGGGGGGCACCCTGAGACCCCATTATTCCTCACAGGTTCCCCTGAGCCCACCGTACCGTGGTGGTGATGGTACTTGCTGTACCTTCCACTGAACCCTCCGCTTTAACTTTGCAAGTGAAATGGGAGCTATTTTTAAAGGCTTTGCGAGACTCCACAGCAGCTGCCTCCA
This sequence comes from Haliaeetus leucocephalus, assembly GCF_000737465.1. Lineage (NCBI taxonomy): Eukaryota > Metazoa > Chordata > Aves > Accipitriformes > Accipitridae > Haliaeetus > Haliaeetus leucocephalus. Next base: position 1,445,477 of record NW_010972581.1, on the reverse strand, counting down.
ACATCGATTGTATTAGAAAATCCCCACCTGGCTAGCGTGGAGTAAATAATTTTGGCCATGCCCTTGTGCCAGGAGAGGTAGGGCATTTAGCCTTGTTCCAAAAAAGCCTGGACCAGGAAGCACTTTGTGCCTTCGCCTCGCTAATCCCCAGATCCCACCATTCAGGCCTTATGCCTTTCCCCTGGCAGCCTGCCCAGCAAAAGGGGGGAGCGGATTTATTTTTCTCCTCTAGGAAGGATACACTCCCAAACAAAGTTTGGGTAATGATTAACCTGGGCTGTGACTACTTTTCCCTCAGCTGGGGGGAATTGCCCCCTTCCTTCAAAGCACCTGGAGCCAGGGCAATTGGGACCAGCCCAGGGTCACCTATTTCTCACCTCCCCCAGGAATATGTAGAGCAAAGCGCAAGAGCCATAGGAGGTACCAGCCAGGAGTGGTTATTCCTTCCCGCTGGCTATTACCACATCAAGTCACATACTTGATGACACTTTCCATTTTTTCGGTGGGAAGACATTGAGCCGGTTAGCTGGAGCTGCGCCCTCCTATTTCGGCCACAATGCTCTCCTTGCTGCTGAGCCCCAGCAGCCACGGCAGCTTAGGAAGGGGGTTTGAGTGTGCACGTCCCGCGTGAGTGTCCTGTTTGTACAAGTCACCCTCTCTTGTGTAATGTTTTTCAGAGGGGCTTCTGAACAATGCCAGGGATACAAGTGTCACGGATACTCTACCACTGAATGGTAATCACGGCAACAGCTACAGCATCGCCAGCGGCGAGTACCTCAGCAACTGCGTGCAAATCCTTGACCGCGGGTACAACCACACTGAGAATGCCCTCGAGAAAAAGATCCTGAAGGAACTCACTTCCAACTACATCCCTTCCTACCTGAACAACCACGAGCGCTCCAGCGAGCAGAGCCGCAACCTGATGAACAAACTCGTCAACAGCGTGGGCGGCGGGAGCGAGGACGACGCCATCGTGCTGGACGATGCCACCTCCTTCACCCACGAGGAGAGTCTGGGCCTGGAGCTCATCCACGAGGAGTCGGACGCCCCACTGCTGCCCCCCCGGGTGTACTCAGCAGACAACCACCAGCCCCACCTCTACAGCCGGCGGCGCATTCCACAAGACAACAGTGAGAGCTTTTTCCCCTTGCTGACCAACGAGCACACGGACGACCTCCAGTCGCCCAACAGGGATTCTCTCTACACCAGTATGCCCGCACTGGCCGGCATGCCCATGACGGAAAGCGTCACCGCCAGCACCCAGACCGATCCCCCGCCAGCCAAAAGCGGTGGTGGCGATGCCGACGATGTTTACTACAAAAGCATGCCCAACCTTGGCTCCAGGAACCACGTCCATCAGCTACACACTTACTACCAGCTAGGTCGAGGCAGCAGCGACGGTTTTATAGTCCCGCCAAACAAAGAGGGAACCCCCCCAGACGGCAATGCAAAAGGACCCGCTCACTTGGTCACTAGTCTATAGAAGATTCAGCAAAAATTAAGCAAAGAGACAACAAAAAGCCCCTCCGTAACGCTCGGTTTACTGTTCTGAGTTAATCCAAACAGTGGTAATATTGTGTGTACTCCTAAATCTTCATGCTGTTCAAAAGAAAACTCTCGGACTTTTTTTACTGGAATTTTTAGGCCGGCCCGGAGAGGACAGTAACTGCTGCCCCCCCCCCCTTCTCCCCCCATCCTCCTTCCCTCCAGACAGACTTCATTATGTTAATGAAAGAGATAGATAACGGCACACTTCGTGGCCTTCTCAAGTTATGCCGTGTTTCTTTAAACAATCCTTGATGCTGTGTTGCTCTTAATACCGAGGACCTGATTTAAGAGGGAAAAAAAAAACAAAACGAAACAAAAAAAAAGCAAAGAAAAAAAAAAGAAAAGGCCAAAAATGTGCATTTGAAAATAGTAGCGATGACGCATCTAGGTGGGAGCGCTGCACAAAAACAAGCTAGCAAAACTCTTTCTTACCAATCCAGATCACGTCATGGGTTTTGGTCACTCACAACTTGGTTTCACTGCAGCGCCCTTTGCTGCGGGAGCAAATAAAACAAAAACAAATTTAATGAGATGGAAGGGAATCCTAGAATTCTGTGCTAAAAGCATATTTTACATTTTGCTGTATTAACGGATGATAAAAACTAATGGCAGAAAAAGAGAAGCGAACAATTTCTATGTAATGTACAGATACTAGCATTGCACATATAGTCTGCTTTCTGTTCCTCCAGAACTTGCGTCCCTGTTAATGTAGTGGAAAAAAAAAAAAAAAAGAACTTTTTTCTGTTGTGCTGGTCTTGTAAGTTTGTCTACCAGTAGGAGCAAGGTTTTTCATAACTCCTCCTTTTTTTTTTTTTTTTTATTTTGTTTTGCCTCTTCCACAGCCCCTCCCCTCCATCCCCTCCCTACCCTGGTAAAAAAATCTCACTGGGCAAAAAAAAAATGAACATCACTTTCTAAGGACCATTTTTAGTAACACCATCACCATTTCTTTTCAGCCAAGGCAGTCCTTTTATTTCCTCGCTGTACAACTTTCTTGAGCCGGCATATTGCCGGCAGACATTTTGGCAGACCAGAGCAGGGCAAACTTCCCTGTTGACAGTGCACAACCGATTGTGGTAATAATCCTGCGAAGCATCTTTGGCGAGCAGCCCCTCAGCCAGGCCGTAGGGTCGCATCCAGGAGCCGAGAGGTTTTTTTTTGTAGTCGTAGTGGGGCTTCTACAGGAGACGGCCATTTCCCTGGAGGAGCAAAGGGCCTTCACGGCTCCGTCTGGTCCCCAGTTTAGGCACTTGTACTGCAGTGGTTAAGAAGAAAATCAATTGACGTGTAGTGAGCTAAAAAGTACTTTGCAGTGATTTAAAAAAAAAAAAAAGTCTTCTGTTCATTATTTTTCCTAACAGGAAATTTATTTATTTGACAGGATTTTTAAGTAACATAGGCTTTCTGGAGGTAAATTAGCAGCACGGAGTATGAATTCTTTTTCTTTTTTCTTTTTTTCTTTTCTTTTTTTTAATTTATGATCCATTTTGTACGGTCTCAACAGTTGAATGACCTCATTACTAATATTTGTTGTAAAAGTGAAGCTTGTTTGCCAACCAATAAACAACTGATCACAATTTAGAAGATACTGTATGTATGTACTGTACAATTAATCTCTCTTTTTTTGTTGTTGTTCCTCTCTCCATTACTGTCTTCAGTACGAGTCTCCAATCCTTTACGGCATGGATGAGCAATGCCAAAGAAAGGAGGTCTAAGCTGAGCAATTTAAGCACAAAGGTTACACAGCTACGGCTGACTAGAAATATCAGGCTAGCGGTACTTGTTTAGGGGCGAGAACAATGCGAGTTGACATTTGTTGCAGGTGATTCTAGGTCTGTTTTGTGCCTACTGTATAAACTAGCCGACAACATGCGGATGATTTGAGTATAGTATTTCATGTGTCGTACCTTTAAATCATTGTAATGATTTTTTTTTTTTTAATTTTCATTCTTCTGAGATTAAAAACTGCTGGTAGCATGTCAAAGAGTAAAACAAGTCCCCGTTAGGCCTCCTCAGTCGTTGTTTGCTGTCTCTTTATTTTCTTGCTCCGGGCATACGCAAAGCACCATCGCCGTCCTCGGCCACATCGCCCTTCCCGTCCCACCACTGCCAATGGCCTGCTGGCGCTTTGCTGCTCTCCTCCAGCCTCCCCCTTCAAGTCCCTTGGGAGCAATTAGGATTCATTGTTAGGATATAGAAAGCCACAAAACAGACTAGGAAGGTTGACAGTGAAAATAAGCACCTCTGGACACGCTCGGTACCATTTTTCGGTACGAGATTTTTCACAAAGCCCTTCCATGCCTTGGGCTTTGGGTTCTGGTGCTGCCTCCATCCAACTTCCATCAAGCTGGGTGAAAGCGAAAAGATTTGTAGCAGGCAGGTGATACCTGTTAGACAAGATGCTCCCAGTGCTGGAGGATAAATGCAGCAGCAGAGCAGCTCCGCTCCATCCCAGGGTTGTCCTTGCATGGGGTGATGCTGCTCAGTGCTGCTTAGCAAAGGCTTGTCACGGGGGGAGAACCAGGGGGTGGTGGTATTTGGTGGTATTCATGGTCTATAAGAGTCTGGTTTGAGTCGCTTGAGTCCTACCTACAGCCAGGCCCTCAGGCCAAAACATTTTTGGGAGGAAACTTCATTTCTGATGAAGCACTGATCACAGCTGTGCCACTTGCCAGGTCTAGGTTTCAACACGGGAGCATTTCCCACCGGGAGACTGGGAATTGCCTGGCTTCATAGCAGAACAGCCACTGGCCAGCCAGGTCGTGCTTTTGCTCTTCATGCTGCCTCTCTGTTTCATTTTATTTTCCATGCCAGCAGCAATGGTGCTGGGCAGTGCATGGTAGACCTATGCATGCAAGCAAAGTAAGCATTTCAGACCCATGTGGTCATACCAATCCATGTAGCAACCCAACGGAGGCTGCTGAGGCTTTAAATACTTGAAGTACCTCTTATTTTAGAGAAAGCAAAGACTCTCTTACTGTATTAGACTCAAAAAAAAAAATAGTTTTCCAGGCATTTGGCAGGATTAAATTCATGCGGAGGGTGAGATACACCATAGCAAATATTGTCCTGATAAAATGGGAGGCAGGTGATCAACATGGCATTTACCAGCATGCCTGAAACTGTGCAACAACAAACCAGTGGTGGATTTGCTATGGGATGATTGTGTCCTACTGAAAAATCTCTGACTTACTTTACTCCGAATGATCGTTCTTCCCCAGCCTTTCTGTGTATTTCAGATTTATCAGTGGACAGGCTGGTTTTCCCCTCTTCTCCATCCCTTCTCACTCGAGCTTTTCTCCGCCAGCCTACCATGCTTATTAGCGCTTTGATTGCAAAAAAACGCTGTTTATTTTCAAGCTGATTATTTCCGTCCCCAGGCTGTTCTGGCACCACAGGATTCGCTGTTGGTGCTTCTTACAGCTTTGGAAACAGCTGAATCACAAAACAGAGGGGAAATAGATATTATTAATTATATTAAGCCAAAAATGGTTTAAGACTGTAATTTAGTTTGGCGGGGGGGGTAGGATGGGGATTATTTTTGTCATTTTTTTCCCCCTTGAAAACAGGCTTTTGTTGTGTCAGATAGTTGATTATGGGCATGGTGAAGGTTTCTGCTTGTTGATAAGTAGCTCAGTAGATACAATTCTTATGCAAGTGGCAATGTAGCAGTGTCTTCTGTGGAGACTGCAGCACGTGAAACTCAAGTGAATGTTAAGTCCTTGGTGCCTAAAATGCTCCTGGGGTAGGAGGGAGAGCTACAAAATTTCTAAGGCATTTCTTAATGCTGAGCCAAGGCAGAGATGTGAGAAAACAGCTTGATGAAGAGGCAATAGCAATTATGGTGTTAAATCCATACCTATGCTTGGGTCATATAACTTCGCAAGCTGGGCTGAAGGGAATAATCAGCCCTGTACTGGAGGGATCTTATTTTTTAGAGCTTTGTTTCACAAAAAAAACCCAGATTTATCTTATAGGGAGAAGATTAAAGCTTCATCATTCAACTGCAATAAGCATCCCACTTTCAATGAAAACCAAACAGAATAGATGCAAACAGGCAGTGCTTGGTCTGAAGAAAACATTACCCTGATACATAGACCCCCCTTTCTGAAACATGGGACCACCTTTGGGAGGCACAGGTTGTTGGGCGTGTTTGGAGTGAGGATTGTCAATGGCAATCCCTTGCTTGAGGTGTCATTTCAGAAAGCCTTGCTTGCAGGTGGGAAGAGGGGGATGGAGAAGTGTGAGTCTCCATGCCTCGCATTTTCCAGGAAATCATCTTGGGATGCTTTGCAAGTTTGTGAATCCTGTTTTTTTCCCTCACTCCTTCTAATTTGCGCAGGACTGGGTTATTTTTCCTTTGTAATCCCATCATAGACTGCCGCACGATGAGCTGACGCACCAGTTTACTGTGCAATTGCTGTTTACGGCTTAAGGACACTGGCTCCAACAGGCAATGCCTGCCCATTTTCTGCAAGAGCCATAAGAGACTGTAAAGATCTCTCTGAAACATGTGAAGGAGAGACACAAAGGGAACGACATGCCAAGAAAGACTATGTAGGCTGGAGGGTTGCTGGGGATGGGAGCTTTGAAGGTACTGTGTAGGCAATATTACTTATCATGGTGCTGCTTCTTTCTGCCTGTTGATTGCGTTTAATTCCCTGAAATCTGTGGTTGTTAACCAATCTTTTTGCTTCCTCCTTGCCCCCAGGTAATGAGCAGTGAGATGCTTCAGAGAGCCGGGGGAAACAGTGGCAGCGGTGGGAGGCACTGAGCTCCGGGGGGGTCCTTGCGTGTCTCTATGTGTGCCCCTATTGCCTGCATCCCCCTTCCCTCTGCTCTGGCCAGCTGGCCTCTCTCTCACACATCCCTATGTGCTCTTGATCTCGCTAGTTTATAAAGAATATAATACCCTGCAGACTTGCCTAGACAACAGGGATAAAAAGATAGCTCATCTTATTAAAAAGCTATCTCAGGAAAGCCTAAGAGCACCAGCTTGGTCATCTGTCACACCCTGATCTCCTCCTTACATTTAGAAAGAAAAGTACTTTATTTTTAGTTACCTGCTGCATTCAGCTAGACTCTATGCAAATTTTGTTTAATGAATATTTTAGGGTTTAAATAGTCTGTGCTCATGAACATCATATAAATGTCATGTCATCACAGGCTCTCCAGTAACAGTGTGGAGAACATCCTGCAGCGTAAAGCTGAAACCAGATAAAATCAGTGATTAAAGCTCCCAGGAAAGGCAGCGGTAGTCGCGTTAGTAGTGGCCGTCCTCGGCAGGGACATTAGCAGCGTGGCCGGGGGACAGCACCAGAAGGGCTACCCCCAGGACGGCAGCAGCACCCCATGGTTTGCACTGAGAGTCATTTTTTTCAGCGCAGGCAGCTGGTGTAGGGCCAGTTTTGCTCTTCCAAGGGCTTTGGCAAGCCCTAGGGATGCATGGATCATGCACCAGGTCATATGTCATCCCAGTCCAGGAGGGATGGTCCGTTTAATGCTGAAATATTGAGACTAGCCAGGATAGCTTGGAACTCTTCCTTTTTCACATCAGAATAGCTTTTTACAGGTGCTTACTGTTTATTGTATTTGGTATGCCAGACAGATGGTGATAGTCTTCTCCAGCAAAATGCCAACAACAACAACAACAAAAAATCGTCCTAACTATTTGCTGTCATTTTATTTCTTCATCCTCCATGTATTTTATTTTCTTATATTTCTACTCCTTAAATACGCTGTACACATGTAAAAACCCAAGCTAAGACCTCAATAAATTAAAAAAAAAACATTGGTATACAGAGCAGTTATTATGTGATGCAAGCAAATGCTTGATATTTTGACAGCGTTGCTTAAAACCCCAAACAACAACTTAAAAGGCACAAACATAGCTGCTGCACAGCCTCCTCAACTGATGTGCATGGAAATACTTGTATGGATCACCCGATATCTCCAACTGCCACTTATAATCAACTGCATCTTATGTTACAACTTTGGAAAGGTTATTTCCAGCAGCAGGATGCTCGATGGGTAAATTATGGCTATAATAAAACTTTTCAGCCTGTCTTCTCCCACTTCTCTCAGAGGCATCTCAGGCAGAGCTTCATTCAGGTCCCCATGGCAGGAAAGCTCAATGCAGGCATGAGCCCTGCAGCCTCTGTGTCCCACCAGCAGCAAAGGCCTCGCCTTTCAGCGGGCACAAGCCTGTGGTAACACCCACTGATAAATGTTTTTGGGGGATGCATGTTGAAAACCAAGTGGTCAATGAAACGGGTGGAGGATTTCTTGGTATGCCGCTCAGGAAGCAGCTGCACCTTGCCCTGGCCATCTCTTAGCACTTCGTTGCACAAAAGTGGTAAGGGGCGGTGGGAATATGGACCGTGGGCAGGGGAAAGTAAAAGAAAAAGCCCCAAATTTCTGGCAAGGCTACATTCCTTGGCTAAAATATGCCAAAAGCAGTTTCTCAGACGCTTTCCGTAGGCAGCCAGAGAGAAGTACGGGGTCGTACGGGCTTAGCCTGTGTGCGATGGGAGGCCAATTTGAGGCAGGCTGCAGCCTTGCTGCAGTTGTCGGGTGCCTACTCTGGCCAGGTCCTGGTTTCTTCACCTTAAAAAAAAAGGAAAGAAGGTTTTATGGTTTGCTGCCAAGGACCTCAGCAGCCCTTTTTCTGAGGAGGTCCCTCCCTGATAAACAGATGAGCTGCTTACGTTGCAAGTGCCTTGGCTCTGCCCTTTGGTCACCTCCGCCTCACCCTCCCCCTTGCTTGCGTTGCCACCATTCGTACATACAGATAAAAGGCCTCCTTGCTTAAGCTGCTGTTGATATCAGCCAGAAAGAGTGTTTCATATTAAATAGGTGGGATTTTTGACTTTTTTTTCCCCGAGATACACTGTGCACCCAGGCACTTTTAGCTGCTAGCAGTTTGCGCTGCAATGCAAAGCAGTCTGCCAAGCTAGCAGCAGTGGAAACAAAAGGAGAAAATGCATCCGACTGCTTGGGGAAAAAAAAAAAAAAGAGGAGCAACAAGGAAAGGATGAAAGTCCCTCCTCTTCAGAAAAACGCCAAAAGAACAGCCAAAATAGCCAAGCTGGGAGGTGCCCAAAAAGTTGCCGGCTCTGCCCCCCACGCTTTCCCTGTGATATTTTCTATGCTGCTGTGCAGAGCAACACAGATTTGCTGGCCCTCGGGTGGGTGAGAGATGGAGTGAAAAGATTTACACTTAGAAAATGGCTCCAGGACAACTCTTAATTCTTCTTGAATGTGTCTAGCCTATCTTAGCCTCTCCCTGAAATATTTATAAAAAGCCTGCATGTGTTCACCCCAAACTGCACGTGGCTGCCTCTTCCCGGCCTGCGCGAGTAAAAGGAGGCATTTTTCTCCCCAGGGCTGCAATGATTATAGAGGCAGCTGTAAAGCAGAGCACTCAGGATGTGAAGTGCCCTTCAGATAATGTCTAATAGCAAAACAAATCTGTTTACTCTGCAGTCATTTATACTGACTATTTATTATTAAGGGGGGGGGGGAGGAGGCAGACCACAAAAATGCAGTTTGCTCAGACAAGCCCTGTTGGGCTGGTACAACCTGGTGGTTGCAGCTTGGCTCTGGGCTCTCCTTGCTTGAGCTGGGCTAAACTCAGAAGAGTAAAGAGGCACCTTGGCATCGCCTTTCATCTGGAGAGCGGTGGGCAGCAGTGGCCGATGCTGCTGGTCCTCATGCTGTTTAACAAATAACTGGCTCATGTGGGGACAAAGCCAAGCAAATCTGTACCACTGGCTTCAGCAAAAAGGGTGGGAGGAGGTTCCTGATGAGATGCTGGCCCATAAATACAATCACCTGCTCTGAACAAGCCTTCCCTTTCAAGGCAAGCCTGGGCATCCCATGCTTTGTTTGAGGGTGGAAATGGTCTTAAAAATAGCTGGTGGCTGCTGCAGGATTCTGCTTTGGGGCTTTACCTGCTCTTCCTTTGTTTTCCACAGAAAGCGGAAGGACGCCCAAGCAGGAGCCGGTCTTCAGACGAGTCACCATGGAAGACAGTGTCATCTAGTGCCCGGAGCACCCGACGAGCCTGCCCCAGCGAGCCCACACCGGTGCACCGCCTCAGCTCCTCTGTGCCTCAGTTTACCCATCCCTCACTTGGGATTGCACAATGGGAGAGGCCGGAGAAACTAGCCTTGACCAAAACCCTTGGCAAACCCTCACGTCCCCAAGGAGAAAACAGCCCGGCTGAGATTCCCGCTGCCCCGCACGTGGCAGCACCCTGGGACGTGCCCTCACCTCTTGGTCACTCGCTTTTTTTTTTTCAGATGAGCAGAATGGGCAAAAAATGTCTTTTGTAATAAGAAATGAGTTTCGTCTGCTCCAGATGTTGGCTTTGCAACTTGAAAACACTTAAAGATGGCTGAGCGTGCTCAACTACCCATCCTGAGCCCCTCTCCGTGCTCACAAGCTGGGCTGTACAAAGGTGACCCTGCCGGATCCGGGTCCCTGTTGTAAATACAGACCTGGCTGTGTGGAGAGGTAATGAGGGAAGGAAAAGAGGGACAAAGAAATGGTCCTTACACCGGAAGAAGCTGAACTTGCCGGCAGAATACTGTTGAGCGAAGCTGTTGCTTGTAAATAGGGACCAGCGCATGTATCCAGCAGTGGCTCCGCTTGGGAAAAGCTTCTGGGGGGAAAGCTGCTCAGGTTTTATTGTCTTGTGTAAATAGAGATTTTTTTTGGAAAAAATGAGCCTTAGAGTATCTTGAAAATAGCGTTTCTCAATCAGCTCAGCTGGGGATGGATATACGGGAAACTACAGCACCTGCTCGGTGGAGGCTGGCGTGGGGTCTTGCAGCCGAGCTGTGCCACCGTGGTGGGCACAGGAGGCACCTGAAAGACAACGGATGTGTCCAGCAGAGGACTCAGCAGATGTTTCTCCTCCGTTCCTGTAAACAGGGTGGACTCACTGGGCCCATGGTCTCTGCTGGTGTAAATACTCAGCTACAGCCCACAGAGGACTTGGGCTGCTTGGGGCAGGTGGGCGGGGCGGGGGGGGGGCAGAAATCACCAGAAGGATGCAAACCCCATCAGTGTGGTTCCCCCGAGGCTTTTAGCATTTAAAAAAAAAAAAAAAAGGGAAAAAAAAAAAAAAAACCCTGAAGACTTGTTAATGGTGTTGAGCCAGCTGTTCGGCTGGGTAAATGAAGGCATGCATAGACATCTGTGTTCATGTCAGCCGGCGCCTGTATGTCCAATTCTTCTCTGTGTGTGTGCAAATGCGTGTGCAAGACCGTGCCCTGCACGGGTGGCTGCCAGCCAGTGCAGGTCCCCGTGTCTGTGTAGCTGTGTCCATGAGAGAAGAAGAGAGGGTATGGATATGTATGTTATACTCACTTTATATGCCTAAACACATTTGAGAAGTCATAAGTAACGCTGCCGGGTCCAGCTTTATTAGCATGAGTGCAGAGTAGTGTCTGTGTCTCTCCAGGGAACAAGGCATGGCAGGCCAGGCGCGTGGTGTTAGCTGAGCGAAAGCTGATAAATCTCTGCTTTGAGTCATCATCCGCTGTCCCCCACTGTGACACAACAACAGCCATCTGCAAATGCTTCCAGCAGAGCAGGGCTACGCTCAGGCATGGGTGTTTGCAGAAGGCGAGCTGCTGCAGCGTGGTACTTGATGGAAGCAACAGAGGAGCTTTGGGGCTTCCCCTTCATCCTTCACAACTCAAAGCTTACTTATGCCTTATTTACTCTGAGTCCGACCATGTGGATTCTTGCAGTGGAGGGAAATCAGAAAAAAAATTGGAATTAGAAATGTAAATTAGAAAAAAACAGACTTAAGAAAAAAAAGATATTTTTTAAAATGACCCAGAATAACTCTCTAGATGTAAAAGTCTCTCTTCAGCCCGGTATTTTACAAGGAAGCGGGGCCAAGGTGGAAGCGTCCCCTCCCCATTAAAAAGCCAGATAGCGTAAACCAACTATTGCACATATTTAGCGTAATACTGGGGGCAAAGCTCCTATACCTTTGCAAGGAAAGGCCAGCAGGCAGTCAACAGAAATTGGAAGCTGCCTCAAAGCACCAAGGGGTTTGGGCATCTGGAGCGGTAATTCGATTGCAGTGGTTCCAGTTGAGCTTCAGGGATGGTCTTTTCCTCTTGGGTACTTGAATACCTCTTCTGTCATCCAGCTCTGTGGGACTGTTGTTACCATTAACACCTAACAACTGCCAGTGCTGAGCAATTTATTTATTTATCAAACCAGCGCACAGAAGACACCATGCTTTCATCTGCCACATGTGGACACCTCTTCCTTTGCCCACTTCTCCAGCCTTGTATGGTGTCCCCAGGCAAGGTGGCCATTATCCTGGGGAGACTTCCTCCCCAGGGAAGGCTGTTAGCCTTTTTTTCCAGGGAGAAATAAAATGAAAAATATGAACAACCCACCCTATCTTTGTGCCACAAATGTTCTGAGAATCAGACAGTATATTAAGCAAACTAATTACCTCCAGAAAGTTCAAAATCTCATGATCTTTCACAGTCATGAAAGGACCATCCTTATGGTTTCTAGAGCCCCAAAGGGCAGTGCTAAATCTTGTGCCTGAGGCTGCCTGACCCTGGGGAGGTCTGGGGTGCTGCATGGGATGAAAGGGGGGCTGCGATTGCAGGAAAGCTGAAATTCCCTGTTTTTTCACTAGATCACAGGAAAGCAGAAATCCCCTGGGTTGGGTTGGATGGTTTTTCTTCATTAGAGCCCTCACTATTAGTTTCCCTCCCCAGACAATCCTATCATCCTGCACCTTAAACCCTTGCCATTATGTCTAGAATTATTCTTGGAGGCATTTATGACAACTTTCAATGTCTCTCTCCAACCCCAAAGGGGCTGACACCCAGTAACTAACGGTGACAGTTGTAAAGATGAGCCAGACTGACCCCAAGTCCTAACAAAAATGATTAATCCCATCCACTGCATGGTGCACAGGTTACGCATGGAGGTGAGCCAGCAAGGAGGGGAAGGCCGATACTGAAGAGCGAGTCTGGGAGGGGCCGTTACCAAACCCACCCAGCTGCTGGGTTCCCTGGGACAGGGTTTTGATTTAATCCAGCCCCAAGTCAATAGTGATTGACGTTTCACCTGCTTTCCATATCTTAACTGGACTTCCTTACTCCTCAGGCATGGAATGAATCTTAATACATTGTAATTACTGTACTCCTGGTGATGAACCGGTATGAAAAGCTATCACAGAGAACATTAATAAAATGTACATTATGAAAAAGAACTCGGCATTGTCTGAAATTAATAACACACCAGATTTTTCTCATCCACGCCTGCTCATTACAGGCCTGCCCTTGAGTTTTCTATTAAAATGACTTATTCAAACTACTTGTATAGCTGTGTTCAGTGTGAAGTTATGTGCTGGAGGTTTGCATCCCAGTTAGATGTACCGCATGAGGACTTATTAATCTGTTACGTCTTTCAGGCATTGATTTTAGTGACATTTATATAACGCTGGTATGACTAAAATGAACTGATTGATTCATGCGTATGGATTAGTTTGCCTAATACTTCGAGGCTAGGTAGCTTTATCATGCACTGTAACGCCAGAACTCATCACTGTATTATTTACGAGACTGAACTGGCTGCATCTCAATAACTGAAGAGATCTTCTCTGTTTTATTTATGTATAAATGTTTACTTAATCAGCCACCAATTTTGTTTAGCAGAATTTGTTAGCAAACAGAAATTGTAAACGATAACGTGGTTTCTATTTTAAAATTTATAGGCTTTCATCTATAGCAAAATCCAGGATTTCCAAAGTGTCTTTGTCTACTGGCACTCAACAAGCTCTCTTGTATATGCTTTCTGGTAATTGCAATTAGCTACTGCAGTATTTCACATAAAAAATAATACAAGCCTAATACAGGAGATCTGAGCGGTAGTGTGTCAAAGTCAACATAAATATCCCAATACTTAGAAACATTTCTGCAAGTTTAACAAAGCAGCAAGGAGCCACCAGCCAGCGCACAGGCAGGAGCCCTGTGGCTTGAGATGCGGCAGGTGTCATCGCCCGCCAGCTGTGGCTTTGCACTGGATCCAAGGGGCAGGAGGATGCCACCGGCCGATGCCTAGGGACCAAGTAATGCCAATCTGCAAGGCCTGGCCCATGGACATGCCAGTGCGGTGAGTTCTCCTGCCTTCTCTTACGAGAAAATCCCGGTTCCAGATAAAATGAAGTGAAGCTGTATCTCGACTGCATGGACCTTATCCCCTGCAACAGATTGAGGAAAACCTGGTCAAAGAGGATGAGGAAAGCATCTGCTCACCGTTCATCGCAGCTGGGAAAGTAGCCAGGCTACAATGTGGGTTTAAAGGAATAACACTCTGAGGAGGCTTAATCCCAGGCTCCCAGTCAATGGCATGAGTTTGCTTTGGACCATGCTGCTTCTCCCAGGGACCAAGGAATAAAGAGACTAAAAGGATTTATTAAATGAAAGAGGAGACTTTCCTTTTAGGAGCCATTTAGAAATATTTTTAGTGCAAAGGCACATACAAAGTGACATGTTAGAGGCATATAAAATAATAAGTAGTGTAGAGAAGGTGAATTGAGTGCTGCAGTTCACCGTAGGTAATACAGCAAGTGGTGCTACATGGGGAAATGAAGAGGTGAAGTCTTAAACGTAGTTAAAGGCAATGCTTCATTACCCAGCATGGGATTAACCCATGGACTCCCTGACCCAATACACCAGTAAAATGATGTACAATGAGCTTCAGTAAAATATTATACCTTTTTACAGTTTAAAGAAAGAAAAAAAACAGTAAAAAAAAAAAAAAGCCTGGCATCTACAGGTTCTTGTTGCAGGGTCAGAAATAATTGCTAGCTCCCTGAGGAAGCGAAGAAACACCCCTGCTGAGTCTTCAGCCATACTTCACGCCGTTCTGATTTTTTTAAACCTTTATTTTTAGGTAAAAAATTACAATAGTGTTAGATATGCCTTGGAAATAGCTTACCAGCTGGCAATGCTAAAAGGAGTGTAAACCTTGCATGTCAGCACCCGGGGCTATAGCTTCAAGAGCTTGGTCTCACAAGAGGGGGATGCTGGGGGGCACATGTGCCTTGCGACCATTGAACTGATCACTGCAGAGCTGTTAAGAGTTAGCTCACAGCACATGGGTCACATCACTGATGCTTTATTTCCATGGGAGGGCATGGCTTGTAAGAGCAAACCCCACGTCTCTCCTGTGAGCAAATCAAGAAGGGCCACCACCATTCAGCATTGAATCCACTTTGTGCTCCAGCTGGTTAATATTTAAAGTCAAGTAAATCCCCCATATTGCAAATTCACACATTCAAAGTAAGGAGATTTAGGGTTTGGTTTTTTTTTTTTTTAAATATGAAACTTCTTAGATAGGGGTGTGGGGCCAAATGATGCTGTCTTGGTCAGTGATATGGAAATGTGGTGGGGCAGCTGAGCCTCAGCAACCTCATTCACCCAGGACTAGCGCTCACCCCTTCTTGGGGCACAGAACCACTTTATTAGTCACTTTTGTTGGACAGCCTGTGATTGTGATCCAATGCAAGGGGCCCTAAATTGGGTTTTGTGGGTTTGGTTTTGTTTTTTTATGCACAGTGACACAAAATTAATCAGAAACATCAGCACAAGCTAAAAAGTCAGTGATGCTTTATGAGCTATTTATATAAGAGCCAGCTCCCATATGCACCAATTTTGTAGCTTTCAGGCTTTAGGACAGATGTTAAAAACTACCATCCACAAGCATGCCATAGGCTGATTTTGACCTGAGGCCATGGTGATGTACCAAACCACAGCCCTGGAGCTGAGAGGCTTTACCTCCTCTGAGGAGGGCTATAGCTATAGGGTTAGACATGCCTTTGGGCTGCTCACAAGCGGGCTCCCACCATTTCTTCTCATCTATCTTCTGTCTCTTAACTGTGACTTCCATAATCTGCAGGTTTGTTCATTGTTCATTTAGGGCAATTAGGAGATGCACCCGACAAGGGCTAAAAAAAAAAAAAGAAAAGATAACAACAACATAAGTAATGTTGCGTGAAGGCTAGGAGCTGCTTTAATTGGCTCTGTGCCCACCTGGATATTAACTCTGGTCCCTAGTTGGAGGAGTAACAGCAGCATGTCTGGGTGTTGCTTAGAGGCCCCTTAGCAAGCCCAGGGGGATATTGAGGATGGGTTTCCTCTATGCAGACCAAAGCGATGAAGCTGATTGATAGTGCTTGCAGCAAATTTATAACTCCTGGCTGAACTGGAGACTAACCTTTAGGAAGATGTTTCAAGGCCAACTGCAGCTTTTGAGGAATGAGGAACGTATTGGACCCCTTGGTTAAGCAGCCCCACATGCTAATTGTTTCTGCTGACGTGCAAGTACTGCAGTTTGACTCGTGTCTCAGCAATTAGATTTTATCTCCTGTCTTATGCCCTGTTTATCCATGCTAATATCTCTCCTAGATCTTTTTGGGTAACACCTGCTGTGTAGGAAGGTATAAAATTGTAGGAAAGGCTGAAAATTTGTCACCATAATGTCATCAAAACAGTCTTCACTAAAAGGTGTTGCTGCAGGAGTCTGATTTTTTTTCTCAAGCTTCCCTCCATGCATATGAGCTTTTAGTTAGTCATGTTTCAAAAGAAAATGAAGGCTTGTCTTTTTTTTTAAGCTGTAAAGCTAAAAATGAAGCTGTTGTGTGCATGCTTCCTTCTGCTTGGATGCACTTTCTGGCATCTGCTGCTGTGGGAAGCTGAAGTCACCGATGGCAAGGCTAAATTCAACCTCTCCAGTGTGTGTGTGTTGAGAGGGTATAAATCAACATATACAAGGTGGCGTGTGGGGTAAAGGTAGCTGACCCTCATGCTGACATGCTCTGCTTAGAGCTTTGCTGTCCAGGGGATGCAGCAGCTGCACAAAAAGATCTTAGAAAACCTAGTTTTCCTTGCAAGATCCTTTACCCTTACATGTGTGTTATTGTGTGGATTTGCCAGGGTTAAAAGCTCTAGTGTGCACTCCCGCTAAGCACCACCCAAGAGGACCAATGGCTGCCCGCTGCTCTGTATCTGTGCTGCATATTAAGCGGCTTCCTAAATGCAATGAGGCTGTTATGGCTGAACAGCTTCACCATGTGCTGGCTGCACAGACATCCCGCAAAGAAATCAAAGGCATGATGTCACCAGTATTTCTTATCTAAAATTAAATATCTGTCTTAGGTCCCCAGACACGCAGAGACTTTGTATTAGAAACATATACTGAGAGTTCAAACTCTGAGTCATCTCATATATATTTCACTCAAGCCAAGGGAATAGCAGAGAGACTAGACCTGCGAAAGAGCAATTCTCTATTCTAGCAAGACGAGGGAGGAAAAACTGTTTGGGGAAAATACTAATGGGTTCACAAGCAAAAAATCTTGCCAGTGAAATTGTGGCTCTAATATTCTGCACCTTCACAGTAAAGCCATGATTTGCTGCAGAAAGTGCAGCAGAGAATAAATGGGTCAACTCATGCTCATTAACAGTGGAGACAGAGCAAGTGGCATTTAAAATAAGCCTGCTCAGAGGGAAAGCAAAATAATGATTTATTCTGGTTGTAAAATGTTTGTTGTCACAATTAGCTTTTCAAGAGCAAGTCGCAGCGCCATGTGGTGCCGTCGGCCAGGCAGGGTTAAGCCAAGCTTTGGACATGCCAGAGCCAAGGGCTGCATTTCTGCTGCAGCTCTCCACTGCATCACTGGACATGCCAGCTGGCTGATGCTGTGCCCTTTTCTAGCATGTGCCACAATTGTTTTGGTGCAGTTGTCAGAAGTTAAAATAGGAGACATGATGCTGGAAATTATTCATTCCTATCTATGCTAAGGGGTAAATTGTGCCAGGCTCTGTGTCACCCGACTTGCACGTCAGCAGCTGCGCTCGGGCGCAGTGAATGTCTCTGGATCAGGACCACAGTTCCTCTAGGGAGAGAATATTTGGGTGGTCAAAGAGGGCTTTTAAGGTCCCTTTCCTTTCAGTCTCCTTAGTATCCCCTTACTGGCTCCTGTTTAGCCCCTGGCTCCATGGTGGCTCACCTTCCCTCCCTGATCTCATGCCATGCTGCTCATTTGCTTCCCAGCTGGGCAAGTTCATCCTAGCTCCTAAATAGTTTTCTCCAAGGGAGCTAGAGATGCTCCCTACTCAACAAGAGGGTTTTCTCCTCCTACGTGCATTTCAGGGTGTTTAGGTGCAGGGAGGAGCTGTGCACTGGGTTCCCTTGAGAACTGGTGATGCTGCCCATACAGGAAGACATGGGGCAGGAGGCAGCACAGGGGCATCTTTGGAACCACAGGGGATAAAATCCCTGCCTTAGGCTACTCTCCAGCTCTTACTGGAATATAGCCCAGGCCTGAGGCCCAACAGATGCACTGTCAGGTATGAAGTATTGGCCCAAGCTTTGTGCTGGCTCCATCATGGGAACCAATTCCCTTCCCTAATGTGCAGTCATTGCGTTGCATAAAAATCATTATTACACATTGTGAAATCTAATTACATTATTGCATACTGTGTATACACTCTAATAAAGTCAGTGGATGCAATAACACTGCTAGTAATACACCATTCCACTGAAATGACTATTGCTGTCAATTTTACTTTCATTTTTTCTTGATTTACCCTGAAGAGAAAGGCTTTCAGCTTGCTTGCTTTGGCAGGTGGATGAAGTGGTGAGACCTTACAAGGGTCACAGCACCCCACAGCTCCTATCGCAGCTGGGAGAATGTGAGGGGGGGACTACTGCGCCCTCACTCTGATACCCAGTGGTGAGACATGCCCCTCCTGAGGGTTACCAATACTGCCCTGAGATGGGTTCAAAACCATCTGTGCTCAACTGCCCTTGAAGGTGCCCCTTATCTCCACTAATTGTAGATCCTTGGGCACCTGTGCTCTTAGATCTCTGAAACCAGATCAGCTCAAATGCCTCCACCCCTCCAGTGTTGTGGTGTGCAGGAGGGGGAGGGTAGATGGTCCCTAGGCTTACTTTGCAGATATATATTTGAATGTGACAGTGTGAATTTGATTGCACTGAGGTGGTCCTCACCAGCACTAGATCCTAGGCAATGGGACCTGGACTCAGCTGAGGACACAAGGTAACTTCCCCATTAGACCAAGGACGAGAAAAAAAAGCAGGAGGAAAAGCAGCAGAACTGACATCTGAAGTATTGAGCTGAGAGAAATGTAGCTCTCAAAGAGTATTTTCAGTTCTCTGCTTCCCCACCATTAACTTCTCATTGTAAAGCTTGTCTCATGAATACAAGCTGCTGGTGCTAATCCGCTGGTCTCTTGCCCTCTGCTCTCCTTGCAAACTGTCGCACAACTGTGATACAAGCTCTTTTTAGTAGTGGAAGAGATGAAGAGGGGCTCCTTAAACACCTCAACATCTCCGAGGGGACAGGTGCAGAGTTACCAGTCATTGCAATGCTGTTTGCAATGTGCCCTGAATCCATCAGCTGAAGAAATCACACTGGGAGCTGAGGAGAGATAGTTGTAGGGGTTGTGATGATCTTCTGAAGATCCCTTCTTCTCAAGTGTGGCAAATGAGCTCAGGGCTCAACCACTGCAGAAAAAGAAATGAAAAGGGAAGTTGTCAAACCATGGACTTAGCAAAAAGTATTACTTTGTATTTCCTTTCCTAGATGATTCAGACACTGGAAGATGCTTTCCTGCTGTCCCCATCACAACCTCTTCAGAAGGAAAGGGCGTGAGCCTGTGGTGTTTCAGTATATCTTTACTTCTAAATGAAATGGGATGCCAAAAGTTAGCCCTTGCAGAACAACTAAGCATTTAAAGGGGAAAACCTGGTTCTGCCTGAGTCTCCTGAAATGCCCATTTGCTGAGCCAAAGGTTGTCTAGGGTCCTGGTGCTGGAAGCCAAGCGTAGGTGGTTCATCGCTTCTCCTAATGTGCCAAGTCAGCTCCATGTGAGGTTGGTCCCTGGCACGGGGTGGGCACAGTTTTGTCTTTTTCACAGTGTAGATCTTATTTTATATTGGGTAGTACAGCGCGCTCCAGGAACCCACCTCCATAGGATCATCTCTCTCCTAGTCCAGCGTACAAAGCATCAGATGCACCATGCCAAGTCCCAGCCACTACACTGCCCCTCCTCCAGGCACATCCATCCACGTTTACCACTGAAGCATCTTGTAAAACAACAGTGATTCATCTAGTCTGCTCACAGTCTGCCTGGAAGTGGCCCCCTGTCTGTCTTGTTCAAAGAAAAATCTGCTTGGCAACACATATGTCTGTGGAGCACCTGTGGATCAAAACGTGTAATTCCCATCACAGTGTTCAGATTGTAGAGGACCTCCTTCTCTTTAATACTGCAAACTGTGTCTACAGATGTGTTGGAAAAATATTCTTTGTGGTAGCCAGTGGGGCATGAAATTATTCTGACTATAGAAATTACGTTTCTAAGCTTTCTACCCTGCCACAGACTCCTCATGGAGATAGCTTTGGGGGAGCAGAGGCAGATGGAGAGAAGGTGCTGGCATGAAGGAAATGATGGGGCACTATCAAGGGAGATGAAAGTATTTATCTCTACTGTATGAATCCCACCAGTTGTCAGACTGCATCAGGAAAAAAGAGTTGTGGGCAGGTAAGCTTTAATTCTTCTAGCCACTGAATATTTTTTTAATCACTATGAGCTTGTAATAAGTTAATTAAAAATCTTGGTTAACTTTTCAGTAGTCCTCCACCGGGAAGGCGTGTGTTAACTTAACTATGTCCTCTTGGCCCCCTAAATTCCTGTTCTGCATACATGTTTCACATGAAGGATGCCTCCACTCCATTTTCTGTCTCCTGCCAGTCTCAGAAAACACAGATCTCTATCTCTGGTAGCTGTCTGGCAATCCTTCCTTCAGGAGGTGTTTGTCCTCTGGTTTCATTTTTTCCTTCCTTCTCTTGGACAAAAGTTCAGAGACAAGAGAAGTGCCAAGAACTATATATGTAAAATGAAAGGGAAATTGGGAGGCAATGAAGAGGGACATGTCAGATGAGGAATAGGAGAAAAACACCATAAGCAATCCTATCTTCCTTTCCTGTGGGGTAAGAAGGTCAAGCTTCCTCAGCACGCAGAGGAGTGCTAGTTATAGCTGTCAAGTTTGTATTGAACCTACTACCTGATTTTTCCCTGTAGTAAATTACTGTGGAAGTCAACAATATATCTGCCTTTATTGCCGAATCATGGCTATCAGATACAGAACAGACAAAGGGGTCGCCTTGATAAAGGCCTCTCCCCCGCTGGAGTGATTTATGAGCAGTGTCGGCTTTCCAGGTCCTGTTGTAGCAGGTAGCATGGGAAGGAGTCTGGTCTCAGTCTCCCCTGGCCAGAAACAGAGGTGTGAATATTGCTTGTGGACAAACAAGGGCTTCCCAAGCCTGTTTAACTTCATAAATCATGTGGACTAGGATGTGGAATTCAACACCAGTCGGTCTGAGCTGAAGATGCGCAGAACACAGAGGCTGCTAAACTCCTGGGGGCTGGGAAGGGTCAGGAGACCTGGGGGTCACAGCCTTGGCGTATGGCTGGTGTGCAATGGTAATACCTTACAGGCAGGTGTCTTTTTTTTTTTTTTTTATCACCTGTTGATTAATCTTGCTCCACACTAATGAGTAATAATGCACCATTAGTGGAGATAAACTGCCTCACTAATGAACTAAAGAGTTGGTACACACCATAACCTTGCCATATACCTTGTGCCCTCTTCCTCCTTCAATACCACATCCTTTAGTGATTATTCATATTAGTTTCTAGCCTTTTTTTTTTTTTTATGGGTAATTCCAATTAGTCTCCCATACTGCAGGTGCAATTCAACCCTCATAGAAAGTTTGGTATCCTGCCAGTCCCAAAATTCAGCAGCGTCCTTCACTTACATTCTGATGCTGAGGAGCAGTGACGCACCAAAACTTTGCAAAATGCCCTAGCTGCTGAGAAATGCTGTGACATGGCATGAGTGGCAATCCTCCTCCATTGATATCTGTTGCACCGTTTGGAGGAAAACAAGAAAAATCTAGGCCCTTGCTAGAAACGTGAGCCCATTGAGGAATTACTGAAATCTTACCGTTTGGAGACTCACAGATGCCATTCGGTTGGGAGCACGGCCTTTGGATAAGACTCAGTAAACATCTGGTACCTTTTTTAAAAAATAAAAACTGTAATTGTTTTAGGCCTTGTTGTCTGCACATGCTGGTAATGTGCCTGCGAGGTCTAATTAGTTGACAAGTGACAAAAGAGGCTACTGTAGCGAAGGGGAGGCCGGGTGCCAGAATCGTTAGATAGGTTGGGCAAGAGCCATGAGAGCTGGCAGGTGATGGATGCAGGAAAGGTGTATTATCCCCTGCTTTGTTACAGATGCAGGGACGTGAGGAAATGAGGCAAATTGATAAACCAAAGGCTCAGCATTTTGCTATTCATCTTATGTAAAATTGGATCTGCAGTCTTCTGTGAGTATGATGGTTAGGTTCTTTAATAGCTGTTCAGTGCAAAAAAAAAACCCCTGACCTTCAGCCTCTATTGAGTACCTCTCAGTACTTGTGAAAATAAGATGGAGAGGACTTGCGCCTGAGTTTAGCATGAGTAAGATTTGTAAAAACTCGTGGCACTGATGTGTTCTTGTTTGCCATCAGTGATAAAATCCCCACTGACAGCCAGCAAAAGCTGAATTGGGTCAAGGCGGGGGGAGTCCCCTCTGGTTTTATAACCAAGTCTACAGGACAGGATCATTAGCTGCAGACAGCAAAAGACTACTGCCTGCTTTGCTTGGGTCTTCTCCTTGGATTCCTGCTTATTCCTGAATTAATAAATTTATTATCCATATATTTATGTAGATGTAATATATTAAAGGTGTTGCTGCATCCTTTCAGGCAAAGAGGAGATCTGGGCACCTCAGAAGTCTTTCCAGATCTGGGGTGGACTGGATCAGCTGATACCTACCTCTCCATCAGTGTGATGACTGCACTCTGACCGTCTATACCAGAGTAGAGCTGGCCTTGTCAGCTACACAGGGATGCCCAACACATGTGAAGCTGCAGGTGCGGGTGCCTTACGCCATCTCTTTCACGTGTGCCAGTCCCAATATTTGATTTTTCAGTACTGGATCTATGGCCTGGCTGAGCTCTGTTTGGCCCTTAGCTTAGTTATGACACTGGAGGTACGTAGTGCTCATGTATGGATTTGAAAAAAGCATTTTTAAGAAGCGTTTTAGCACTGCTTAGCACATTACTGTAGACTTGTTTCAAGGAATTAGATCCTTTTCATTTGTCTTGGCTCCTCTTCAACAGTTAACATTGAGGGGGTAACAAGATGAGTCTTGGGGACAGAGTAACGGTGGGTAACATGAGTATCTCCTGGTCTGTGTTTCCCAGCACTCAGGCCAAGATTGCAATACTTTTTCCTGGAAATCCACTGGTGCAAATCCACTGGTAGATTTGGAGATTTCACAGCCATTAGTCGCATACCTACAGCAACATCTGGCTCATCATTGCTAGACTCCCTGGACCATGCTGCAGAAGTGGGTTTGATTTGTGTTGAAGTCACCCTGAATCACAATTACTGATGAGAAAGAGCAGGTGCATAAAACCAGTCGTGAATAAAGTTAAGTAAAGGGGATCATGAGAAGCGAAGATGAGATCACCACAATATCTGCCACCAAAGTCAATAGCTACATTTGTTTCCCCGTAGAGTCGATAGTTCCCTCCCATCTCCCCATTGCTCCATAGGGAGGACATTCTGTGGACAGTAAGGAAAATCCCACCAGGGACAGGGAAACAGCACCTCCCTCTCCTCCTGTAAATCAGGAATAACCCCACTAAAATCGGAGTTCTTCAGGCTAAAACTTTGTAAATTAAAAAAAGGAAAGGTTTCACTCTCATTTTCTGCTGTTTAGGGCACCGCAAAATGAATATTTTTTTAATTTAAAATGCTGCTAGCCTTAAAAATGTGTCCAATATTTAAAAAAAAAAAAATTCTATAGACTCCCAAGTTCATGTTTTGGCAGACAATTAAGTGGCCTGATTTGGTTTTGGTCTGATAGATGGGGGCAAAATAAGTGATTGAATGTCTGCACCCAGAAACCCGAGCGTTGCTCCAGATCTCAGTTTAGTTTATCCCTTCTGACAAAATGAACGACATTTAGTGAAGCTCCCTCTGCCTAAGATATTGCTCTGAAATTATAGGGCAGACAGAGGAGCAGGAGAGGTGGGAGACAGATGGAAGCAGGTAAAAAACAGTAAAATCTTTTAAAAGAAAGACTGTTCTTTGAGAACAAAGACAACAATACCTTTCCACTATACTCAACTCCCTTTAATGCTTTGGTCCTTTTATTCCTTTGGAAGCAGGAGAAATCCAAAACCCAAACAAGGCAACAACACTACACTCTGTATCTTTTTTTTCTTACAACACAATTCAAGGGCAGAACACTTAAATTTTGATTTTAAGATCACAGGAAATGAGGTGCCATCATCTTTACATTCCTGGCATGATCTGCTTCTCAAATGAAGAGCCGGGATAATGAATATTATTTAAAAACAACAAGAATGACAAAGGCAAAGTAGGAAATGTGCTGTAAATGCAGAAAAGAAATTATCCTGGCACCACCTGCGTGTTTGTACATGTGTATGTGTACATAAAAAAAGAAAAACCTACTGAGTTATTGAATACAAATGAGACTGGCAAGAAGTGTTTTTCCCCAAGACGTTGCATATTCCACAATCCTGTCATGAAAATGTCTTTCCTCCCACCTCTGACTTTCTATTGTTGCTTTTCAACCAAAACAAAGTGAAAGGAGATGAAAAGATTGAAGAGGAAATGGTAAGTTATTTTCAAAGGTAATTTCTGTCAGTTTTTTTTTTTTTTAATCATGTGCTGGCATGGTGACAAAAGTTACCAGTGTGTGCCCAGAATGGTATTTGGTGATTTGTTTTACTGTTGGTTTTTTGGTTAAATAAGAGCAATGTTTGTAACACAAGAATGCCTCTTTCCCAATTTCAGGAGGTCACAGATAGAAAAGAAAAGAAAAGAAAAGAAAAGAGAATAAAAAGTCCATTTTGGATGTCCTAGACGGTACAAAGTGTCCAGCCTCCTTGAGCAGCCCTGCATGCCTCAGAAACAGGACAAGCAGCAGAAGCGATGCTGTAATGTTGGTACAGGCATGAGATGAGCAACCCCAAAACTGAGCGAGCTGCTCAGCCTGGTTGTGCTTGTGAGCACATATGGGATACCTGACTAAAACCCTGATCAGTGCAGGATTAATCCCTGTAACAGTACTTTACAGTTTTTATCCAGTGACTTTTGCAAGCAGCACCTAAAAGAGCTAGCTGCTGGCACACGCATCATTTGCGAGCACACTGGTTTTATTTCTTTTTGTTCCAGTGCAAATTTTACAAGCTTATCTTATTTTGGAAAAGTTTGCCCTAAATGGTGCTTATTGTTTTCACACATGTTGCAGCTGTGAATGCAGGCAGGGTTGTGCTGTGGAAGAAATGTTCTGCACAATTATTTTTTTCTTTTACACATGAGGAAATACTTTCTCCCAGCTTTTTAATCTTTTTCCCCATGTCTTCTAAGCAAATACTTGCTTACCAAGAACTAGCACAGCCTGATGCTTACACAGACAGTTGTGCCACAGAGAAATACAATTGTACTTTCTTCTGCTTTGGTGTATGGTTTTGCAAAGCAGGCGTATGCTCCTCCATGGGCTTGAGGTTTTTATGTGCAAACAGAGGTCTTGGTTGACTGCCCCAAAGCCTAAAATCCCACAGAAATCAAAATAATGGAAAAACGTCCTTGAAGTGAGACATGCTAGAGCAATTTCCTTAATGGCAGCTGCAGTTTCCAAGGTTCCTCAGCTATAAGCATCTATAAATTCACCCCTGGGACTTCACAGGTTTGGCCATTTGTGGTTTGAAATCTCACCCTGGAAATCTGCGGTTTTCTGTACGCAAATGGAAGGCGCAGGAGGCAATGACGCTGCTTTGGATTGTCAACGCAACCCCACCACACACAGTTTTGCGTTTGCTCGTGATGGAGGAGCTGCACTCCCGTGGAGCCTCTCTTAGCCACGACAGTCTCCATATCTCCACTGCCACGCTCCAAATCTAGCTCTTGCCCTTCCAGCAGAGACATGCCGGCAGAGAGCCTGTCCCCTGCCTGACGTACATTTCGCTCTGGGTTGCAGTGCTGAGGTAGCAAAGCAGGGAGTGCTGTCATGGGATATAGAGCCTGGTTTGCTATCACACCAGCAAGCACATCAATACCACTGGGATCACCCCAAAATTACCCACACCGATGAAAAAGGACCTTGCAGGTTTGGAGTTGAGCTGCTAGAAAGGCTTGCTTTAAAGACCAGGTGATGATGAATCACTTGGATATGAAATCCACTGCAGGGCTCCCTTGATGGTGGGGATGAGCCCACCTTTATAATGAGAAGCCACCTCACTTTCTGCTGCTGTTGATCACAGGAACCCTACTTGCCCACAGCTTTTCTCAAAGTACAACACATTCAATTAACAGCTTCAGTCCATCTGAGTATTACACATGTTCGTGCCTTCAAGAATGTGTAACAGCATTTTATAACAATATCTAATAGAGATTAGGCCCAGAAAAGAACTCAGCGTAATCCTGTTATATAAGAGGAAGGATATTTTGCAGGCTATAAATCAAATGCTCCCCACAATAGAAAGCTCTTTCATTACCTTGTAAGCCAGATAAACACTCCAAACAAGCTAAACTATAAGGTGTATGTTGTGATAAATAATACACAAATCAAACTTTAATTGCTAGCAGCCTGCCCATTTGCTTGCAGTCATGCAACCTCCCTTTCTTCCATGACAGAGCATGTGCAAAGCTTTTAGAGACTCCATGCATTAAAAGTGCAATTATGGAAACAATTTATAATCAATATGTGGTTATTAAGGTAACCTGCCTGTATGGGATATTTTATAGCAATTATAATCCCAACAGGCCTTTCTGAGAGCAAAATTTGCATCTTGTTTTTTCCCTTTCAGGTTTCAGTCCCAGCAGTGCCACCTACTGCTGAGATAACTTTGAAAGCTGAATTTATTACTTCTTTGGGGGATAATTTTTGGAGACCATTATCTGCAGGTGGAAGACAAGTTCATGGGAAAAAAAAAATGGTTGTAAAAGCTCAGCAATCTCTGACTAAAATCTCCCCACCTATACGTGAGTGAGACCAAAAGGAAAAAAAAGAAAAAAAAAAACCAAACCACAAATCCCTCATTTGTAATCTCACATTGCTGAAACCAAGTGTTACCCTGATCACTCCTCATTCACTCATGATAATTCATTACTCAGCTAGTGGGAATTGTCCCAGCTCCAGTGAATACCTTGGAGTTATACCAGCTGCTATGAGCTGAACTTCTGGTCCAGAACTGGTAAGAAAAATGTATGCAGAATTACTTTTTTATTTTGGAAACAAAAATAAATTACTTCTGCCAACAAAGCCTACAGCCTTGCTTATTTCTTAGTGATGGGAGGTTAGTTCACTCTTCTAAAAATAATTATTGAGTAATTTGGTTAGTGAAGGACAGCCAAGGTAGGATCTCAGCATCTCTGGTGTAAATGCAAGGGATGCGGAGGTTCTGGCATGGCTTTACTAGACCACTGTTGGGAAGGGAAGGGGTACCAAGGACAGGCTTTAACATCCTGAAAGCAAGGAAAAACTACCAAAATGGTGTTCGTTTGGAAACAATCTGAGATTTTTTTTTCAGGTTAAAATGCATCCACCTCAGGTGGCACTTTGAAGGTGTTTGTTTCTCATTCTTCTCCAGTGCCACATCTCCTTCCTGTAAAAATAGCCTGTGGGTTGGACTACCTCCCCCAGGATGCCTGTTTCCAAGCCAAAGGGGACATTTGACTCTGCTCTGGGAAGTTCAGCCTGGCCGAGGAGCTCCAGCTGTGGGGAAGAAGGGTACTAAATGCTGCGCTGTACCTAAGGCTGAGCTTAGGGTTGCTTCCAGCAGGGCATTTATAACAGGGTAAGGAGTGGAAGGGAACAAGAATTTCTTGGCTGAGAATGTCAATTTTGCAAACTGTTTTGCTATTAAATTGAACTTTGAAATAGCACCACTCTGGAATTTATTTATATATTCATCTAAGTGAAGAGAGATGTTTCTCCAGTGTTATCTTCACAGCATGCTTACAGGTGAGGTGAAGTCCCACTGAACGTGTCAGACGCAACTTGTTTAGGCAGGAGGAGGTGAGCTGTATTTTGCAATAAGATGGCTGTAACAACAAGACTATGACCCAAAACAGGGTCACCTGAAAGGTTGGAGAGACAGTAAGTGATTTGGGTGAGGAGGGTTAGCTGGGAGCTGACAGCAAATGCTGGGGAGTCCTTAGTATTTGGCAGGGCTGCATTATTTACAAGCAGACAGACTGGGAAGAGAGCAACAAAACTGTGGAAGCAGTGAGAAAAGCACGAATAGCCTGACTGTGAGATGAAGTCCAGAGAGAGCGTGCTGTGGGGTGAAGGGCTCCGTGAAAAAAATCTTGATAGTTTTCAGAAACCCATGGGTTTCCTCCCTGATGTATCCTTATTGTCTGTCACAGCAAGAAAAGCACAAGAACGGATAGAAAAGGCCAAGCACCATCAGGGAAGCCCTCACTCTTTGCAGAGGGTGCTGCGGGCAGGCAGGAGGCACAAGCCAGCAGAACTAGAGGTGATTGCACAGCAGGTGTACACGCAGAAGAGGCAGGCACCTGCTTTTGAGGTAAAGGTTGTGAAGAGAAGAGGTGCTGTTGTTTCTGTGAGACGAGTAGTGGAAACCTTGGGATGGGGACAGGAATTATTGTCATTAGATACAGCTAAACACTGCTAAGGCATGCTGCCTGCCTTCATCCAACCGAGCTGTGAAGCTGAGGGCTGAGCCCTGCCTTACTGCACATGGGTGATGCTGGGAAGGTCCAGCATAGAGCCGGCTGTGTGCTCCCTTCCTGCTTGCTGTTGGCCTGTTCATGGTGTTTGTAGTACAACCCTGTGCATCATTGCCATGGGATCTCCCCGGACTGGCACATCACCCCGTCGGTGGTTTTCTTATTGAAGCCTTTTCTAGCGGAAGATGTATGACCCAGTAGGGTTGCAGGTTGCTGTAGCTCACCAGGGTCATTGCCACTATCTCTGGTTGGTTTGGTTTTTCAGGTTTTTTTAACGTGACATGGCAGTACATTTTACACTAGATCACCTCATTGCATGAGGGGCCTGCAGTGTTTGCAGCCTGATATGAACTGTCCTAAAGCTGTGTGTACTGTCTCCTGGAAATGTGCCTGAACCAGGCTTTATTCTTATCTGACTTTGCCTACATTTAATTTCTACTGGAAGTAAATTTTCTTAGCCCTCTTCTCCATTTTTATTCAGCACCTGAATTTCCCAAGACCTGGCATCCTGGTCATGGTAGGGTTGGTTGGTTTGTCTTCTTAGCTTGCCTGTCCTTAACTCTAAGTACTCAATGTTTTCCTACACCCAGAGATGCTTTTGCTTGACTTTCTGGGTATCAGCTAGACTGCTTATCCTTCCAGCCAAATTAGTCCTTTTCATTGCATTTCTGAAATGCACATCCAAGACCTTGCATTTGCTAAATGAAAAAAAAAGAAAAAAGGGTTGATGGGGAACTCTTTTTTGGGCTTCTTAGAAGAGTGATGCCAGCACTGAGTGAAAAATAAACTTTAAAGTATAATTTGCCCCCGTCCTTTCAAATCTGCTCATTTGGCCCTGGCTAAATGTTTCAACCCAGAGTATCTCCAGCTGCTCCCTTGCCTGTGAGACAACTTGAATTTCAAAACACCCCCTCCATACACCCTGTGTCTCTGCTGGGAGCCCAGCTCCGGTCCGCAGGATTAAATCTGGACGTTATTAAATTCTGCTGATCAGTGACAGAAGTGCCTTCAGAAAGCAGCGCTGAGCAGCTGCTTAATATGGGTTTTGTGGTGATAGGGAGGCAAATGTCTTTTGTATTGGCTAGAAAAAGCAGTTTGTGTCATTCCTAAAAGCACTTTATTGTGGAAACACAGCTCGGAGTCATTCTTTACAGAATGGCTGGTTGCCAAAACTTCAGCAGAAACAGAGAAGCTTGCAAATAATTAGCTAGACTCTCTCTAGCAGGTGTCACTTTGGAATTCATCATTGATGATAATCCTCAAAGATTGCAGAGAGGTGATCTGACTGGACAAAACAGGTCCACTATTCACATACTCCTTTGCAAGCAACCACTCTCCTTGCTAATGCACCATCTCTGATAGGAAGCAGCTTGACAAAAACATCTGCAATTTGAACTACAGAGTAAAGTAAGAATAAATTGCTCTTTTAACTTGGGGGAAAAAAAAAGAATCCCCCCTGCCCCCAAACAAATCAATACAATGTCTTGAATCAGGAAAGGATGCTGCGTAATTGGAATACAGATACTGCATGAAGCCCTGATTCTAGCATGAGGTATTTAATACTTTCTGTCACAATAAAAGAAGAGAATTAATGGACTCGGTGGGAAATCTAGATGGCATTTAGCTCTGAATCAGACTATTATTTTACACTTGGCATTGATAGGAGTCAAAATGAGGCCACAAGCCCAAGACTTTCTCAGCTCCTTGTGAGTGCCAATTCCCTTTATATTCCCATGATCCCTGCTTGGAGGCTTCCCTTTCTCCAGCTCTCAATCACAGCAGCAGCAAACTGAAGTAATAAATTATGAACCCACTTCAGGCTAAATGTGGGTAAAAAATGCATGCATTTTCTCTCTTTTTAAATATGTGGCTATTGCACCTACATGTAAGATATAGCTGACAGATTATAAAATATATGGTAAAAAGGCAGCTGTTTATTACAGAAAATTTATTCTATGAATACATGCTTTATCAAAATGTGCTGCTTGCCCTATAAAGGAGGGATTTTTTTCTCACTGCTCTGAGTATAAGGCATGTATGTGTATTCAGGGTGAATTAAAAGGGGACAAGATCTCAACAGATTTTTGCACTTTCTAGAGACAAAAAGCTGCTAAATTTTTGCAATCCTTTTTTTTTTTCTTCCTTTCCCCAATATTGAAAGCCTATAACAAATTGTGCAGGTGAGGGAAACTTATTAGTAAAAACAACATGGGCAATGCTCCAAATCCATCCTAGAGTTTATTTCCAAAGGGAGGATTTATTTGGAAGGTGTCTTGATCATCAGCCCCCTCAGAAGCCATCACTGCAGTGGTCCTCAGGATTCCTTGGATATATCAAAAGGGCTGTGTTGTTGTTGCTCTCCAAGCTCAACGTTACACTGACTGTAAATGACATAATACTGTGGGTAGAAGTCATTATTTATAAATATGTGTCTGTTGAGTCCTCATGATAACTTCAAAAGTAGATGTATAAAGTTATGAATATCTCACTCCAAGCCAAATAGCAAGTGAGGAGCAGAAATGAGGCTGGGATTCAAGAGCTCCCAGTTCCCATACCTTTCATACAAATCCTGTCATACAAAGATGAGGTGTGAGAGCAACAGCGCAATGAGAAGAGGTGCTGCTGATGATCACCAGGTGCTATGCACTCATTCTGATGCTATTCTGGATGCAATCTGGCTTCCCTGTTATCTGAAAGACCTAAGGGTTGACCTCGACATTTGCAAACCAAGTTGTAGAGCACATCAACGGCAATGCTCTCACCAGATCCCACAGAGCGAGGATGCTTGGTTCAGTACTGGGGGAAAAGGTATGGTCCAGCAAAACCAGATGATGGACAGTAGGAAAACAAGTAGGAACCCTACTCCTGGAGGTCTTGAAGGGCTGTGGGTCTGCTCTGGGGAGCATAGCACCATATGACCAACTCTTTGGCTTTGGGCTTGCTGGCCAGCCTCATTAAAGCCACATTTTTCCACAGTTGTCTAGAGAGAGAGCTGAGAAAATCTGTTTGAGAAAGACTTAAGAGGGGTTTTTTTCTCTCTTTCCCCAGAGCAAATGCTCGTAACAGGGGATTGCTTTGTGATATTGCTGAAGCTGCCGAGATATTTCCAGGCTAGGGAAACCCCATCTGAGTACCAAGAGGAATGGCTTAGCTGTAGGGCTCATGTAACTCGGGGGGGGGGGGCTGGCTCCTTTCAGACCTGTGGTGTTTTATTTCAGAAGTCAATCACGCTCTGCAGAGGCTTGAGCTTAGCTTGGCAGAAGAAGAGTGCTTTTGTCCTCTCTATTTTCTCTCCAAGATGACCTTTAGCTTTATAATCTGATGGGCTCAAGGGTTTGATAATCTCAGATTTGTTGGAAGTGGATATCATGTGTTGGCAATCCCCAAATTGTACAGCCCCATTTTAAAAATAATTGTGCTGAAGCAAAGATAAGCTATTGTCTTCAACTATAGGGTTTTAATAAAGCCAGTGTATGAGAGGATCCAAGCCAATTATAACCTAATTGACCCTCCTAAGCCTGCTTTCTTATCTAAAAGCTCATTCTTTGCCAGTCAGGCTCATGATATCTGTGGCTTGGAAAGTGTAAATTTTTAATGACCCGTTATCTACAGCATTCCTGATCCAGATAAATAAATGCAGGCATCCACCTCTAGATGGATGATTGATTTAGTTACAATGGTCATAACTGGTCAATTAGGGAGAAGCACTCTGCTAAAGCCAGCAAAATGAACATGAGATGGAGGGAGGCTGACCATAGGATTTACCTTGATAGAGGAAGCAATTTAAACTAAGGGAATCCAGCATTGCCTATTTAATACTCCACGGAGTATGAAAAGGCTTTCCAGAAATAATTACTCTCCATATATACTGTTGTAACAAGGAAAAATTAAGTCACTGGCAAACTGAAATCACCATTTTCCTGTAATTTTTGATGGTTCATTTGGCATTATGGGTTGGAAGCCCGAGAGCAGAGAAGGAAGGAGTGTGCCGTGCTGATCGGCTCAGGGGTGGGTGGCCTGTGAGCAGGCTGCCAGCACATCTTGCTGGCTAAATCAAGGAAGAGGTATCTAGCACCAGCACAGCTCCTCATATTTGTTGTTTTGTGTCCAGAAGTGCTATGAAAGGGTTTGGACAAGAGAGGAGATGGGAACAGGGCTTCTGTGGCATGATGAGGAATACCATGTAGCAGCTCAGGCAGAGAGGGAATTGGAGACCGAAGCTAGGAGCAGGTAGATTAATCCGTCCAAAGGGCATACAGTGGCTTGGCTGGATACATTATGTGAATTCAGAAGAACAGATTTGCTTCTTGCTTCTCAGCAAGAATACAAATGAGAAAATCAACTCCTACCACTTCCCCCTCTTAAAGAGTGAAGCAGGACCCAACGCACTGCTCTACCAAAAGCAGGGCAGACCCAGCACAGCAGCCAGGCTTGCTGGGCGCTTTGGGAAGTCTACTTATGTAGGGTTCGGCGTTCGGAAGATCTCGCGATGTCACGGAAAGTTAGAGGGTTAGTCGCAGCCTTATGATGTATCTGTAATCCCACCTACCCTTGTTAGTATAAAAGGAATTAACTGCGCAATAAAAGGCGGAAGTTGGTGCTCACACTGTGTGTGTTATCTGTCTCTTTCCCTGGTCTGGGGCTGACCAGTGATCTAATCGCGGCACATTGATATGTGGCGAACGCTACATACTCATTAGACTCATTTGCTAGTTTCTCGTCATGGAGGTTTGCTCTGGTTTTGGTCTGCTCGCTTCCATGGGATCTGCTGGCAGTGGGCAGCTGTTTTGAATCACTGACCCCAGCTCACAAACACAAAATCACAAACACCTGCCTTTCCTCCAGACACAGCTGCTTTTGGGGTCAGGACTGCATCGTAAGGAAAAGACTTGCCCTCAGCCAAGCCTTGCACTGTTGCATTTAGGGGATGGAGTGGAAAAGGAGCTTTAACCTGTATTTAGTCCATGTATTCCCAGCTTCTGCTTGAAGCCTCCCTGTGGAGGGGTCTTCCATTTGCTGTTGACTGGAGAGGGCACCTTGGGTGATGGACTTTTACAGACATTGAGTTAGGCACGTAGAGTTGGGAATGCAACTATCTCAGCTTACTGTCAGCAAAGAAACCACCTTACACCACACATCAATAGGCAACTGCCGCAGCCATGAATTCACGTCCTATGCTTCTGCAGTGAGATCTGTCCTCTGAAGTGTTTAGGCAACTGCAGCAAGTACATACAGACCTCTTCATCTCCCCAGACTGCCTCTCTCCCCATATGTCAATGTCCCTTGGTGCTGGTGCAGGAGGCTGCCGATGGGCATGTGGCAGTGGCAGCACACTGGCGGGGCAACATCAGTCCTCTAGAAAAAGCCTGGGTGCTCATGATGCCGACACAAAGCACAACAGGTCTGTGGCAAAGCAAAACCCTGTAGTGCTGCTGCAGAGGGGCCGATCTGTCCCCTATGTCCCTCCCTGAGCATCTGCAGGGTGAACAGCTCTCTCCTTTTGGACAAATGGCTCAAAGGCTTAGTGTTTCTCAACCTGCTCACAGTCACACAAGAGGGATCATGTGTGCATATGCTCACATATGTGCATGCATGCGTGTACCTACAGAAAAACTTGCAGGCTTTCTTCTGCCAGCTTTCGGGTAGCACCCTGAGGGGCTGCGTCAGGTGGCACTTTCTCTTTTATTTGTTGGCTTGGGAGCCATAACCTTTTCCATTCCTGCCTGGTTTCAACACCTGCATTTCCAAATGAGCCCTGTGCTGTTTCGTGCCCAGCATTATTTGGGCCAGGCAAGCTATCACGTTGGGGTCACAGTCAGGGACACGATTTGGTGCCATCACCTGCAATATTTAACAGAACCCAGCTGCAGCTTGCAATAAAAGACATCCCTTTCTCCATTCTTCCTCTCAGCCCTCAAAACACACTATTTCTGCAAAGCACGTGGAAGAGCTCCACAGGGAGCAAAGAAGAAGGGGGTGGCAGGAGTGCATCAAAAACATCTTTGGGATTTTTTTTTTTCTCTTTACCATTTGTATCCCATGTCTGACTCTAATTTCTGCAGATGTATTTGCTGTTGCCCATCTCTACATGCTCTCCGTGTCTGGCGGAGGGAAATGGGCTAGCCCTCTCTGGCCATCAGCAAAAATCAGAAGTAATTATTTTATTAAATAGAAATAATATGGTTGTTGACTTGAGGAGCCACACACATTGCTCTAAGTGCCAGCCTGCAGCGAGGCGTGTGCTTTGGGACGCTGGCAGAGCTCACCCACCCTGATGGCAAAGGTGGTCTCCTAGACATCAGCAGCAACTTTACTGCTCCATCCCGAAACTTTGGCTTCTGCAGCTTCTCCCACCATATTTTGGCTTCAAAATGAAATGGCCAAACTGTACCAAGCCCCTACACCATGTGCAGAAAATTGTCAGGGGCCTATAGCGTTAATAACCTCTAACTGACCATTCCAGCCTCACCTGGGTGCCCACCTGCACCACCCACCTACAGTACCCATTTAAACCCTGGCCCTGGCCCCATCCCTGGCTAAGGGTGTTGGGAAGCAGGTATGTGCTGAGGAATGGTTTATGGTGCCAGCTGGACCTGTGGGGATAACTACTTGTTTCCCTCAGGCATTATGCAGGTTAAGCGAGCCTTAATGTTGGTGAGTGGCGTTAAAGAGCAGCTGCATTTACTCCTGCTTGTGGTGGGATCAGAGCGTGCAAGTCAATGCTGATAGTCCCGCGCCTGAGCCTTTGGGCTGTTGCTTGCGAAACAAGCAGAGATTTAAGTAGCAGCTTCTTTGTCCTGGGTTTGTTGTGAGCAGTTGTTTTGTTTATGGGCATGATGTGATGTATTGTGGTGTTTGTGACCCATGAATCATTTGCAAGTGTTTGCTCATTGCTCCAGTATGCTTGTTGGAGGGGAAATCTGAGCCCCTTGAGGAAGCTACTTTGTCTCTCTCAACCCTCTCCTGGCCCCCTAGTTTGTCTCTATTCCTCAAACCCCTTGGAGAGAGACATCTCAGATAATTCCCACAATAAGGGAGTACAGAGTTGGGGTCGCTCATTGCCTTGCTTGCATCTGCATTGCATTCCTCACAAAGCTGAAAATGTGCACCCTCCTCTCCCAAGTCTGGTCCCCGCTTTGCATTTGTTACTCTTAATGTTGCTGTACCTGATTGCCATCCTCCTGAAGCAATGCTCAGTGCTTCCAACCAGGGTAACTGGCTGCCAGGCTCCCTTGGGATGATCATTCCCTGCATTGCTCAAGTCTACAATGCAATCTCAAGGGAGGACAAGATGTTTTTTACCATGCAGGGTCTCAGATGAGAGGAGTTAACTCTCTTGGGCAGTGGTGTAAGATTAGGTGCTGTGATGGGAAATTAGGTTGGGAGGTAGAGCAAGGCAGCTGGGAGTGGGCAGAGGGTTGCTGTCTAAAATATGGTATTTGAATTTGTACTCCTATAATGAATAGTCTGAACTGAAGCAGATTCATTCCAAAAAGGTAGCAAAGTGAGGTGGGTTTCCCAAGATTTTTTATGTTGATGTGGATCTCTTGCCATAAGCACTGAGCAGCACTCCCTCAATACCCCAGCTTGTGCTGTCTGTGGGCGTGGAGGCTGCTGGGCTGAATCAGATTCCGGCTCTGCCCATCCCATACTTGTCCCACTGACTACCACTGGCTCAAGATGCTTCAGAAGAGCATGCAGTCAGCAGCTGGTGTTAGTCAAGAGTAATCCTGCCCTATGGGAAAGCAGGGGGAGAAATCTACTTGACAGAGGGTGAAATAGAACAACTTCTGTAGGAGGTAGTCCCAGACCAGGTCCGGCACAGAAGGAAAACTAGTAAGGCAGCCCAGAAATCAAAGTACATGGAGCAGGGCAAATGCAAATGTGTGCGCCAGGAGAGCCTCAGTGTTTCAAAAGTGTGCAGCTAACTAATGTAGATTTCCCCCGCATATATATGTATTTATTTAGCTACAGAGATAGAAGAGGTGACATTCTCTTTTTCCATGGTGTGGCCCACCTACAGTATTCAATAATGTAGCATTAGAGAAAAGCCCTTAGTATGGTCTTTAATAAAATACCCTGACCTGACAGGAAGGTTATTGACTATTATAAAGCTGTTAGATTTAATATGAATCTTCTTGGCAATCTCTGGTATTCATCACACTTTCATGAGTAGTGAACGGTTGTAGATATTGCCAGATGTGGTCTCAGAGTGGAGAGCAACTGAGATAAAAATTGCAAAAGCAGCTAAATGATGCATGGGCTGAAATCCCACTTCCAATCAGACGCGGAGCATGCTGTGAAAAGATTTAGTGAGCTATCTCCCACAGGTTTGAAAGTCTCCTGAATGGTTTACCCAGCTGCTGTGGGAGAAAGAGGAGTGGGCAAAAACTAGATAATCTGATCTTTATATTAATTTTATCACAGAGATTACTTTAAATCCTGAAGCAGGAGATTATATAACCTTGTAGTATTTACTGTTGCAACTGTGGAGGGCCACACAAGTGTATGATACCAGGACTCACTGATTTTGTTTTGACTTTGTTAACATCTTACTGTAGCCAGCATCCTAACTATTTGCATTGTACGACATGCTGCTTTCTTGCACTGCCTTTAATTTTAGCATTTCCTAATCTTATCCTGTGCAATTTTGGAAAAAAAAAAAATCTAATTTCTAACTTCCCTGGTATGTAGTTTGGTCAGTCCCACTTCCTCTCCAGTGGAGTAGAGGGAAGGGCTGCTGTGAGCTTCCCTGTTCTCTTCTGTAACTCCACAGCTTCCAGCTTCAGTGCTTAAATTTATTTTGCAGTCATGCCCAGAGATGTCCCCTGTGAAAGTCTTAGCATCAGTGCTCTAGGTACCGCACAAACACAAATAGTAAACCCCATGTCTACAGCAATGGGAGCTGTGGGGCTCCTAAAGAGAAGGGGCAGATTTTCAGAGAGGGGCTGTGCTAAAACAGCTCCCGCTGGTGTTGGTGGGAGACACGTAGTCTTGCAAATCACAAGGAAAATGCAAATTGTTTGATTCCCCTGTACTGTGATCCTTTATGTTTTTTTCTAATAGAAAGTACAGTGCACAGCTTCCCTGCTGAGCATTCCTGTTGTCCAGGCTTGTGCTATTGAGTTTTGCCTTCACCAGCTGGCTCCAGCACCCCATGTTTCCAAACATCTACTGCAAGCTGTGAACACTGTTGTTGCCTCTATCAAGGCTTCTGAATCAAAACAAAGGGTTATTTGAGCATTGAGGGGAATGAACACGTTTGGAGTGAGAGATGATAAATAAGTGGTGATTAAAACAGTCAAGGAATTTTTTGGCAAATTGGTGGCATTGGCCAAAAAACTTTGGGAACCAGACTAAGCTACTCTCTGACAAATAATGGAGTCCTAAAGAAAGTGCTGAAATATGCTGCGTGGACAACATTAGGTCAATTTGAAAGAGTTAACATCTAATCGCAGATTTGGTTTCCTTGATTGACAGACAATTTTCAAAAAGAGTGCGGTTTGTCAAGAAGTCATTCCCTTCTTCTTCCAGAAATCTCTCTTTGAAACCAGGGCAGGCAATTTCCTGCCTGTGATGGCATTCAAGACATGAGATACCCTTGTCTTTGACAGCAAAGGACATTGGTTTCATTTAAGCTTTTTCCCTTATCACTGACAACAATAAAATTGTCAAGTGTGTGATTTGAAACATCAAATTCAGTATGAACTTTTTGTGTAAGCAAGGGACATGGGACATAATAACTTTTTTCTCCCATCTGTACTGATATATGAGACATACAAATTGACAAATGGTAAAGATTGGCTGATGTATGTGTATGGTAACTTACGTATAAACTATCAACAGACCAACAAGGTTATAATGAAGTCATCTTTTGAATTTAATAATAAATTTCCCTTTGTCAGCATTGGTCCAAGGTAATGATGTGATGCTTCTTAGCAGTGAAGACAAAGGAACACTTCACAGCTGAGGAAGTGCCCATTTTAATTGCTGGCTTGGAAATACTGTCTGTCAAATCATTGTAGCATTATTTTATTTTTATGGAGAAGCTGGATGCATTTGAACCTGACCCAAAACCCCAAAGCCATCTCCCTCCATTCAGAACAAATCAATCCTGTTGAACAACTGATGATTTTGAGTATTTTAGTTTCTGAGTGCCTGAACAGCGAGACTTGAAAGTCATCTGAAATTTGCTGGTTTTAGATTTGCTAATTTGAATATAAAGTCTGTGTGTTATATAGAGATAGATAAGATCTTTAGATATCCTTCCAAATACTGGCCTCAAGACTTCACTTTGTCAGAGTGTAAGTGCTGCAATGTGTGGATGATCTGGTTTATTGAAAGGAGAGTGGACTTTGTCTTGTGAGCCATGACTTCAGTGTGTCTTATGTGAAATTGCTAGCCTTTGTGTGATGCATAAAGCTATACTACAGCTGTGGCTAGGTGAACTATAACATTAGTTTTTAACCCTGTGGTTGAGTCCTTAGAAGGTTTTAGCTTGCCATGAGTATGACATAGTTTTCAAAGTTTTGGTTTTGTTTCCTTTTAAAAGTAAATAGGCATTGTCACACCTCAATAACTTTTAAAGTGAGACTTTATTATGGGAATTATCTCAAACTCCAAGTATTAGTCTGTACACTGAGAGCATCCAAATCCTTAAGCCAAAGTTGCTTGTCAAGAACAGGGACACAGCAAAAAGCAAACAAGGAGCAGAGCTTATGTCAGCTACATGAGACCCTAAAAAGCTCAGAGGAAAACTAAACGGACACATGTTTAAATGCAATAAACTCATGGCAGTGCATGGTATATAATAGTCGTCAGTCTCCATGCTTGTGCTTTTACCCCCACCCAGGTACAATGCCCTGCATTTTACCTTTACCATTGGGGTCAAGTGCAGGTGTGTGCATGGTTGGTTATAGAGATGGAGCTGGCTGATGGCAACTTGTTGTATTGCCATAACCCAGTTGCATTCAACAGTGTGCCTACACCCAAAGCTTGACCAAAAGCAACCAGCAGCACCAGGAGGCGACTGGGTGGCACTGCCTGCCTATGCCGAGCTGCTCCAAAAGCCATGGGGTCCTACAGAGGTGACCCAGAAACATCACTCATTCTTATGTTAACAGGCAACAGCCCCCAGCCCAGAAAAGTGGTTTTATCTTCCAGCCCTCTTTCCACTCTTAAGTTACTACTACCGCCAGCCCCCAAAGAGCAAAAATACATGGTGGTACGATTTCCTTTTAAGAGCAATTTAACTTTTGGTGCTGAGCAGTAGTGTTCTCAGCTGAATTACCGGCAAAAGCCTGAATCTAACAGGGTATTTATTTTACTTAGCAAAAATTATCCAACAGTAAAAGTATAGTTGCTGCCATTGGAAATATGACTGTTTGAATAAAAGTTATGGCAACAGTAAGATTAAGCTATGGTATGTTAATTTGAATCTGCAGTAAATCTGTCAGGATTGCAAGTCAGTTTAAGAGCTAAAATATAATTGTTGTAAAACACCGAACTGCAACTTATGTATATTTTTCCCAACCACTTGTGGGCTAGCAATATTTCAGTTCTATAATCACAATTTGAACCTTTTAAAAGTTTTTTTTATACAAGTCAGCAGAAGTAGTATTGTATTACTTTTCTTTGTGTGGGATTCTTTGAGTGCAATAACCTTTTGGGAAGGAAAATAGGCTGGGGATAAAAATCAGCAGAGACTACCTTACACTTGCTTCTCTTTGCTGAAAGATAGTCAAGTCTGAGTGCAATGAACAATTTGTCAATCAATTTGGAGCTTGATGAAAATGACTGTCAAAGCGGGGTTTTGTTAGTTAGATTCCAGATGCCATTTGACCCTGCAGACATGCCGTCTGTAACGGTGTTCTGTGATAACAGGTAGATATGTTTTTTTAAAAAAAATTAAAATCCATTAATAATCTAAATAACTCTTTAAAAAATAAGCTTGCTTGTATAATTGGGTAGAAGAAAAAAAATCCTGTAAACTGCTTTCAGCTTGATTAAATAATTAAATTAGTGCTTTACTGTCAGCTTTTCAGTCAGCTTCAGGTGTGGTTTTCCATGACAGTAACCTTGACTGTTGGTTACTCAGAGTTTGCTACCCATCTTCTTGGATGAGCTGTGATGGTCACTGAGAAAGCAGAGAGGGAACATGAAGCAGGATACCTGAATCATTCTTTGAACATCTGGCTAATATTACAGTTATGAGGTGATCCTCATATTGTCATCTGAAAGCAGGCAATACATCTGAGGAGCTGTGTGTGAGCATCACCCCCCCAGCAGAAAATCTAAGCGTGATAGAGGAGAGGCTTTAATGCCAACCCACCCTTCAGCAGGCAAAGGGCTTGGTACCTCCTGGGGTGCCTTCCTATTAAACTCATCTTTGGCTGGGTTTCCAAGAGAAATATATTTATATACTGCCTGCCCCCCTCAAAAAAAAAAAAGAAACGAACAAACAACCCCCCCAAAACCCACCAAAACATGACCAAAAAAACCCCAGACAGTACTTTTTAAGTCCTGACTGTTGGTCAATATACCTTAATAATACAAAGGAGATTATGTCAGCTTTTAGAACAAAAGCATCAGCTTTGGGCAAAGAGATAAAGAACTGAATATTGTCCATTCACAGGCAGGAGTTTCTGTAGAGAAGTCCTCAGGCTCCAAGTGCTCTTTATAGGAGGTAAACTCATCAGGCAAGGTTTATGGGGACTGATGATTTTGGGTGAGTCTTTATGGGTTAGGGACGAAATCCAGGGCCTTGGGATCTCATGTACTCTCTGGTCACAGTTGGGCTGCAGTGGGCTCCTGAGAGGGCTTATTGCAGAGGGCACGGTGTTGTCTTGAGTTCAGACCCACAGGAGCTCCTCTGGAGATACCCTGGGAGCCGCTTAAGGAAAAAGAAAAGGGAGCCTGTTCATTTGTCCTTATTAGGAATTATTTTTCAAAAGCTCATAAAGCTTTGCTGCTCCAGAGGAAAGTTACATCTGCTGATTGAGGAGAGGAGGGGAAACTATAGTAAAAGTTACTCGGTTGAGGCTAATGTAGCCTTTTGAGTTTTGCAGTCACATGTGTTTGAGAGATTAAAAGGAGAGAGAAAAGGATGGTCCACGTGCTTAAAAAAAAGATAAATACCCATTTGTACTCATTATTTTGCTATGTTTTTGCATTTTACTTTTTAAATTTTGGGGTTTTAAAGCAGTAAGGGAAAGGGGACTTGACAATTCTTTGGCAGATACTAGACAAGACTGAATTAGTGCAGTGAGACCATTGGCCATCTGCGTAGTCTGAGCTGCTGTGACTTTCAAAGCTGACACACTTCACATTAATAGGTTTTGATGGCCAGAGTCTGCACAAAAAATAATGAGAACCAGGGAGAATTTTTTTATTTTCTTGTTACTTGTGTTGAAGCGTGGTGTTTCCTTCTTCCTGCAAGGAAGGGCCTGAGTGCTGCTTGCACTGAGGGGATAGCCCTCTGTCAGCATCTCTGGGCAAAAAGGATGCAGAGAGTAGCCTGTCCAAGAGCACTTACAGTCCAGGCAGATAAGGGGAAACCACCTCGGAGTCAGGAGGGATAGAGAAGCAGAGGCAGAGTGTGGGCAATAGAGTCCCAGTAGCAGTCCCTACTGGCTCCATATCAAATGAGGGAGTTTCTGGAATCCCAAGTGGGGATGATCCTCACCTCACCTTTAATATCACATCACTGTTTTCCTGATCATGAAATTCCTTGTTTCAAGTCTAGCACCCATAAACTTAGCATTTCACTCTCTACAGACACATGTAAGGCGCTGGCAGGGTACCAAGGTTGCACCATGGTCATGCCCTGTGTGTCCCCTCCACCACCAGGAAGGGCAGGTACCTGCAAGGGCATGGGCCGCTGGCCCAAATTCAGCACCTGAACTGGTGCCTGCTGACAACTGCCTTTCTGATTGTGTATCTTTTTCAAAGTAAAGAGATTGCTGCATATGATGGGAGAAAAAGCCTTTCAGCTCCTGTTTGATGTGGTCTTTGGGTTTTGAAATCAAGACATCATCTAGCTGTCAGCAAAGACAGCACAAGACTTGCAGGAGAATCCTCACTGCTTGCTATTTCCATGTAACAAGAAGATGACAAGAAAGAAGAAAAGGCATTTTATTGTGAAGTTTCTCAGGCTTGTAAATGCACTCTGCCATCTACACGTTTTCTTCTGCTTTGCATTGTGCTTGGTTTGGCAGGAGCCTGCTTTGTTATCTTTTCCCATACCTCTTCCCCTCCTGCTCCCAAGCAACACTGCAACCCCTGTTAAGAGTGAGGCCCAAGGGGTGCAGGTGTACGGAGCCTTCATCCTTGTGTACTTGGACAGAGGAGGGAAAGCAAGCTGAGAGAGGCTGCAGTGATATGTGCTCATACTGCATAGATTGAGGGAGGTGGAGAGTAATGGGGCCCAAGAGCATTTGAGGGAAAGGAAAAACCTTCATAAGACAGGCAGGAGACGTGTAATAACATCATGAGACATAGTCCCAGCAGGTAGCCACTGTTAAGAAAAGACTTTGAATGTGCTGATCTGCAGAAAGCAAGCAGGATGGTCTGCTTGTTAGACACTGAGGGCTGCAGCAAGAGGCTGACCAGTTGCCTCTTCCCCTGAGTGCTCTGGAAAAGCACACAAGAGCAGTTGCCCTTTCTTGCCATTTTTTCTACTTTTTATTACAGTTTGCTTTCACATCAGGTACCACACTGCTTTCCATCCCATGACTGCACAGGTGAGGCATTGGTGGGGCTGGAGGTCACAGATGGAGCATGCCCAGGGGTAGGGTCAGCTCTGCCATCCCTATCCCATCGTGCAGGAGTGATGCCTCCGGAAACCCTTTTCCTGCCTGTTCAGCCGGACAGGGTTGAAGTAATTTCCCTCTAAATATAGCTCTGCGTACGTGGTGAAGCTGAGCTCTGCTGGCATAGCAAAGCACAAGCAAAGGGAAAGCCAGATGGCTGATTCATGTTGAAAGACAGCACGAGGGAGTAGAGAAGGCAGGCAATAACTTGGCACAGTTACCAATTTCTTGAATGCCTTGGAGAGGGCATTTTACCTTTCTGTGCCACCCTTTCCACTTACCCTTAGCTTTTCAAGTTTTTTTCAGATGGTGATACCTACTTGTCAGGGACTGTATCTCCCAAAAGGGGATAATCACAGCACACAAGCTTTAGGCATGTAATATATGCAATATCTGATCAAAGGTTCATCCTCCTGGAAACCCAAATCATCCATTTCTCTGACTATGGCAAGCCTTGCCAGGTAAGCGTGGTGGTGACTTCACTCATTTGTACCAAATCTGTGCACTGTAGGATCTCCTTGCCATATATGGGATTACATTTCCCTTAAATCA
The DNA here is from genome assembly GCF_000737465.1 of Haliaeetus leucocephalus. NCBI lineage: Eukaryota > Metazoa > Chordata > Aves > Accipitriformes > Accipitridae > Haliaeetus > Haliaeetus leucocephalus. The sequence continues at coordinate 1,401,655 of NW_010972581.1, read as the reverse complement.
GCTGGTGAACATGAGGCCATGTTTCTGCTGGTTTTATGAGAACAGACAGCACCTGATCCAGCAAATAGTTGCATAGGTCAGAGCTAACCCTATGTGGGTTTGGGTTTTCTGGGGGGAAGGTTGTTTTGGTTTAGTGAGCATGGACCAGCAGGTAATGACCAGCAGGCAGTTAATGACTCTGGGCTTAGTGCCATTGTTGACTGAGTAGTAAATAAAGGTTTTTCTTCTCGTGGAGCCACAGGTCTGACACACAGGTATTTCTCAGAGCAGATGCTGATATGGGTTTCCTGCTCCTAAATAGAGTGAGTGGGTGGATTGGATCTCTGTTTAAGACTAAAAAAATTTGTATATTTTATACTTGACTTTCCTCTGACCTTACCTGAGACCTCAGGCACTTCCCAGTCCTTCCTTTTTCCACCCACTCTGCCTGGAGGCAAGTTTCCAGAGTCCCTTCAGCCTGCCTGCCAGAAGCAGCAATGGCTTTCTCTGTCCCCTGCTCCTCAAGCCAGGGACTCTCTGCAGGTCCAGATGTGCAAATTGCCTGTCCTGCCTATGGCTGCAGCTCCATTTCTGGAGCTGAAGCTTCTAGGAATTGCAGCCTAGTAGTATAGATCTAATTACTCATTTCTTGCACAGTAAGCTAGACTGCTGGTCTGTCCATGGCTGGCTTAGATGTGTTAGAGATGGGGGACAAGAGAGTTGTAGGGGTGCAGTGACTCCTCACTGGATGTTCATATGATGGAAAGAGAGGGAGATGGCACTCAGACAAGAAAGTTTCTATCTCTGCACTCGAGATTTGCCCAGGCTGTTGTTTTGCTTGGACCAGGTCCTCTCATCTGCCTTGGCACGTGTTAACTTTGAAGCTGCTGCAAAAAGTAAAGGGCCAACTATCTATTAGTCAGAGTGTACTTAGGAAAATACACTGTGCCACCAAACTGTAGCAAATGGGTTGAATTGCAAAAGTAGAGGGTAGCCTCAAAATACTTTGAAGCTTTTTTTTAAACAGCAGCACTGATTATATTGGGGGAGCAATTAAGAAAGCATGAGGAAGGTAACAAAGGGCTGAGATATATCGTTTTCTGAAAAAACTCACACAGGTATTCCTTCCAGTGCATATGTGGCTCATTTGCTATGAGTGGAGAAACTGAAGCCACACTGTGGCACAGGCTTCAAGTGACACAAACACCATTACAGGTGACAAATTAAGTGCAAACATTTCAAATTATCACCACCTTTGTTTGCAGCCTATAAGACACAAGTCAGTTGGCAGAAGAACTAAGTGGCACTGCAGTGCTAAACACCTAAAACCAAAGCGAGACAAAAGTTATGCCTAAAACCTCTGCTAATAATACGTGGTAAGCTGAAGCTGGGATTTGTCCTAGGCTGGGGAAAATGAATGCAGTTATTGGTTACTTGCTGAACAGCCACTGGCACCATAGGTGGGACATCAAAGTAACACCATCTTCAGGGCTGCAAGGTTTGCTGGCTTGCTATTGAACTGCAGCAGATGAGGGGAATGCCCCCCCCCCCCCCCCTGGGGGCA
>NW_010972581.1:1329303-1400102 GCF_000737465.1 Haliaeetus leucocephalus | reverse complement strand
GGTTTTGTTTTAAACCGCAAGAAGGGGGGTAGGCCCCCCCCCCCCCCCCAGTTGAGGATAGATTAAAAAAAATAGAATTTCAAAGCCTTTAAGCATCTAAATAGAAGCTGCCACCATGACCCTGGAAACTTGATTTAGTAACAGGAGGAAAGATATAGGGAAAAGTCACACAAACCTGAAGCTTACAACAGCCAGTCCAATGTTGCAGGGATTTCATCTGTATCACTACAAGATTGTGTCAATGTGTTCAGGCCATCCCTAGTTAGGTCCTTGTGGTCCCTTGGATCCTTCCCCATGCCTCTGGGATGGTATGAGTAGCAGCTGTCTGGTATTTGCTTTGCCAACCTGCAACAGTCCAGATCTGGCTCACAAAAACATTGTGTTGGAGAAAGCTAGCATAGCAATGAGTATGTGTTTGGTTTTTCTTAGCTGTGCATTAAGGTAGATGTGGGGGCAGAAGCAAGGAGATACTGCAATGAAGCCTCAAAAAAAGAAGCCCGAACTCAAGCTGGGAGAGGGCCGGCACAGAGGTAGTTGTGTAGATCTGGTATGTGCTGTGGGTACAGACAGAAAAACTGTCTTCAAGTGCTCTGGAGCAGGGAGCAATGTTGCTGGCTCACTAGCTGATTAAATGAAACATTGCCTTTCTGCAGGAAAATGGGGCCTTTGAGAGGTTCCTGTTCTAGCTGCTGTAGCTTATTAGACTATATTTAAGCAGAGTCCAGAAGTACAAGTTTGCTGGCTCGTCTGGCTGTTGAAGCTAGCCTTTCTAATGACCTCCGGGCATCTTGGACCAGCCCTTCCATGCCCTTTTCCTAGCAGCAGGAAGCTGATTACACCATAGAGTATCTCCACCATCCTCCCTGGAGTCTAAGGGAAATATAAAAATCTGCTCTGAGGCTTGTATTCCCCTGCCTCCTGGGCACACAAAAATTAGTGGGTATTTAGGCTCCTAAATCCCAGAGAGTTTGAAACCTTGCTTCCCTATGCAAAAAATTGACTTGGTTATTTGAAGAGAGTCAGACTGCCAACCTCCTGCAATCCCTGCAGAAGGAAATGGCTTCAGTATTGCTTGCTTTATTCATCTGCCATGCTGAGTTAGAAAGCGCTGAGCACAGGGCTCGCAAGGCAGGATCCAGGCTGTGCTTGTGCATCCTGCTCCAGCTGCAGCTTTATGGATGAAGCCATTCACTCCCCCACCCTGGGCTCCCTCCACTCCCTTCGCCTCTTGCTGCCAGGCATCATTCTTTTCATACAGCCAACACAACCACAGTGTAATTGCACCCAGTCTGGTTTAGTAAAACAAACAGACCAAGATTAATCCATTTACCTTTTCAGTCTGTGCTGCCCCAGCCCTGAACTGGTTTGAGGAATGATGATTTGAGATTGCTGGCAAAAGCAAAGGAGCCTGGGGACAAGCTGCTTGTGGGGGTAACCCAACACCAGCCAGGTCTGGACACAAGCAGAGCCTCCCTTTGAGCTGTCGAAGAGGAGTTTCAAACTGGGAGCTATTGTGGATTCGCATCCTCCAGCATGTTAGCCCAGGGAAGACATGAGGGACATGAACCATGAGACATGCATGTTGTGGGTTAAAATGTTATCATCTCACTGAGCAGAGCACATAAAGCATGCACATCTGGAACATGTGAGAGCTGTGGAGGCTGTAATTATAGGTATATGGCACACCAGGTTACTGTGCTGGCTGCTGAGCCACTGGAGTTGTTTGAGCCTGGACTAACTTTGGTGTGATTCATGGTGTTAATGATGCACTTTCTTCACAGTGAAGGAAGAATCGTATTGTCCTTTCTTCTTTGTTTCAGTATGGTTGTGCTTTACATCTGTTGAATATTATTATTTTGTCTCCACTTTGTATTAATTTTTGCAAATTGGTCCCTGTGGTGAGAGCCTGTATAAAGGTATTGTGCTGCATCTTCTAAGCCTGCCTTAATGTCCTTGCATTTATCCTTTGAAGCTAATAATTAAAAGGGAAAAAATATAGCCTGTGGATTTCTGTCATGATGCCAGTTGAGTCCATTTTTCTCTCTTATTGGTAACTACCTGATCTGACTTGCACCCACAACAGACTGTGTTTGGGGCGGAAAAGTGTCTCTGCTTTTATTTCATGTCTGGCCTGATGAGAGTAATAATGAGAATGGCAAAGCAGTTGTATCCCCAGTTAGCCAGCTACAAAGCAGGCAGGCTGAGTCCTCGATGTACTGTCAATTCCATGCATTGTGTAGGCAATTAACATTGATGCTGAAATAATTAATTATGAGAAAACGTCAAAGGGCTCCGATGCTTCAGTTCAGATGAGCACCAGAAGCTCCGATTGTTATCCAGGCTTGTCTGGGAGTTGTCTGAGTGGATCTTATAAAGAGCTTTTTGATGCTGCAAACTATAAAAAGGCTGGGGCTTTCACCCCAAGTTTCATGTGTTCAGAACACTAAAAAGCTCTAGGAGACATTTTTCTGGAGAATGAGCATTTCTCTTCCATCTAATATGAGCTGGTTTGTAAGTATCTCATCAAAAGACTTAATATGTGCTGCATGGGTTTATCTACTATAGATTATCAGTCATAAGTTCTGAATTTTTAAGGTAATGATCAAATTCTTTTTAGGGTGATCTCTGGAGCAGGCAAAAATACAGGGGAGGAGGTTGGCAGTGATGGCACAAGTAGAACTTGCCATCCAAGGCAGCTCCTTCATTCCCCTATTTCATACCTTGAAGACAGAACTGGAATTATGGCTATTGAGCCTGCCTCAATAGTAACTGAATTTCTTTGGATGAATCAGAGAAACACCTGCAACTAATGTGCAGAGGAAACAAGCATATATCACTTAGCAAAGAACCCAAAACAAAACCAAAAAAACCCAACTTTGGTTACAAGTCTGCCCTGGCTTGATCCTACTATTAGGTCCTTCTGGAGCCAAACATGAAGTGACCATGGTTAGTGCTGGAACTAGATGCATTGATTGCCACTTTGCTACCTCCAGCTGCAGGGCTTAGAGGGCTGGCCCTTGTAAAGGCCTATCTGCCACAGGCTCATATGGCTTGCAGGACTTGCATGGTGGAGGACTTGGGTATTTCTAAAACTGGAGAACAAAATTGTGTGCATCTACTTGTATTTAGCCTGACAAGTGTGTTTAGCTTTTTCAAGTATCTCCAATTTGAAGCAACTAAGTGGGATGTCTACCATACTCCAGTAATATACTCCAGCTCCTTTGCATCTTGCTTCATTGAACTAGATCTGATTCTATGTGCAGCAGTGTTTTAGGTCCTGTCCTACAATCATAAACATCTATTTTTCCTATAGAGGAACTGAATTCACTGTATTAATGACTGAGCTGTTTGTCAACTGCAAAAAGGGGTGTAAAACAGAACTGAGCAGTATGAGAGTCATTTAAAGGAAAGCACATAGCTGTGTGTGGAGAGCAGCACAGAAATGCTGCTGGTGGGCCACAATGCAGATTTTCTTCCTGCATGTCTGTCCTCAGAATATAGTTAGGTGTGTGCTACAACATGTGTGCTTTAAAAAGTTTCTTACCGACAAGAATACTTAAGTTTTAAAATTAAAAAAAAAAAAATAACCAAAGAGAATGAAAGTAGTCAATGTTTTACTATCTAAAGAGAACTTTGATGTAGAAAAGTCACATACAACCTGAATCATCTATTAAATTTACTTCATCTGTGGCCTCCTTGATTTCAAAAACCTTTGAGTAGACTTTTACAAAGGAGGTTTTAAAAGTTCTTGCATTGCAGGTAGCATTTAAAAAATCATGACTTATTTATTTTTTAATGACTACACATACCCCTTGCCTCTTCCTAAGATGGCAAACCAAACATCTGGCTTTTAGGTTCAGTGATGCTTGCATCATGATCAAAGGGAAAGGTTGCCAATTAACCCCCCATGATCTCTCCACCATGTGCGTTTGATGCCATCTTTTTTCCATTTAATTTATTTCATCTGAGCTTGATATTAAATCCCTTACCAAATTCAGATTAGCCATGGCTTTCCCATTGCTCTGACAGCACATCAAAGCTCCAGAGGACCCAGAAGGTTGAATTAGCCACTGTTTGAGTCTTCACTGAGCTGCTCTGAGAGATGTATCCGTGTAAGGTAAAAAGGGAATAGATGATATCTCTGCTCTGAAACTTTCAGATAAGTTAAATGGGTATAAGGTAAGACTGAACTAAATTTAAACAAGTATGGTGCAGAGATCGAGTTGCATACTATAAAGAAGCGTTGTATACTTTATAGAGAAAATTCTAGAAAATAAGTAGCAACAAAGATCTAAACCAACTTGGAATAATTTCAGTATATATTTCAGCAAAATGTGATACATTATGTTACTAAAGGTAATATACTTGCTATTTGTATTAAAAATAACAACTTTAGAAAAGTAGGGAGGAGCCACAAGGCAATGTAAAAACTACACTCTATTCTCATTGCTTTTATTATCATTAGTTAATTTTAAAGCAAAGGGGCAAACATTTTCTTAAGTCTGTCTCAGGGACCTAAGGTACTGCCAAGAGCGTGCAGCAGTGTGGAAAACATGCAGCTGATGCTTGAGAGGAAGAGAGGAACAGTTTACATAGTAAGAAAGAGGAATGTGAATTGAGCCCTCTGGGACTCAAAGTTAAAAGGTTTGTCTATGTAGTAGACTGGCTTGACCTCACTAGTCCAATAGGAGAACCATACCACAATGGTGCCCCTTCAGCTAACCTCATCCCCAAGGGTGAGTTATTTGCTGTTATGAGGCTACACAGGCTGCTCACTGAGGTGTGAGGAGCACAAGTCGGAGATAAATGAGTTTGATCAAGTCCCGTGACATTCTCATTACAATCGTGACAATAGCCAGTGGGCTGGGCAAGGCTTTGCTGTCACTGTCTGGGGCAGATCTCCACATGTCCTCTCTGAAGACATAGGTAGTGTCAGATGCTGCGATGCCTGTATAATTTCATCTAGTCTATTTTGTATGATAAGGGGTGATTTGGTACAAAAGCTTGGGTCCAGCGGTTGAAATTAGGATTATATCCCAAGGGTTAATCAGAAGTCAAGGAAGACTAGTACAAATCTTTGCACCTGTGCCATGCATGGGTAGATGCTTTTTCAGTTTCTCCTTCAAATACAACTGCCACCTCCTGGTAAGCCAATTCATAATTTTTCCATTCAGGAGATCTCGGAGATTTTGGAAATGGAGTGCGCTCTCAACATGAGAAGAAAAGAGTAAAAGAGGGAGCTGTGGTTTGCTGAAAGGACAAGCCAAGCTGTGGGGGTGAGGAAATCCTTTGGGACCTTCAGTAGGAGCTATACAGGATGGGAAGAATTATCTGTAACAGCAGTGTAGATTTATTGACCGTTCCTTACAAAGGCAATTGTACAAAATAGTAAAGCATGATACAGAGACATTGGAAGGACATCTCTTAAAAAGGAAAAAAGGACTTGTGTTTGAAAAGGAAGGAGAAGGTCAGAAGAGAATAATATAAAATATAGAGCCAAATGTGTCACTCTCACAGTGATGGTCTGATGGAGAAAGAGCCTCTGCTATAAAGAAGTATTGCATGTGTTAGGTGATAGTTATGTTGCTTAAGGAGGTGACTGAGATCAGAGTTTGGACCCATGTTTTGTCCTCATGCCTTGTATTTGGGTTGTGCTGTGTGGCCAGATATGAAGGCTGCTGTGAAGAGGGAGGAGATCAGCTGCATCTGTATGGTTGATGGGATAAGGAGTGACAGTTTTAAATTGCAACACGAGGAATTCAGGTTAGGCACAAAGAAAACATTTCTAACAGTTGGCTAGTACTGCCCTGCATTTAAGCCATCTGCAGAGGTCTTGGATTCTGCAGCCTGAGGTCTTGCTTCACATAGGTAAGTTTAAGTGCATGTGAAAATTTAAGTATGTGAATTACCCCGTTTGATTTCAGTGTGTAATGAATCTAAGAATGTTTACTACCTACAGCCTTTGAAGTCTGGGCATTTACTGACATAGCTGCCTTCAAACTTAGGCTTATGTGTGTGGGTGGAAAGGCAAATGCTGAGATAGAAAGGTATTGTTTTTCAGCAGCTGATTGGCATTATGGGTCAGCAATGGTCAATATTATATCAGTACTTAGTTAAAACAAACAAACAAAACCCCCAAAACACCCACAACTCCTAAACCACATTTATGATACTTGTCAACATCCAAAACACAAGTCTGATGTAGGAATGTGCAGAGAAGATGCTCAGGGATTTTAAACTTGCATCTCTGGCATTCGGAGTTTAGTTTTGCCCTAATGTGCTTATTCCATGCCAGCAAAACAGTTCTGCTTCCTTTCCTTGAAAAAGATACTGAAAAAATCCACTTTTTGTCTGTACTCAGAGATTATGTTCACCTGTACAGCTGTGTTTACATTTTTGTTGTAGCACACTAACTCTTACCTACACCACCATCTTCCTCTTTCAAAACTGCCTTCCCTTCCCCTGCTTTATTTATATTGGCTTTAGGGTCACATGAATGAATATGTGTCTCAAAACTTCCTGTTAACAATAAGTGTCTCCAGACAGTTTATCTTTGGACAAACCAGCTTCCATAGGCGGATCATCAAGTTTTGTTCCAGAGAGGTGTCAGAAGTCTTGTGCTATTTAATGGTGAAATGGGCTTTGCTCTTTGATAACCATTTTTGGGCCAGATTCATTTGTCATTTACAGTGGAGTGCTAAAATGATGGATCTGAAAGCCAGAATAGAGCTAGTATCCACTGAGACCCTTTCAAAACATAGGGAAGAAAATCTTGTCTTGCTACTCTTGTCAGTGAACCTAGCAACCTTACTTTACCTAAAACATAATTTCCACAAAGATCAGTAGTCCTGATTATGTGAATTTAAAAGGAGAGAAGTCACAGTATTTTCTGGCATATCTGCTGCTTACTGGTTCTTGCCATTAAAAAATCTTGTGCTTTACTCCTGGTTGGCCTCTTCCAGCTTTGATTTCAACCATGAGTACTCTTACTGCTTTGTCTTTGAATTAACAAAAAAAAGTTGATTGCTCAAACACCATTTCCAGTCTTTCAACAAAAACAAGCCACTCGGAGCTGGTGAAATGCAACCCTGAAATGGTAACAGAGGTGTGAACCCTAGTTAGTCACCCGCAGCACCTCCAGTGCACATCTCCCTCAACTTTCACATAGGCTGGGAAGCACAGGAACCTATGGGAAAGCTTTCAGAAGCAGAAGTTACAAGAGGTTTAAGTTGCTTTTGTTTATTCCCTTTGCCATTTTCACCTCTGGATCTGAGCAGGCAGTAAGAAGGGCAGCTGGGGAAAATGGGATGGGAATTTGGTGCTAGGTAGAGGCACAGCAATGAGGCTGAGCACTTAAAAAGTGTGGGAATTGTCCTGCATAGCCAGCCAGCCTATTTTCCCCTGGTGAACCTCTGAAGGCAGTATCAAACTTGGTTACAGAAATAGAGACATTTAGAGCTCAGTTTTCAAAAATCAGGTTCTTAAGTCAGCAATTAAACACCTGCACACTGATTAGTTATTCAGAAAGCCTGTTGGTACTTACCTCTTTCAGTGGGTGTCAAGTGCCAATTTTAGGTCTAAATGCAGATGTAGGTGCATGAACAGAGGGTTTCAGGATTGGAAACCAGGCACTGAACAACAACAGGTTCATCTGCCTGTGAGTCCTGCACTGCACAGCAAAATCAGCTGCGCATAAATGGGCAGAAGGCAAGGAATAAGGAGCATGAACCAGCTAATAGCTGCTGTTATGAAACTGTCAGAAGATGACTTGCTGCCTGACAAGGAAAATATTGTTCTGCTGAACAGGGCAGCAGGCTCTTCAGCTCCAAATTTATGGCATTTCCTTGCTTTGCTTCCTTTTGGTTTCTGAACTATTTTCCAGTGCCTTCACCTGCAGAAGGGGTATATCATTTAACAGAGCATGGCACCTTCTGAAGCCAAGGAGGCCGGCCACTGTTTGACACCCTTCTTTTTCCATGGGGTAGAGGCAGTGTGTTAAGAGGCACCAACGTACTCTTCCCACCAAAGGAGGAGTGAACAAAAAGCCTGAATGCTGCAGTCTGAAGGAACAGAGGGAAAGAGTGTAAGAAAAGACAGGCTGCAAAATGAGATGTTGAAGGCAGCAGGGCAAACACAGCTCCTGTCATCAGGTTTCTCCCTGATCTGGGGACAGATGGCCTACCATTTCTAGCTTGTGCTTCAAGATCCCCTAGGAGATGTGATCATGTATTTTCTTTAAATCCAGGCTGACATGCCGATAGTGTGAGCTACGTATATCACAGAAGAGAGGTATGGATTTCTGCTCTATTCAATGTAAACCCAAAAAGAAAGGCAGCCTTGTCAGCCTCACAGTAATACCTGTTGGAACATTTCTTGGGCGAAGCAAAAAAATCAGTTTTAGGTTGTGAAAGGGGGGCTGTATTTTGGCACATACCCAGCTAGACACTGATTGAGAAAAAGCAGCAATATTTACAGTATGTAAGGATCAGGGCAGGGACAAAATGCCATAAACATATTTGTGCAGGACCTCTTAGAGGAGGCAAAAGAAAAACCAACAAACAAAAGAGCTCAACCTGCTATAAAGAGCCTTGCTAAAGCCAGTAAATGATGATAGCTCCTTCCCATAGAAAATTTAGCTTTTTTGAAATGAAAGCCCCTTCTCAACCAGAGCAGGGTTCCTCATCAGGGTGAACAAAAGGCTGGAGTTTGTGCCTGAAAAGCCAAGTTTCCTGCAGTCTCGAAGGGGAGAGGAAACGCTCTGGCAGCATGCTGTGGAGAGACCCCAGCCTCTTGCTCCCCATGGGTGGGAGAAGGATGGGGAGAGCTAATGGGCTTCCCACGATGAAAGGGAGTGACACTGCCTCCCAAATAAGAGTGTCACAGGCTAAAGTGGCATTTTGGAAAGCTGCCCAAGTTAGCCCTGGCCTCAGCAGAACTGGTTCAGCAGTGGTGTGCTAGGAAGACTGCAGCATCACAAAGAAAATGCTGCTTGGGTGCTGTGGGCAGCTGCAGCTCCAGCAGCACGGAGCCTTGCCACCTCTTCTGAGGATTGTAAAGGCGAAGACTGTTGTCCTGTAGGGTCAAGATTTAGAGTTTTAATAGCCGATATTCATCAGTCTGTCATCAGCATTTATCAAAGCAACATCTAGCATGCAGAACTAGTTCATGCCAGTGACAGCAAACCTTTGTTTTTGTTTAGCAATCCTTTTCTTTTGCAGTGGGGGGAAATTAAACAGGAGAACCTCTTTACCTCTCCTTTGCTGTTCATTTGCTTACTCTTCCCTACCCTCTTCTCTGTTCCTTGCTTCTGCTTTGAGTCTTGGCACCAGCTGCTTGGAAGAAGAGTGTGTGACACGGACAACAGGCACCCAGTGCTGATGGGGAGCAAAATCCTGTTGTCAGCAAATATATGGGGAGCAACCACAGCTAGTTGGAATGGTGGAAAGAGGTCTATGATTATTATCAGTATCTTAGCAATGCCAAAAACGATGTTGCCAACAATAGAGCCCCAATGTGCCTGATGCTGCTACATGTCTGTTGTGGGAGCGCTTCCTCTATTCAGAGAGTTTCAGGAAAGAGTGGGAGAGGAGATGGATTGACTTAGGAGGAATTGCTGCAGGGCTAGAGCATTTATTTCTACCTGAATTCAGGTTTCCTTTCTCCAAATTGCATAACTTACACTGGAAAAAGCATCACCTTCTTGTCTTGTGTCACACTGGTGCTGCTGAGCCTTCAGTAGATGCCCTTTCATTTGGGGTTGTTGGTGCAACAAAACTTTAATGATTTAGTTGCTGGGAATTTAAAAAAAAAAAAAAAAGCCCTCAGTTCTTAGACCGCTTGTTAAATCCCACGATAGCTAAATAACATCTGGCTTTCTATAAATACAGCAAGCCAGTCATTAACAGTGGGACTATTCACTGTTTATGGAGCTGCATTTGAAAAGAACCAAAATGCAAAGTATTCATTGAAGTCTGCAGAGCATCTGCCTGCAATAGACTTCTGATAAACCCAGCCTTACACTCCAGTCATCTTCACATTCCAGTATTTGGATATCTTGTGTATGACTAGCTGTCTCACTTTCCAGAGTCACAGACATGTTACTGATGCAGGCAACATGAGAGTTTGTAATGTGCACAGAAATTTCTTGTGTGCAGAACAGCCTTGGACGCCCGCTTCTATTTAAATACGTGCAGACAGTCCATCAGACCCAATCAGCCTTTTATCTAGGTAAAGCCCTTTGCTGGATCAGGACAAATAAACACTAGTCATGCATTACATCAGTGATTTCTTGGAAACATCATAGTTGGCATCATACCACAAAATCCCAGCCTCTCAGTTCTGCATGGCGAAAGTTAAGATAAGGTCTGCATACAAAAGCAAGGCTCTCCATCCACTGAGGCAGAGCAACTTTGTAATCCACAGGACCTGTGACACACAGTTAATCCACTGACACTGCAGGAGTAGGCTGCCCAGCCAGACCATTGCAAACAGGTATTTTAAACCAGGCTTTTTTGCACATGGTGGAAGTAATGAAGCCTGGTTTCCACTGCCTTTTTCTTATGCAGATATATTGATGCTTAATAAAGCTCATTAGACATTTCCCCAAGGGCTAAGGAGAGAGAGGAATTTTTGCCTACCTACAACCCACCTCTGTCACACACACGTAGGATCTAAGTGCCTGTGAGATCCATCTGTTGTGCTTAGATAAAAATCACCAGAGAGGTTAAAAAGCCTTTGGGTAGAAAGGCAAGGGTATGCACAGTGAGATCTCATAACTATCCCTTCCAGAGAAAAATCAGACTGGAAGGGGATGTTTGCAGCCAATGATAGAAGTGCCTGGCACCAAGGCACTGTTCCTGTGTGGTGCATCGGCACTGGTTTCTCTCTCAGTGGGGCTGCTACATTAATGATATTTCCCAGCAGGATGCTCTGCAGGAGGTGGGACAGGAGGGCTGGAGCAATTGCTTTTTGCCAGAGAGCTGGCGAGGCTCCTAGCTGCTCTTGCAAAGGTATCTTCACCTGTGTCAAGATGGGCAGCCTCCAGCATGTGTTGTAATTATGCTTAGAAAATGGTATTTAAGGCACTTGAAAAGCTGTTTCTAGCTGTTTGCTCTTCACTGTGAATAGACACAGGGATGGATCCTTGCACCTGTTTCTGACTGCTTCGTGTTGTTCCCACCAGTCTGACCACCTCTGCTGTAGTGTTGGTGGCAGAAGTGAGGGCAGGTGCCTCCCAGGAGGAGGGAGCCTTTCTGAAGGAGCATGAATTGCTTTGCAAGGCATCAGGGAATGGATGGGTGTGAGCTCTGCGGCCCCAAACTACTGAAGCACAGGAGGAATCTGGGGCTCTGGGTTTGGGGGGCAAGTTTTGAGTTTTATACTGCTATCCATGGTTTCTGAGCATCTTCCATGTGACAACAATTAGTAATTCTAATTAGTAATTGTATGGAATCTGTTAAATAAATATCCTTCAAGGCTGTGCTGTCTCAGGGCCATAGTTTTCAGTATCACAATGGTAGTGCAAGGCAGAAAAATGCCTCTTTTCTAGTGGAAGCTGCTGGTGATGTGTTTTCTGATGGTATGGACTTGCCACATGGGGGAACTGGGAAGAATACGATCATGAAGTGTGTCTCCCAGGTGGTATTGTGGCAGCATTGCTAGTCTACCCACACACACCCCAATACACACATCCTGAAAACTTTTCAGGCTTTCAAGAAAAAGATGCTTAGAAACTCTCCTCAGCAGAAATAAAAACAAACAAAAATTCTAATGGAAAAAATAACATAGATTGTACCTACCCACGAAATCTGCACAACAGATCTCCTGGGTGCAGTATGTTCATGGGGTAGAAGCTGCAGACATCTCTTGAATCACTGCTTTTGCTACTTTTCCTTAATCAGCACCTCTCTTCTGTATTGTAGCTTGATGGAAACATCACTGAAGATGGTGAGAAACATCCTACTGACTTCAGTGTCTGTGGATCAGGTCAGCAGCCTTCAAAGTGCCTACAGGTTGGACGTCCCATCTCAGGTAAGTCTGGAGGGTTTTACTGCCACTGTGGATAGGTAGCAGGAGGATCCCATACATTACTTTTTTCCTGGGACACCTAGTGCAGTGCTGTAAAGGGAGTATATCCTCCTGCTTCATGTCAGTCCAGCAAGGAAAAAGTGGGACAAATCTGAGTGGCTCTGGTCAGAGATAGGTCAACTTATTTTTTGACCTGTGCTTGCCCTTGGCTATATCATGGACAGTGAATCTGATGAGAGCTATGGTGGAAAATGTGCCCACAAACCGAGCTTGTATAGGCTGTACTCTCCTCTCACGCTGTGTTCAAGCAGGCAGATGCAGTGCTGGCTGAATGCTTTGAAACTCAGCTCAGCAGCAAGTGCTATAAAATATGCACTACTTAAACATTGCCAATAAATCAAGGAAAGCTGTCAGAAAGTGGTGTAACTTTTGATGTTTAAAACAGTAATGGTAGAAGTTATTGCAGTTTTATGCATTTGAGAGGATGTTTTACCTTTATTTTAATTTATTTATTCATTTATTTCACTGCCAGCATGCTCTATTATGGGAAGTTTATGTCATCTTTAAAGTAAAACATGCTAAGGAAGATATATTTTAAATTAAACAGAAAATTGGCATATAGTGATAAAAAAAACAGTAACTGAGGGTGTTTATAATGAGCTACCTTTAGCCTGTGGGGTTGTGTACATATAACACGCAAGCAAAATGTCTTGTTGAAACCTTCATGCCATACATCTAGCCCAGAGGGCAAGAGACAAGAAATCAAATCAAGAAGGAGACAGTTTGCTTCCTCAAATTAGAAGAAGGAAGAACAATCTGGATTTGAGATCTACATGCCATTTTCTTTAAGGAAGGGGAGGATATAAGCACATGGGGAGTTTATAATGCATTTTTAGGGCTGGAAGAGACCCTCACACCCCATCTCCAGTCTGACCTCCAGCCTAAGACAGACTGGGGAGACTTTGGTGTTGAGTATGTCTTACAGTTTTCAGAAGTCAGGAAAGATTTAAGGAGCACAGGTCCCACCTGAGAAGAACGATACCCTGATGCAGCAGCTGAGATGTAAATGTGCACAGAGAGTCAAAGCCACAGCCTTGGGGCCTGTCATCTCCACCAGCAAAAACACACTGTTAAAATCAAAGCAGCAGCCACAACTTGCTCCTCTCCATGGATCAACACTCAACACCAGCTGAAATACACTCCCCAAAGTACCTGTATGCTAAATCCCCAGGAAAGCATGGCTGCATTATTTCTTTCCCAGAGATCAGTGGGACACTCCTAGTCCCAGTTGATTTAAACCTTTTGCTGAGGTGTTAACACAGAGCAGGAGAGGAATGAAATAAAGCATGCAGGGGAGACAAGTGCACGCTGGGTCTCCTCTGTATCAGGGCAACTTCTCCTGTGGGCTCCTGGGGAGACATTCCAGTGTCACACAGTCTACTGTGGCCAGCTGGCATGCAAAAGTTGCACACGCTTGCAGGACAAGACAAAGCTTTCCTCTCCTTTTCTGAGACCTCCCTCCACGAAGCATGCCACTGCTGTGTCACCCTTGAAGAGGGGTGTAGCCACTTCATGGGGACACATATCTGCAAACCCTCCTGCCTACACCATTAGCTATATGTAACCAACCTGGGATAAAACTGACTAAATGCTTGACATGTTCCTGAGCTTAATAAATCCCTTTAAAACAGGGAAGCCCCAAAATATATCTGGTATAGTAATATATTGTAGGAATTACTCTTCAGTCTGAATTTAAAACATGGCCTGGAAGAAAGGCTTTTATTTTACTGCTGGCATAAGCTCTGGAATGACTTTAAAGTGCATTTTATCTGGTCTTTCTATGATATAAACTTTTAATTAGTCATAATCAATGTAAGTGGGGAGAAGTGTGTCAAAGCACCACTATGTAAAATGAAAGTTGCATCCCTGACCCATGCCAGCCTTAGGGAGGAGATGACAGTGGCTGGCAAATGTAGGTCTTGTAATATGAAATAGCAAATTAAGTGATTAGTAATTATTGTTGCTAATAAAATACACCCGGAAATTGGTGCTTTATTGTGTTAATAATTTTTTTTACTAGCTTTCCTCTGTAAATATTATAGCCTTACCATGTTGAAAGTCTTTTCCAGCCATAAAAAAGCAGGCTGAACATGACATTGGGTCCCACCCTAGAAGGAAGAGAGCATTTCTGCGCAGGCAATCAGTTCCCCTATTAAAGCCCGACTCCATTGCTTCATTGCTCACATGAATAGTTGCTGCAATCCAAAGCTGGTACTAAACTGATGGGACTGCACTACGTTACTGGTGTGTGAGCCCAAACTGCCAGAGAAAATACTCCATTTAGCTTCATGAGTCCTTGGACTTGGCCAAAACAGTAGGAGCCTCTCCCCTAATATTAGCCATCTAATAAGATTCTGGTCCCTGGGCATTTAGGCTCCCTCCATGGTTAATGCAAAGTGCAAGGCACCTCTACAGAGCAATTGGTGTGCAGCCAAAGGTATGTCATATATCAACAGGGATATAATTTGGACTTGGAAATAGATGGCTTGCTTTGAGTGGTAATACGTGGAGAGTGACTCGCCCGTTCAGGTCCCTCTTCCCTTGTTTGCTGGCTTGTTTTTCACTTGCAGCAGGAATTTGAGGTGATCCATCCATAGCACAGTTATCACACACTGGACAGACTCCTTTTGGGCCAAGTACTGAGAGAAAATGCTCAAAGCAGCATGAGAAGGTATTCCTATTTTATTTCTACAGAGCTGTGCCTCATCAAAACCCCCAGCTCCTCCTTCAGAAAAGCAGGATCCTGGTGAGGTATACACTAGCCTAAAACACAAGCCTCTATATGTGTGTGAGTGTGTATTTAAAACACATTTTGGAGGAAAATGAGCCATCATTCTGTTTGCAGTTCTTGTTAACTTTGCAAAGAGAAAATGTAGGGCCTGTATTATGCACTGCACAAACAAGTGATGGAGGGCAAAGAGTGAAACTGGGTGTGCAGGCACCTGCCCAGAATCATGGAGCAAGGCACAGCAGAGCCACAGGGAAAATTCAGTGGGGGTGGAGGGGAGGAAAAGCAACTTGAAGGAAACTCAATAAGAAAATATACCCTCTCCCCACCTTTTTTTTTCCCTAAACCTAAAGCTACCTGGCATAGTATTAGGCACTTTTCCAAATGAGTGTGGTTATAAATAGTGCTCTGCATTGCAGCCTTCACATATGACTGTGTCTGCCTGCAGACAGCAAAGTGTGTCTCCATTTATCACCTCACTTCCTTACCTTGGTTCATCACCTTAATTTGCTACTGTTACCTGGGAGCTGACAGCTTCCAGTTACAGTCACATTTGCAATGCCAATAGAAAACATCAGGGCCCAGTTTTCAAAGGTTTGGTCTATTCTTTCCTGAACAAGTGTTCTCCCTGCAGTCCACTCAACAGCTTGTTTCTGAGACTGTGATCCTTTTCACAGATGTGGTTTGAACTATTTAATACTATAGCATAGTGTAACCTGTGTGGAACCAATGCAGTTCCCACTAAAACTGTTACATACAGTTACTGGAGATCCCAGGTGCTACTTCACATGTTTTATGCATTTATACAAATAAAGTAACCTTTAAAATTGGATCAAGGTTTTCTTTAATGCTTTTCTCTAAAACAAATTGATCTGAGATTGTGGCAGGTATAAACTACTGAATTGCTCATTATGAAGTGGTTTGGTGAGGGCCACACTAATACAGAGACAGATGTAGAAAGAAATCAAGGAGAAATCAAGGCTGGTGGTGAGTGAGGTGGATCGGAGAAGAGCATATGGAAGCTGCTGTTACTAAGGAGGGAAAGTACAAAGCTTCCCAGGCAGATGAGCTGCCCTTCTCCCACCTGCCCTGTCTTATGCTGTCCAGACACTGCAGGGCTTGGGACCAGGAAGCCAGATCTTCCAGTTCCCTGTTCCCAAACTCAGTTTTTCTGTCCCCTCAACCAGCTTCTGAATAGGAATGAGTGAGGGAAGAGAGACATCATTGCCGGAGAGCAGCTCCCCAAAGGGGCTCAGCATCACAGGCTGTAGGGAAGCTGATGAAGTGTCTCGGTGGTGCTCTGGAGGTCAAAGATGCCCCTGGCAAGACTACTTGTGGGACATCAAAGGTGGTTTGTGTGGTTCAAGCTGGCTGAAGATGGATCTCAGAGCTGATCCTCAGCTTCCCTGTTGTCAGAACACTGTGTCACCCTTTGTGGCCCCAGGACATCAACCAAGTAGGGTAACTCCAATATACAAGCTTCTGCATCTGAATTATATATTTTTTTTTTTTTTTCTGTTTCAAACCACTAAGTAGGCATTGGAGCTAAAGGAGAGACCAAGGGACACCCAGATGCCGGCATGGAACATGTTAAACGAGCTGTCTGAAAGTCATAACCAGCTCAACAGAAATCCTGCCAGTAATGGAGATGAGAGAAACATATTCAATTTCCCATTCAAATATATGACAGTACATAGAAATTAAGTCTCTCCCATGTTACTCCTCATCTCAGCTGCTGATGCTGCCTGCTGACAACAGATGCCACAGTTAGAAGGACACATCCCAGGAAGGGAGGCTGGCACATCTGCCACCTCCTGCTTTGTGTCTTCGATTCAAGCTGCAGCCATCCCTCCTTTTTGTAGTTAGCAGACAGTAGAACAAAGTGCTGCCTCTCTACTCTGTGCAGGCACTTTCCTGCAGACTGAAAACCACTGCTGGTACCTGGAAGAAAACAAAAGCAATGGTGAAATAAAAGCCTTCTCATGGGAGCAGGGCTACTAAACAGTGCTGGCCGCATCCCAAAATGAGTGGAGCATCCTTGATCTGGGAGAAGGTGCAATGGCCATGTCAGGGGCAGTCTGGAGTTTCTGCTGGGTCTTGCTTCTTGCACTTTAGTTTCCCCTATTAGCAGCAGGTTTGAGAAGGGACCTCAGCTTATATCCTTGGATCAGAGACCATGACCCATTACTTAGTACTGCTTCACAAGATTAAATAGAATTTGAGTGCTTAAATGGGGACAAGTCACAGGAAACTGCGTGGCTTTCTATCCTGCTGGGATCTGAATGCAAATAGGTTCTGCTTTTTAATCTCAGGATCACCTTTAAAATACAGTATAAAGGGCAATTCTGTCTTCTTTTCAAGGGAATTAAGCTTTTTGTGGTGTCAGTTTGAGAAGAAAGCAGGAAGGGATTGGTGGGACTGTGTGGTCCAGAAGTCATCTACTCCAGGCAGCTCCCTGTTGTAGTTAATGCAGTTAGATTAAAACTAATTTGTTTTTTTCTCCACTAATCATCATAGAGAATTGCTCCCAGTCCTGAGGATCCATTATTTTGGATGCTGTGAGGAGCTACAGTAGCATTTCTCCAGCCCCATGAGCAAAGTGGCCAGTTATTCTCAAGCAAGGTGGGCTAGGCAGCAGTCACAGTGTAACCACAGGATGGATTTCAGCATGGGCAGGAGTATTTAAGCATGCCTCAGCCCCATTGCCCAAGTGCAGCATCGTCATACCTGGAGTTTCATGGGCAGATGCTGGCAAGGACCCAAGACACTGTTTTTCAATGTACAGAAAAGACCGGTATCTGGTTTGTCTCCACTGTGAAACACAATGAGAGAAGTGGAGGTGCCTTCCTTGGGGCACTAGATCCTTGAGATAGAAGAAAAGACTCTGCAAAGGGTGGCACCAACCCACCTCTGTGTGTTGTTTTTGAGAAGAATATTTTCCTCTGTGGTGAGGCTGGGGCTGTCGCAGGCTGCACCATACACTTCTTTGCTGTTTCCCATCTAAATGTCATGCAGCATGGATAAATAACAAGCAGAGACACCTGTGCCTGCACTTCAGTTGATCATTTTCCTAATTATATGACATATTTAGATGGGCCAAAACATACTAAAACAACCACTTAATGGGAAGCTGGTTAGACTTGTGTGACTGACTTGCTAATAGAATTGCTGTGCACTTAGTACATTGTGGAAGACCCCAAAGCACCTATTGGATTTTGAACCTGATCCTCTTTTCCCTTATACTGATGCAAATCAGGAATGACCTCCATCAGTCAGTGCCCATGTATAGCCACACACATAAAGTCTAGGAGGAGGTAAGTCGTTAGAGATGGATAAGGAGGCGAATTGTAGGTGAAATGCCCTAGACAGCTTGGGTCACCCTAGTGCAGTTGCACAGCACCCTAGGCTGCAAAAAGCAGAGAATAAGGAGTGTAAATCTTGGGACTTCCTAGGGCCTTGCTGCCCAGTACTTGAATCTGACTACCTGTAAGCTGGAAACCAGTTCGGTGGTGAGATGAAGGGCACAGCACAAGGAAAGAACAAAGCAGTTTTGAAGCAAAATGCCTTAAAAAAATGTTTCCATGTTACCTGGCAGGACAAGGTACTGTGCCTTTCTTTACAAGCCATGGGAACAAGATAAAAATAAACTATGAATGCAGTCCTCTGAAATTGTTGGAAGCTGCAAAATGCAAACAAACATGCAGAATGGGGAGAAATAAAATATCACAACTGTGTGTGAAAGAACAGTTTCCTAAGGCACTTTTGTTCTTGCCCACACACAATGAATTGCTGTCCTTTCCAAGAGAGGCAATAAGGAAGAGGGAGCACAGGAGAGACCATTACAGACACTGCAAATAGGGAGGGAGGAACACAGAACTTGCAGAAGGGATTTATTATACTTATCAGCAATTTGCAGGGGGAAGAGACAATTTTGGGAAGGTTTCAGTATGTGGTTTCGTCACAATTTTCACAATTTCTACATGTGCTTCTACCCCTGTTGCTGAGTATCCTGTTGTGCCAAGGTGTTTGCGTTGTCTTACAGCCCTTTATGAATCATGTTTGCGCTACACAGGTTTTATGTTTTGAAGAACCATGAGATCTAATGAGAACTTTTCCCATCTCTGCCATGTGATTACTTATTGGAAGAGAAGCAGTCAGGTATGTAATGAATGAATGACACAAGCAACTTTTTTTTAACATGGTCTTTCAGTTCTTCTTCCCTTGAGACTTCCCTTCATCCTGTGCCTGCTTTCCCCACTTGTCCCATTGTAAGAGGGTTGATCTCAAAAGAGAAAATACCATTTTGAAAGACTTTTCTGAAATCATAGCTGACTGGCAGGGAGACAATTTAATAATAGGAGATGAAACTGGGACACTGGAGATAAGAAATTAATAGGGGGGTTAGTCACATACACAAAACAGCACTGAGATAGGCAGATGTAAAACAGCTCTTTGATTTCCCGCATAGCTTACTGTAGTGAACAACACCTTTTCTGAATGTCAGCAAGAATACTTCTGTGACCAAAGCCTACCAATGACCATCTCAAATGTAGGTCACCACTGGCTTGCAGGTTATATGATCTAGCTCGTTGGACCTGGAGAGAAATAATGCTTACATATTCACGCCACTGAATTGTAGAGAACTCCAATAAATTGAAGCCCACAAGAAGAGCGTCAGAGGAAGATAAAAGATATAAAATGTATAATTATTTCACAGCAAAATCCCAGTATTGTTACCCTGCTGTCTTTTTTTAAAAATACTGCCGGCAGGAAACTTTTAGATGTAGTCTTTGAGGGCGCCATTGGTTTTATTGCAAGGGGCTGCAAGCACAACATGCATGTGCATATTTTAAGCACAGTGTTGTACGTTTTAAACAACAGCTTCAAGGAAGTAAAATATCTGCAGAATTAAAAAGTGAGATAGAGCACCTCTGAATCACTTGTGTTTGCACAGATTAAAAACCTAGCGTTTCCCTAATCTACTGGAGATTTATTGTGTTCCTTCTCCTGGACCACTTGGAAATGGTACGAGCTATTCCAGGATGTCCCAGACCTCCCATGGTCACAGACAATTGCTCCAGGAGTTCAACACCATCAGTTAAAACACAGCAGTGCACTCTTTGTAGGCTCATTGTTGCAAGCAGCAGGTGGGAGGGGGGAGATGTTGGCTCTGGACTGAAGCACCCATGAGATGGCTTTTAGGACACAAGGCATAAACCAACTTCAAGATTACAAGATACAAGAAAAAAAAAAAGGTAAAACAAGGGGGGAGGTAGACCTTCAAATCTGTGTGTTAGAAATGAAGCACAGCTGCAGGAGTTACCACCTGACAGCAGATGATGACTCTTTGGTGTCCAAATTCACCTGGTTATTTAGATGCCTAATTCCCATTAGTTTAAAAAGACCTGACAGGCTACCTTTCTATCTGTCTCTTTTTTTTTATTTCATTAATTTCTCACCTGTGCAAAGAGGGAATAATAGCTTTCCTTTACTTTACAGGGGCGATGGGATGATGTGAGGATAAATGTATTAAAGGCTGTGTGGCTTGGTTGGAGCACTGCAGAAAGGACAGAGCAAGCTCATCAACAAGTGTGTGAGCTGTCAAGCTGGTTTTAGGGCAGAAATGTAAGGATATAATCTGTGTACAAAATGAGGAAAATAATTTGGATCAAGTTACGAGAAATGTTCATCTGCTGTTCACTGCTCAAACCAAGATTTAAAGTATACACTCAAATATGAGGTAGCTGCTGTTAATTTTTTCTTAATTTAGTGGTTAGCATTTCTTGTACGGTTTATCTTCATAGAACTGACCCTACTGGCTCAGTGCCACAACATGCCACTTTATAGGTGCCCTCAAAATGTAAAACTCATTAAAATGGATATTGCAGCTGTTTTTCATCTCTGACAGTCAAACCAAGCACAAAATCAGTCCAGACTCACCCTATATGTGTCACTGAAGTCCTTTGCCAGGTGTCATCACCTAGCTAATCAGAAAAACCTTCCTGTTTTCCTTTGCCTTCCTCATGGCCATACAGAGAAAAGGCACCAGCAGAAGCCTTCAGCTGTCACAAGCGCTGCTTTGGCAGTTTCCGTTGTTTTCAATAACCATTGATTAGAGCTTTCCTTCTGCTGAGGTCAGGCAGCACACCTATTTCTTCACACTGCACCCAGTCCTGGGATCTGCAATAGCCTTCAGAGAGCTAGAGTGAGTCAGTGCTTAACACAGTGAACCCAGGAGCGAGTATGATGAGATGCAGGAACTTTCCTACATTGCGATATGCTTTTGCAGATTTGTTCTTCCTGTTCTTCCCAGGAATTAGGATTTTTTTTTTTTTTTGAGTACTTTCACAGGTTCTGGGTGTTTCTGCCTTCTTTCAAAGCATCAGGCACTGGATTCTGTTAAAGGCAGGTTATTGGCATCACTGGACCTTTGAATCAGGTATGACAAATTCTGCATGATGTAAAAGCAAATTGCATTGGGGTAGGGAATAAGATTATATTTGCTATTCCAGGCTTTGCATCTCTTTCACCACCACCAGTTTTATTTCATTGACCCCTGCACAGATGCTCTTGATGACTACCCCTGCAGGAAAAGAATTATTCTTTCTCTGTCCTTTGAGTTTTGCAATGCCTAAGGAGAGATTCAGAGGCTAAACCAGCAACTTTCAATATCACTTATGCCTTTACTGCTGAAATACAGCTGCCTGTGAATGGTCATGGGTTTTTTTACTGCTAATAGGAAAAGAATCTCTTGCGGTTGTTAATTAACACTGCTCCAGATTTATCATTCTTTCAACAGGATAGCCTCGGGATGAATTTAACCCCTTGGTCTTCTAGAAGCAGTTTAAATGACTTAGCCTTGTTCAAGTGCATAGGATGAATTGTTGGCTGGGATTTTTTCAAAGGACAGGCCCGCTGGTGGAGGCTGCTGTCCCAGTGCCACTGAAATCCAATAGGATTTTGGTATTGCTCATCCCTGGGGTCAGACTCTGATTATTGCAGTAATGGGTAGCAATTACCAGGCTTGCAGTAAGTTGCAGAGGTCTATCATCTGAGAGTCTTGATTGCCCAGAGCAAGAATGAATTGCATTTTTTGACCCATTAGTGATCTCCAATTTTATCCGAAGTATTGCTGCTTAATTCGCTTATTGAGGTTAATATTGAAAAGCTTTGCTTACTTTGAATACTTTTCCTCTTAACATTTGCAATTAACAATGGTGCAGTAGGGAGAAATGAAAGATCAATAAAGCCTCTCTTATCTTTTAATATCTACCTTGTCAGGCAAATTTCTGTTCCCTAAAAGGGCCACGGTGTTGGGTTCATTCTGGAGATGGATTTTTTTGAGGCTGCTTGGCAACTTTCCATCACTTGTATGTCAGTTTTAATCACTAATTCCTACCGATGTCAAAGGTTAATGGAGGACTGTTATGTGTGTAATCGTGCCTCATTGAGGAAAAGGGTCATATAGGTTTATAGGGATGAATATCTATTGATTGCTAGGAGTATTTAAAATAATTGGACTCAAGCAATCAGATTATACAATTATGATTATGAGATGGGGCTGTATGGGGTAACTTACATGCTTGACATAGATTGCATCTGCTCCAGGTTCCTTTTGTCTTTAATATGCTGAATTTTTACTCATTTCCTTATTAAAGCTGAGACCAATTAGAACAAGTTTTAGGCACCAGTATATAAAACCAACTAGAAATTCATACAATAATATGCATCTCCCAGTGAATGCATGGAGAAATGTGCCTTCACTTATGAATGAGGGAATAAACTGGGTGTTACAAGCTGGATATTAATGAGGTCAGACTGTATCGTAAAAAAGAATGCAGGTATCTCTCTGAGATACCCACAAACTGTGAGTCATTCTCCTGTCCTCATACTATTTGCTGGAGGGGTTAAAAAAAAGGGGGGGGGGAATTATGAACCATCTAAGTCAGAGGAACCTAGTGCAGAAAGAGCTTTATCACTTGGAGAGCAGAGATCTATAATAATAGCCACCAGAGGTATCCTGTAGAAACCTACATCCCCCATAAGGATCCCTGCATGTTTCTGCAGCCATGTAGGAATGCAACAAGTGTGGTCACGAGCCAGGGAGACCCAAAGCTTTGGGGTTCTCTTAGCCAGGAGGCTGATTTTACGCTGTAGGAAGGAAACTTAAATACGTGACTGCAAACTGATGGCATCAAAGACCAATAATGCAGAGAACCCAAAACGCATTGTTTTTGAAACCATGTCATTCTTGCCCTGTTTTCCTGTTTCCACAAGGACTAGCTCACTGATTCAAACATGAGCCATTCACAACTTCAAATTCCAGTTTAAAATGTGCTGTTGCTGCTGGGAGATATTCAGGGCTACAGTTGTGAGGAAGCAAGCAAAACCCTCTTGCTTTGCATTAACAAACAACAGAGAAAGTCATCTTGTTAAGACTTTCAAGCAAGCAGTCAAGTTGTTTATTAATAAATCTGTTTCTGTTTAAATTGTTCTTAAAGATCACAAGTTCCCCCAACTTTGCAGGTTACGCTATGAGAAACATTTATATTTGTACACTTGTGATAAGCTGCAGCTGTTACCATGTAGTACAAAGGGAACACACTTGCCATAACCCAAGACATCACAAACTGGAAAATCTGCTCAGTTACTTAAAGCAAGGGCAAAATAACACTTTGAGGCATTCTGGAAAAATGTTTTGAGCCAAATCAGCAGTCCTGTGATTTTTGTCCTGTAAGTCTTGAAGAGTGGAAGAATGGTCCTACCGGGACAGACCATAGGTCCACCTGGCCCAATATCCCAACTTCAAAGACAGGAAAAGAGGATGAAGAACAAGGCTTGCATACAGCGGTGTCTTCCCAGCTAGTGCACTAAGAGTTAAGACCAAAAGCCAGAAGTTTTCTTGAGATCACCAGGTTTAATATCCATAATTTGATGGTAGTCAATGCCACATGACAAAAGCTGAGTTGTTGTACATATGTATTTCAAGGAGCTACTTTCATTACTGCATGAAGTTTTCTAAAAAAATGCGGAAAACCCTCACAAATCTGGCTGCAAGCCAGACTCCAAGTTTGTTGCTATCAAAAGAAAGAGATTGTGAAGCAAAGTGGGCTTTTAGGTCAGGAAAGGGGAAAAAACAAGCTTCGTGTTGTATTTTTAAATTGGTATTACCGTAATCAGCCCCACTAGTAGTAGGAGGAGAGAGATGAAAAGAGAAGATGGTGGACTGGATAAGGATCTGTGTGGTACCAGGGATGAATGGAAATACAAGAGCAAGGGGGTAGCTGTACAATAGAAGCAGTGCAATAACACATTATTGTTGATCATGACACTATTTTAGCCCTCGGGGTGTTTAGCCCTCTCTTCACTTCTTCCACCTTTGGAGGAAGGTGAAGAATGGCCTTCACCTGCCATTTGCTTTATTACTTCAGAGCTGGTCAAAGATATCTTCTCCGGAAACCAGTTTTCCTGGGAAAAGATGCTTTTGTCTAAGGACAATGTCATCAGAAGCTACTATCTCACAGATTTGAGGGAATTTTAAGGAAGAGAATATAGAAAGCAGACGGGGAGGGGAAAACTCATGAATTTTTTTTGGGGGGGGGGGAATATCTCTCTTCTTTTTCCCTCTGAAATAATGAAGGTTTAAAAAAGAAAATTTGAAATTTATTCTGAAAGTTATCCCATCAAAAGGCCTCAGTTCCTCTGAAACACCCACAAAGCTTTCTCGTGGGTATGTGTAACTCTTCATCCCTAGTGCTGGCGCTCGGAGCATCCATTGTAGGGCAGGACCTCTGCCTGTTAAGTGCTGTTCAAAGGCAGAATAAAAGGATAGTCTCTGCTGCAGCAAGTTTAAATCCCACACTCTTAGTCTTAATCTTGCTTGGTACTTTGAGTCCTGCGGCAGATTTCGTGGCACGGGTGCTGTCAAGTTGCTGCCATTGAGAGGTTTCTGCAGCAAGCAGGCTTTCATTCACAATGCTGTATTAATTGCTATTATGTTTTGCTTTCTGGTTGCAGCATGTCGGTAATCTGCTACTTACAAATGTCTGCTCCCTAGGGAGAAAATAAATCACATGTATCTTTTGGAACCAATGCTGATTCAATACTTAGGAAATGCATTTGGTAATAGTATTGGCTGTAATCCTCCCGAGAGAAATTAATTATAAACATATAGCAAGGTAATCAGGAAGCTGCTCTTGCTGTGACATTGAGAAAAGAACACCAAAGCGAGTGGAAAGGTTGGATTGAATAAAGTGTTTCCAGAGGCCAGATGGTATACAATGCAAGGGAGCCCTTGATGCAGAGGGGAAAAAGGAGAGTTGGCTCAGACGAAATAAGGAATTATAGCATGATTATAAAGTGACCGCTGATGTGCTGGTCCAAAGATACAGACTGCTTCTGATAAGGTGGTGGATGCTGCTCTTGAGTTAGGATGTACACATGTGCCTAAATGCCTGTGCTTGTGAGGAAAAATTCTTCTGGGTAATGAGAGCAAAACACCCCGAGGGCTAAAATAGTGTCATGATCAACAATAATGTGTTATTGCACTGCTTCTATTGTACAGCTACCTCCTTGCTCTTGTATTTCCATTCATCCCTGGTACCACACAGATCCCTATCCACTCCACCATCTTCTCTTTTCATCTCTCTCCTCCTCAAGCTTGTCTTCCCAGGTAGTTGAAGGTCTGAGATTTGGTTTGCCTTCTCTTTGGCCTTCCTCGCTCAACATTTCCCAGCACTGTAATACCATTTTATTCACCAATAAACCACAAATGAATGTGGTTTTTTTTGGAGCAATTTCACATGTGGGCAAAGAAAAAAAAAATATTTTCTTCTTTTATCCCTGTTGCTTTATTTTGTTTTTTTTTTTTTTATTAGTAGTGGGACCTGTTCAGATGTCTGGAATATTAGAAGTATGTCCATATATACTGGATTAATGGGCTAAGCATAAGGGAGATGGTTAAAAGTATAGGAGAAATGCAGCTTATCCCACGACAGATACTTACTCTACCCCCAGCCACCCAAGCACAAGGTATGGATTTCTGTGCTAAACAGCACCACTGTTTAATTTATCACAGGAACACATTATAGCCTGAGAAAGTGAGACATACAAGAGCTACCTGAAAGTATAGGGGAGAAATCAGAGCAGCAGGTCTGTGCTGGATTGTTTTTCCCACCCTGGAAAACCCCTGCTCCCCAGTGGGGCAAGGCTGGGGGGATGGTGGCTCCAGCCGTCTTTGGCTTAGCTCCCATGTAGCTGTAAATATTTTCTGTGCTCACCAAACCTCTTGCAAATGGCTGTAGTGTTCACCTTCAGGTAGTTACTGCAAGTGACCTAAGTTGCTTTCTGCAATATTTAAGCCCTTTCTTAAAGATTCCAACTTTGTTTTTTATTGGGGACCAGGTGGTTTTTATAGATGATGTCCAGCTATTTGTGCCCTCAGTTTTCCTTTGCCTCTTTCTTTTCCATCTCACCTCCAGGCAATTACATCTATTATTTTAAAATATCTTTTGTGAGATTTGAAGTATATAGGAGAAAGAAAAGTAGTTCAAAGGAAGCAAAGAATACCAAAATCAAGATACTGACACTGTCTTTCAAGCAATGACAACATTGCCATTTTTTTCTTTTATTTTTAAGAGATTAAAGCTGAAAGCACTGGTGATGCAAAGACTTGCATGCGTTTAGCTTTCCTAAGTAGTCACATCAACATAATTTGAATCATTTCCACTCAGCGTATTTTTGTTGCTTCTAAATAGATCGTTGTCCTTTGGAAAAATCATCGTGTCTTGCACAGTTCATTCTTCCAGCTATCTGTATAGGAAGTCCCATTTTTCCTTTGAAGTACATCGTGGAATGAAAACTCAAGGCTGAAACTCTTCAAGAAATGTAATTTGCTATGGTTGAATGGCTGGCTTCTAATAAGATGACTCTCTTCATGTCTGAGGTCAGCAATTTGGTAACACATGCCATCCCTGATCTCCAGAAAGTACCTAATGAACATGTTCCTCAGAGGCTGGAAAAAACCCAAGGTCTGTATTCAAAGTACAAGAGTAAAAATTTGACACTGGTGTTGCAAGATGCTAGTCTCTATTTTTTAATTTAGTGGAGTCCACAGATTGCCAGGTCTCCCTGAAGGTCTGACATTGTCCACTATTCTCTATTTAAAAAGGTCTGGATGCAAATAAATCCCCTACACCATTGCACCCTCCTTTGCTTTAGCTCCAAGTATTAGCAAAGGGCTGGAGCCCACCAGGCAGCCTGGTTTGGGTCTGGGCTGCTGGGCTGACAGGCATCTCGCATGCAAGGGAGGAGACAACACTGTTAAAGGGGGAACCAGAATGTGACAGGATGCTGGTGGGTTCATTATTATTAGTTTTGTATCCCCATGAGCCTGCTTCCCATGAATATTTGATAAAGCCCAAGAAGGTCACTACAGCTTGTTTACTCTCCATATGGCATTTCTGCATGTCCCTGCTCTCTCTGCATGTGATTTTTATCCTTTAGCCCATGGCACTCTGCCAGATCCCCCTTTTCCCCTGCTTGATTAATTCATGAACAGGGGAGGGGGGATAAAAGAAAGATGTTTTTATTATTCATCACAGGTGAAAGCTGTATGTACTCTGAGCAAATCTGAGGGGGAAGCTTTCCCATGTTTTGTGCTTGTGTGTATGTGTGAGTCATTATGGAAACCAATTACCAAGTAATGAGTTTCTGAACACCCTAGATGGCCTGTTTACACTTCAGTGGGTTTTGCCAGTTTAGGCACATGATTTGAGTTAGGCTGGCAACCCCCTCAAGTAGAAGTAAGCTTATTCAGCAGGGAGTCACTAGCCAGTACAGATTAAAGCGGTTGCCTGGATGGAGCGCATTAAGCTTGCAAAAGGAGTTTTGCGGGGATAATTGTCTCTATGTTTGTTTTTGGCTGGAAAAACCTGTCTGTGCTCAACTTTCCTATGCCTCTGTCCCATGCAAACCAAGCCTGAGAGAGCTCTAATAATGCATGCGTGATGTCAAACAGCTCTGGGCTGCTGTCTGTGGTGGACAAAACCTGGTGGCTTAGGACATTGCAGCCCACAGAAGTTACTGGCCTTGGAGCAAAGTGGGCAGAAAGGGCCATGCACCTGCACTGCCCTTGCTCCAACGCAGGGTTCAGTGCAGCAGCTGACGTCCCCTTAAGCTGTATTTGTGTTACCAGTGTGACTGATGGGCTAGCACAGCTCCTCTTCTGACATCTCACGTGGGTTTGTGTGGTGGTTTAAGCCCAGCTGGCAACAAAGCACCACAAAGCTGCTCATGGGTCGAGACAAGGACAGGGAGGGATCATTCGCCACTTATGGTCATGGGCAAAAGACAGGCTCAACTTGGGGGGGGGGGGGGAGCAAGGGGGACAAAATCAATTTAATTTACTACCAATCAAATCAAAACCAAGGATAATGAGAAGTAAAACCCAACTCTTAGAACACCTTCTCCCCACCCCTCCCTCCTTCCCAGCTCAACTCCACTCCTGGTTTTCTCTTCCTGCCCCCCCCAGCAGCACAGGGGAATGGGGAATGGGGGTTGGGGTCAGCTCCCCACACCTTGTCTCTGCCGCTCCTTCCTCCTCAGGGGGAGGACTCCTCACACTCTTCCCCTGCTCCAGCACGGGGTCCCTCCCACAGGAGACAGTCCTCCACAAACTTCTCCAACGTGGGTCCTTCCCATGGGCTGCAGTTCTTCACGAACTGCTCCAGCGTGGGTCCTTTCCACAGGCTGCAGTCCTTCAGTCACAGGCTGCTCCAGCGCAGGCTTTCCCATGGAGTCACGGCCATCTTTGGGGCATCCCCCTGCTCCGGCGTGGGCTCCTCCCCGGGCTGCAGGTGGGCATCTGCTCCCCCGCTCCCCTCCATGGGCTGGGGGGACACAGCCTGCCGTCTCACCACGGGCTGCAGGGGCATCCCCTCCTCCGGCGCACCTCCTCCCCCTCCTTCTGCACTGACCTCAGGGTCTGCAGAGGGGTTCCTCTCACATTCCACTCCTCTCTCTGCTGCAGGCTCCCCACCAGTTTGTTGGTTTGGTTTTTTTCCCCCTTCTTAAATCTGTTACCCCAGAGGCATTACCACCGTCACTGATGGGCTCAGACTTGGCCAGAGGCAGGTCTGACTTGGAGCCGGGGAAGCTTCTAGCAGCTTCTCACAGGACCCACCACTGCAGCCCCTCCCCTGCTACCAAAAACCCTGCCACACAACCCCAAAACAGTTTGATAGGCTTAATCAAGGGGGTGTAAACAAAGCACTGGCAATGGTGTCAACTTCAGTGCAGAAATTGCTTGCTCAGGGAACCTGAGTCCAAGCCCTGGCTTGGATTTTGTAGTCTTGTTCAGTCTTTGTCCATGGCTTGACAGCCCTTTATACACATTAAGTAATCTCCATTATTGATAAAGAAAAAAGTATTTTGGTATTCCTTATACAAGTGAGGAAGCTGAGGCAGAGAGTGCTAATAATTCAGACCAGACAAATAAGTCATTCTTTTGTCACTAAAAATCCTCTGTCTTTTGGTGCAGCTGGAGGACACAACACAAACTTGATGGAAAATCATAGTGTTTCCTTCTGCTGCTGTCAGGATGAACATCTTAAACTCCTGAAGTCCTTCTGCCATCCATCAGGAGGTCCCTGGCTCCTCATGGTGCCAGCCTTGTCTCTGCTTCCCTCTGTTTATCCACACAGCATAAGGAAGTGTTGTGGTTTAACCCCAGCCAGCAGCTAAGCACCACACAGCTGCTCACTCCCCCCCCACCCCCCAGTGGGATGGGGGAGAAAATTGGGAAAAGAAGCAAAACCCATGGGTTGAGATAAGAACAGTTTAATAGAACAGAAAAGAAGAAACTAATGGTGATAATGATAACACTAATAAAATGACAACAGCAATAATGAAAGGATTGGAATATACAAGTGATGTGCAGTGCAATTGCTCACCACCCGCCGACCAACACCCAGTTAGTCCCTGAGTGGCGATTCCCCGCCCCCACTTCCCAGTTCCTATACTAGATGGGACGTCCCATGGTATGGAATACACCGTTGGCCACTTTGGGTCAGGTGCCCTGGCTGTGTCCTGTGCCACCTTCTTGTGCCCCTCCAGCTTTCTCGCTGGCTGGGCTTGAGAAGCTGAAAAATCCTTGACTTTAGACTAAACACTACTTAGCAACAACTGAAAACATCAGCGTTATCAACATTCTTCTCATACTGAACTCAAAACATAGCGCCGTACCAGCTACCAGGAAGACAGTTAAGTCAATCCCAGCTGAAACCAGGACAGGAAGGCAGAAAATTTTTTCTGCTGTCTGGGGAGATGTGGTCCAGAGTTGACTGAGTGGCTGATGCCTACCTAGGCTGCCTGGTAAATCTGTCTGTGTTAAAAATTAGGAACAGGCTATGTACTTCAGCTAATGGGAGAGTGGCTGAGAGCTTTTATGGACACTGTTCTTCTCTCACTTATATCCTTGTCATCCCTAAACCAGATGTAACCACATCTGCATCTCTTAAACTTTTGACTCAGGCTCTCTGGAGAAACATGATGTGCTGGTACAGTGCTTGGCACACTGCAGTGGACATGCGTGAGACGTCACTGCAACACCAACACCCACTACTGACATGAATAACACTGGGAAGTATAGAAATGAGAGAAACCATTTTGCTGTTACCACTGTTTTTCTCTCCCCATCATCAGGTGTGTAAGGGAGAAGACACTAGGTACAGACTCTTAATAAACTGTGATAGTTTTAATAAATTTAAACACGCTTGGTAGATTTTTCCTTAAGGGAATTACTCACAAGGAGTAAAGATGATTAATGGGAGAATTTAGCTGGACAAAACAGATGGTGCAGCAAAAGGCTCAAAGTGTTTCATGTGTTTCAAAATTGCTCTTATTTGGTGCTAATGAAGAGACTGCGATCTCCTTGTGTGTTAACTCTCCACTGATTCTGCAGCATCCTTTTGTGCCCTGCTTTCCCTCTTCCTTCCCCTCACTAGGAAAAGTGCTGTCCCCAGGGCATGCTAGCTGCTGTATGATAACCATCAGAGTAAAACAAGATAATCTGTAGCTTTTAATAGGTGCAATGATCTGCTGGTGTGGAGAAATCATGACCTGCCTTGTCTTCACTAACTTGATTTTAGCACTTGGCCAAAGCCACGCCTTTCCTAAAAGCATGTTCGTAGGGGTGTGTGCTGTCAGGGGTTTTTCCAACTAAGACGGTCTCACATGTGCAACCTCCCTTCAATCATCCTTGCTTGCAGGACATCACTGATGCAAGAGCAAGGATGGGGACTACCATCCCTGTGCCAGATCTGTGTAAGATAGTTGCAAGGGGAGGATGGGGACAGCAGCTACTCTCTAAAACCAAGCTTGCTGGGATGCCCGAGATGGTCTTTGTCCTTTATCCCCTGCTTCATGTATCTTCCTAATGCACCGGGCATGTATTACTCCCTCTGTTCCTGGTGTCAATACAAGTCTTGTTATCACTTTTCAACAGATCTGGCTCATGCCCATGCCTGCTGTCTAAAAAAGCACAATGATGGCCCCATGGGCCAGCCCCCACATGCCCTGCCAGCTCCTGCAGCTGACTCCCAGCAGGTGACCAGCTCAGCCCCTGTAGCTCTGCTGAGCCCCTGGCACGAAGTTGGTGCTGCCCTATGCACTGCAGCAGACCAAAGCAATCCCACTGCTCCTTTCTCCTGTGCTGGGGAATCGTGGTTGTCCTCTTCCATAGCAGTCTAAACTGGAGCAA
Source organism: Haliaeetus leucocephalus (assembly GCF_000737465.1). Lineage (NCBI taxonomy): Eukaryota > Metazoa > Chordata > Aves > Accipitriformes > Accipitridae > Haliaeetus > Haliaeetus leucocephalus. Next base: position 1,368,528 of record NW_010972581.1, on the reverse strand, counting down.
AGCTAAAAGGAGAAAAAGGCACCAGCAGGTTCTCCTCTGCTTCCCGAGCAAATGGCACCATAAGAAGAGCTGTGCTGTGGGCTAAAGAGGCAACTTGAAGGGAGGAGTGTGCCCAGTGGATTGTGCTGGTCAAAATGACCTTTGGGTCTCCACATCAGTGACCTGACACAATCGAGATGATACAAACAAGCATTTATTGATTTTTATGTATGTGGGGTGCTTGGATACGCTTGTCATGCCCTGGTCTCTGGGAAGGGAGTAAAGATTTTTACCAGTGGTTTCAATGGGAATCAAGAGAGAGCAGCAAGAAGTGCCTTTGAAAATCCTACCTTCAGTTTGCTTTTCAATGCTAACATAGAAAAGATGTACGTCCTGTGTCAGCTAGTGTTTTGTAAAGGATGATAGATGATACAGAGATCAGATGTTGGGCTTTACAAAGACTTGGCGTTGTTTTCTTTCTTTCCACACGATTACTCATTGCAAGCTGTCCACACTGGAGAGCAATGAATTAATTTTTTCCTCAAAGTTCATGCTTTAATACTGAACTAAATAAAAAACCAATTAAGTACCAGATGACTGTGACAAGGCTAGAATTTTTTTTTTCTGACCAATATTTGAATACTAGAAAGAATTGTTGGAGAAAAGAATTATTCAATTCCAAAGTGTCCTCGTTTCTAGTATTTAATTAAGTGATGTTCTAAATGATAGCATATCTTTACAGCAGAATAGGGCAGGGGAAAAAAAGAAGCTTTCCTCTACTCACTGCTATGAATATCTCTGCTAATTAGAGGAACAGTACTTTTATGTAGCAAGTATTATCTTGTGTTGTAGAAACTCTTCCGTGTCTTATGTCTGGTGAGAGGAGAAAGAAATGTCTGACTGAACAGGCACAGAGGATCTGCTGCTGTTTATTTTGCTGCACAAGGCATTGATCCATTCTACAACTCAACCCAGATGCTCTGTCTCTGAATACTTGTACGTAGGCACTGGGGTTTCCTAATGCCATGATGTCTGAGCAGTGTTGCTCTGTGGGAGGTTTTTCAGGTTTGTTTTTATTTGGTTTTTTTAAGATCTATCAGATGGCAATAACACTGGGGAAAGACGGTGAAAAGGAGCTTATGTTCTTCCAGGCTGCTGCAAACTAAAGGGCTGAAACTGTCCCCCTGGGTGCAAAAAAGCACACAAAGATGCAGTGCTGGGGGCTCCCTCTTCACTCTTGCTCAACAATGCCTTGTGCTGGTGTGAAAATCTGTGTTGAGGGCTTGCTGGAGCCAATGCGAGTGCGTTGCAACTTGCAGAAGTTGCTAGGACCAGGGATGTGCCAGCACAAGCCAAGCTGGGCCTGTGGTGACCCAAAAGGCCAGGAGGGGTGAGCTGTGCAGTTGCATGCCCTGCCAAGGCCTCACCATCCTGAGCCTCAGAAGGTGCAGCTTGGGGCAGACATGTTTTTCCAAACTTGTACCATTAACTATGTCATTAACAAGACCTTAGTGCAGCCTGTGACAACATGCTAGGGAGCAAACTGAATATTATACTTTTATTACTTTGGAATACCAATAGTAACTTGCCCCATATGCTTCTGCATGGGGAAATCTCTAATGAGTCACTGTTCAAAAATCCTTGAAAGCAGTGGATGCAGAATAAAATAGATAAGTTGGAGGGTCAAGCCAAGCTGGGCATTTGGTGTGTGTGTCCTGGTTTCAGCTGGGATAGAGTTAATTGTCTTCCTAGTAGCTGGTACAGTGCTGTGTTTTGAGTGAGGTATGTGAAGAAAGTTGATAACACACTGATGTTTTCAGTTGTTGCTAAGTAGTGTTTAGTCTGAAGTCAAGGATTTTTCAGCTTCTCATGCCCAGCCAGCAACAAGGCTGGAGGGGCACAAGAAGTTGGCACAGGACACAGCCAGGGCACCTGACCCAAACTGGCCAAAGGGGTATTCCATACCATGTGATGCCACATCTAATGTATAACCTGGGGGCAGTGGGGGCGGGGGATCGCCTCTCGGGGACTAACAGGGTGTCAATCGGCGGGTGGTGAACAATTGCACTGTGTATCATTTGTACATTCCAATCCTTTTATTATTGCTGTTGTCATTTTATTAGTGTTATCATTATCATCATTAGTTTCTTCTTTTCTGTTCTATTAAACTGTTCTTATCTCAACCCACAAGTTTTACTTCTTTTCCCGATTTTCTCTCCCATCCCACTGGGTGGGGAGGGAATTGAGTGAGCTGCTGCATGGTGCTCAGCTGCTGGCTGTGGTTAAACCACAACAATGTGATACCAAGTCAGTTGTGATGGATTGCGGGCAATAGGATCACCTCTTAGACCTAAACTTGGATGTGGAGGCAAGTCAGGCAGTTGCTGGAAAAGCTGACAGAGGTTCATCTACCTGCCACTGTGTTTAATCGCTCATGCAAAACTCCCCAACGTTATCATGAAATTGTGTGTGACTCGATTACGTTAATGAATTGCTCTTGCCTGCAGCCGTTAGTCAGCAAGAGGACACTCAGCCTTGTGTCACCCCCTTATGTGCTCTTGATATCTCTTCCCCAGATACTACATGTTTCTTTTAATCAGCAAGACAATTTCCTCTAAATGTCACTTGGTCAGACGAGATTCCTCAGCGTGAATAACCAGTGAGAGCTGCCGTTGCTGCGCAGGCGGGGAGGCGGAGGGGTGTGGGGTTGTTCTCCCTGGCTCCCCTCCTGCCTGGAGGGAAGGGGGCATGGACTCTGAGAGCCTCTGTCAGCTGCTGGTCAAGGAAGAAGGGAAGAGAGGAGTTTTGGCAAGGAGGGGGAACTGGTGGAGGTGACAGTGATGTTGCATTTTCCATGAGCACTGCACAAACGTGCCCATCTGAGCTTTCTGCAGAGGTTCTGCAGTCAGGTCACAGCAGCCAGGCTCATCCTGACTTGGGATTTCTTGCTAGCAGGGAAGACCCTAAACTTTTGCAGGCTATCCCCATCTCAGGATTGGTTTTGAAATGACTTGCTGAAGGGAGGGAAAGGCAATAGTCTTGTTTTCTTGATCTTCAGGGAGGGCTGATTCTTTGGTATTCTCTTAGGTTCTTGTCCCTGCTTTTTTCCCCCAAAAATGTTTGTCAAGGGCATCCAGAATTGTTGTCAAACTGGACACTAAACAAATAGTAATATTAAAAGGGATTATGCAGACAATAATCATTCTTCACTCATACTTTATGAAAACTTTCTGCTCCATGGTATAAGATTATTTTTGATTGATTTTTTTTTTTTTTGGAAGTGCTAAGCAGATGCTCCACTGTAATGAGAGGAAACAGAAGTGGAAAACGAGGAGGCTCGTACTTAAACAAATGAACAGATGCAGGGAGTGGAAAACAACAAGGTAAACAAATGAATACTTTGAGTAAACAACCTAAAACAAATAGAAAAAACCCACAAACAGTCAGCCTGCACCAATCTGGACCTCGGATTAATCACCTTCCCAAACTTTTCACAGATTTTTTTAAATGGAGGTCGAAAAGTAACTTTTCTAGCAATTTTGCAGTATACCTGCATGGGGAAACCCCTGCCACTGCCCCAGTTCTGGTGCTCATCTTGGAGCCCCAGACAGGGTTGCAGTGATGCTCATTGTTGCCTTCCCCCCACCCCTGCCAAGGGAAACTGAGGGCTGGGGAAGGCAGGAGACATGCTGAAGGTATAACCCAGATTCCCCAGAAGAGCCAGAACAGGGACTCAAGATCTTTTGCGTGCTCTGCTGGTTCCTCAAAAAATGCAGCTTTGCTGCTACGATCCTGGATGTGGAGACCCTCTGTAAACTATCTCACCTTTCATCCTAGGAGACATACACCCTATACTCATTATAGACCATAGCAAATGACTCCCATACCTGTGTAGCTTTTCTAACCTATACCAGATGCAAGGAGTTATGTTATACTCTGCACAGATGCAGACATAGGTATCGGTGCTTCTCCTAGGGTGTGCAGAGGAGCAAGAGAGGAGAGAGGGTGAGATCAGAAAGATGGATGTGAGCCTGGGCAATGCAATACAGCAATGGGACTGTCCCTGGGACCAGCCTGGCCCCATGAAGGAAAGAAGGAGAGGCAGAAGTGCCATTTCAAACTGGGCAGGAAAGTCTAGATGAGGCTGGAAAGGAAGGGCAGCCTGCCTGATAGGTGTTAAAAGCCCTGCTCGGTGCAGAACACCGACCTTGGGGGGTTTCTGGTTCACAGGGACTGGCACAGGGAATTTGGATATGACAGCCTTTCTCCCCACTCCCTGTGTCTGCTGGTGTAAATTGCTTTTTTTTTCTCTCCAGCCTCTGCTTGGCCCTTCCTTCTGTCTCTGCTTAAATGTGCATCTGCAAGGAAAGGAGCTAGACCCAAGGCTTTTTCAGGTCTGCTTTTCTGCAGACCCACCCTCCTGGCTAACAGATCCTGCTCTGTTCATCTCTATTAAGGGGGTTTGGGTAGTACACAGACAATATTTAGGGAAAACAAGCCCCAAACACAGCTGCTGGTGCATCTGAAAGGGGGATCAGTGTTGAGCATCACGCCACTGACTCCACTTTCTCCTTCCTCACCTCCGAGGCAAGTCACTGCTGCCTGGCATCTCCCCACACAAAGCCAGGGTCCAGGCCCATCTGGGCAGGCTGAGCCTGGCAATGGCGCGGCCATGTTCTCTGTCTTGGTGGTAGCTGTGGTAATGGCAAATGGAGAGAAAGGGAATGGTGAGCGCTAATCCATGCCGTGGCAGGAGACGGGCTGTTGGTTAACCCAGGAACGCGTGGTCTTTTCTGCTAGAAAGTCCTTGAGTAAAGAGCACATGTTGTGAGTCGCTGATGAATTTTGCTCCTTGACATTTCTGTGATAAGGAAAAGACAGGCAGCACCTGATGTCTGAAAAACATTTAGACATTTTTGCAAGCTCTTACATATTTTTAACTTGGTATCTCATTACCTGCTTTTGAACAAGGTTATTATTCATTCTTTATAAGATCTCCTCCCCTCTCCCTGTCATCATTTATCCTTCTTAATTAACAAATGGCATCAATTAAAATGTCAAATATACTCCGCACAGAACATACCAAAGCCACGCTCCATCATATGTTGAAATGAGAACATCCCCTCGCGGCTCGGCAGGGACAAGGATAGAAAATCTTGTCTGAAATGCAATTACTTGCAAGCCCTGTCTGTAAGTAAGGATGGCGTTTGTCTTGCACAGAGGAGCAGACCTGACAGCTGCAAAGCTTTCTTCTGAAGATCTGCCCGATTTAGACGGTTAGCTGCTTGGGGTGTGAAAAAGCGTATTGCTTGGGATTTATCTTAAATTATTTTAGCCACCTGGCCCCAGGGTCGGTCAGTGCTGGGTATCTGGGCTCCCTTGAGAGTCATCAAGAGCTGAGGAGGAGAGAAGAGCATTACTGGAGCATGATGCAAATCCCTGGTTTACGTACCTATTTTAGGACAGGATGAATCACCCTCTCCTGCAGAGAGGCAGGTAGCTCTGGGGGGAAATGAAGTCTGCCTGAGCCCTGAATCTCCCCTGAGTGCAGCATACCCGGGTGACTGCTGTGACTAGGTAGTTAATTTTTTGACAGCTGAAATTAGCTGAGATGTTCTTGCAGTGTTTAGTGCGGCATGAGGGCAGGCTGACTCTTCATCGGGGGCTCTTCAGGATGCTTAATCAAAATACATCACTGCAAAGGGCATTTAGAGGACATGACCATCATTTCCTAGGAACAAACGCTACTTATCCACTAGGGACTAATGGCACAACCCCTTCACTGTGAACACTCTGCTTATTTCAGGTCCATTGTATGAGACAAACTGTAATTTTGGCTCATGCAGATGGAGGAGAAATGCAATTAGTATAGTCCAGAACAGGCAGGTAATGTTCTCCCATCAAATGCTAATTCACTATGTGACTCTAAGCAAGTCCCTTACCCCCACTTACCCGTGCCCCTGCTTTCCCAGGCAGTTTGCAAAAAAGCTTTGCCAGCTTGGCAGGGACCTGTTGATTACCCATTAGGTCTTTGGATCATAATTTTTACCTAAGAGCTGAGGTCAAGGACTAAAACCCTGCTGTACTAGAGGCTGTAAAAATACATGGTAAAAAAAGAGTTTGGAGAGGTTTTAGGAAATGAATGCACTGTGCAAAACTGGTAAGACAGGTTGATAGTTGTTCAAATAGACACGTGTAACCCAATGCAGGCTGTCAACTGGCAGTCACAGCAACACCTTCCTCCTTGGTAAGGTTTTTGTGCTCTCTATGCCTACCACCATTGTATTGCAGTGCCAGTGCTCAGAAGTCCTGTGGGAAGACCCTCTCCCTGCTCCGTACTACAGCAAGTCCCAAAGCAGGGTGCAGTGCAGTTTTTGAACGTCCTGGACAGTGAAATAAGACCAGGAAGAAATACTTCCCCAGTAAAACACAAGCTGTCAGATGAAATGGCTCTTGCTTCTCCCAAACAAAGGGCAGGCAGAACTGCAGGGCAGTGTTTGGACTTATTGGAGAAAATCTAAAGCTCAATAATGACTTTTTGTTAAAAATGCAGGTGTGATTAATCTGATGTGCACGCACCTCAAGGGACTCCCATGGCATTAAGCCACGTTCAGAGAGGCTTTTTCAAGAGAGAGGCCAATGCTTTATCTTTATTCAAATTTTGTAATGGCAGTGTGTGCACCTGGTGGCCTGCTGCTAGTACCTTTGTCTTCAAGACCTCCCCTTGGTCTGCGTCTCTTGTTTAGTGAAGCTTGACTCGAGTGAGGCACTGGTGTCTTGAGAAGGTGTAGGACAAATAAGGCAGCATTTGCACTTGCTGGCATAAAATAATTCTGATGGGCAACTTCAGCGTCTGTTCATTTCTTAAGCTGTGCATACACTCAACCCATTTCCAGTAGGTGAAAGCCTAGCTTTTGGGAAATCTGGGTTTGTTTAGTTAATTCATTCAATAAAAGCTTTGTTCAAGAAGCCATCTCCACTCGGCAAAATACTGAAGCTTATACTTAAATTCAAGCAAATGCTGAAATCCTGCTGAAGATAAAAGGATTTGTTAGGTGTGTTCTGGCAGCTTTATACTTAAATATTTAGCTAACAAGAGTGTTATTAAGCAGATGCTTACATGACTTTCTTGAATGGAAACCTGAGAGGCTGTTGTAACAGGGAAATATCCTGAATCCCAGTTGATGAGACGTCTGGAGCACTGGGTGGATGCAGCTGTCTGTCGGTGAGCGTCTTCTGGTATGTATCAGGCAGGAAGTATATGCTGCAGATGACACTTTACCAATTGAGGTGACTCAAAGCCTTTTTTTTCCACAGAATGCGAAAAACACATTGGAAACAACAGCCCTGCATGGGGTAAAAAAAACCTTCAAACTTTTATACGTGTAGTTACGGGCTCTAAAGTGACTGCTGCCAGTAAGGAAAGAGGTCTTGGAGCTTCAACATCTGCTCAGTCCTCGTTAGTAGTTATGCTAAAAATTATTAGGGAAAGAGAACAGAAAATACCCCCAGGCTACTGTTTAAATGCATGGTGTTTTTACATCTTGAGCACTGTGTGCAATTCCAGTTTGTCTAGCTCAAAAATGATCTAGCAGAGCTGGGCAACATCCAAAGCAAGGCAATAAGGATTATCAGTAGTATGGAACAGCTTTCTATAAGGGGTGATTAAATGGCCTAAGGCTCTTTGGTGTGGAAAAAGAGGTGTCTGGGGGGATGTACAAGGGAAATCTATAGAAATGTGAGTTTGGTGGAGAGGGGAAAGTCAATTGTTCTTATAACTTGGGAGCCAGGAACATCAAATGAAATTATTGAGTGGCAGATTTGGTAAAAAGGCAGCCTTTTATTTTTTTTTCCTGCCCCCCCCCTTTTTTTCCCCCCTCACAGTCGTGAATTCTGCTGCCAAAGTCATTGCCAAAATGGAATCAGATCTTGAATCACCTTTCAAGCTGGGGAGCAAGCACAAAAGTTTTTCACAGGGGAGGATCCTCTAATCCAACAGAAAAGGTCACAAAAACATCCTGAGGCACCTAGGAAAGATCTTTCTCAGTTAGCAAATTGAGTCCTTGTTGTCATAGAAAGCAAGCCTTGTGATCTTTCCCACAGATTTAGGGATCTCCCTATTAAAACTAATTAATGTTTTCCTAACCTACTCTTCTGGCTGGAAATCTGTCATTGATGGACATGAACTGTCTCCTAATTGCCAGCCTTTATTTATTCATGACTTAGTTAAAAACATTTATTCTTGTACAGCCTTAACCCTCAGCTTGAGAGGCTTTTCTTTCTCCCTGGTGTTTATTACCCTCATATATTTTGTAAAATTGCAGAAAAACAGCATTGCAGGGAACCATTTATGGTTAACTAGTCCCTATCCTCACCTCAAAGCCAACCCAGTCATCCTGATAAAATTCCTGATTGATATTTGTGTAACCTGTTTGTGAAGACATTGAGCAGTGGAAACATCCACACTGCCTGCGGTGGATGCATGCTAGTGTTTTGTTTCTCCACCTTTGCATCCAGGAACAGACAAATGTGCTGCTTCATTTTTAACTTCAAAGGGAGGAATTAAAAAAGAATGAGGAAGAATGAAAAAGCTTACTCTCTAGCCATCTAGGCAAACCAAACAGGAATAAATACATAAAAGGCGCAGTCAAAAGGGTCAAATTATTGGATTATAGCATAAATTCTTTAAGTAGAAGCTCAGAGTAAATGTGTATTACCCATCAGAAAAAAAAAAAATTAAAGGGATTACAGTCAAATAGTGTAGTAAAAGAAGCCACTAAGGAAAGATAGAAATGATGGTTCAACACACACGCACATGCACAAAAAGACATGCCAGAATTCTGGAAAGTTAAATGCTAAACCCTAAAAAAAAAAAAAAAAAAAAAAAAAAAGGTGTGTGTGTGGAAGCTGAGCTTGCTAAATGCAAAAGAATACTTTCCACCTCCCAAACATATCAAAAATAGGGATATTGCCATCTCCTCTGTAGGAATAATAAATCATTGAGGCACAATCGGGGGCACTTGGAGAAGATCAGACTATGTAATAAAAAGCCCTTAAAAATATTCATTTTGATGGAACCGAGGGAGCTTTCCCACATTGCAACATCTCTTTCTGGGGTGCTTTTCTGACAATCTATCTCAAATTAAATTTCTGATAGAAAAGGTTTCTAAATAAATTAACAAGAAGAATAGTAAGCAATTGCAAAAGCTAACTCATATTCACACAAGAGGTGGAAAGGAATTCAAGTATGGCAGTGCTGACCTACCAGCTGTTTTGTTTTCATGTACTCCTTAAATAGCCCTTGGTACCAGGAGAATGGAAAGTGGCAAATATAACATATGTTTTTGAAGTAAAGTCTGGGAGCATCTGGTGTAAACTGTAATTAAGAATGGAATGAGTAGACATTTGGATAAATATGATACAGTGTGGGGGGGAAATATATGTTGTTTTTATAAAAGAAGTTATTACCATAAAATCTATTGAAGCTCTCTGTAGCAACATATATATTAATAAGGAGAATCCAATCAATACAAAGCACTGGATTTTGAAAATCTCTTGATAAAGACTCTTTCACCAATGTCTTTTAAAGCTATCATGGGATAAGAGAAAAGCTTAATTAATTTATATACGTTGTTCCTATGTATTAATTATTTGCAATTAATTTATTCCTAATACAATTTTTTTTTTCATCTGTTAAAAGATAAGTAATGAAGTGAATAATAAATGGCCAGTCTATCAAACGGACTTCCAGTAGTGATCAGTCCTAGGACCTGGTATGTTCTGCATAGTCACAAGTGATTGTAAAAGGGGTGATTGGGAAGTGACAATATTTCCTGGTAGTTTATACGCTATTCCAGAAACACAAAACTAAAATTGCCAGTGAAGAGTTGAAGATGCTAAGTGACTGGATGACAAAATAGCAGACAGAATTCAGTGTAAATAAATGTAAAATAATACAATGGAGAATGGTGCCAAGTATGCATACATAACAAGGGGTTTAAATGAACTGTTTTCCAGGAAAGAAATGCTGAAATTATTATGATAGTTCAACGAAAACAACAGCCAATGCTTTTTTCCCCCTCCCTTCTCCTGTTAAAAGAAATGTTGTAATATCTTTCTCGAGAAGGCTATTGATCTAGCTAGGTCTCATGCTCCTTCCTCCAATTTCCTCCCCTTCATAAGAGTGCAGATCTGCAGTAGGTTTAGTGTCTTTGTGTCTAGGACAGATTTGCATCTTCCTAATTCAAAACACTGAGCTCTCCAGTCCAGCTGACTTCCACAATTATTTTCCCTAGTTTATAAAAATTTGCTCTTCTAGATCTGCAAACAGAAAACTGTAGATGTCAAAGTGAAATGCTCCATCTGGACACTGGAAGTAATTAACCACAGGAAGAAATTGCCTGAAGGTGATGGCGAGTTGTCCTTAACATAAAGTTTTTCAAGAGACATTGAACCTCTCCTGCTGTAAGGTCAGTGCTGGTTCAGATGTGGGACTTGGGCTTGACATTGGCTGAACTCCTCTGCTCTGCGCTACTCACCTCAGCTCTCCTTGTGCCTCTTTCCTTACCATCATATCTACTGTACATGCACTTCTCCCTGACAAAACACTGCATGACACGCATTGCATTTACTAATTAGAATAGCAGTTACTAATTAAGTTTAAATTCCAATGTACCAATCAAATTTTATTTCCTAATTGTGCTACATTATCACTAATTAGAATAGCAGTTTTTACTTAATGGATTATATTTAAATTAAGATGTCTTCATCCAATGTTTTTTCCTACTTACATTTTAACTAATTGGTACTGCAATTATTAAGTTATGTTGAAATTGAATATATCAGGCTGGTAGGGAATCATATGACAGTTTGCGCACATCTGTATGATACTAGTAGGAATGATTAAGATACAGTCCAGTTAATTAGTTCTGGAATCAAAATAATTTCATAAGTGTTTGAATAAGGAGTGAGTGTATACTACTCCCTTGCTACACTATTAAGGAGGAGCTTATTATGGGCTCAGTAGAAATTTAACATGGTTATTGGTACTAATCAGCTCAGATTCAATTTGCAGGTATTTGGGCCCAGGTTCAGGAGGGTGTTTAAGCATACACCTATAATTAAGCATGTTCTTAATGGTTGTCCCACATTTCTGAATCAAAGTCTTTTCATTCCTGCTTGTCAACACTTTAAATATTTTTGTGATGGCTAATAGAAAAAGGCCTTTGAAGATTTATTGACCATGTTTTACCCTGTCCCACAATACCATCCAAACAGATGCTGGTGATGCTACACAAACACAAAGACAATTGCCAAGTGCTGACGATTAGCAAAGAAGTAGACAGCAGCCTTAAATCACAGCTATGCATCAAGATCTAGCACAGAGGCTTACTACCAAGCTAGGCAAAGCACACAGAGGGAATTGTTACTGGCTAAAGGAGTTGTGATTCTTGCTCTCCGCTGACAGTGACCTTAAAGTGGCATGTGGGGGACAGCATTTCAGATACAGCAAATGCCATGACCTGGGGCTTTTAATGCCACAGCTCTTCCGAGGAGTGAGCGCAGCATGCAAGCTTCAGGCTACACTTGCCCTTCCTGACCACCAGCTAACCCTCACTGCTAACACCACCTCTGCTCACTAAGAGTGCAAGACTCTGCGCTTGTGAGCAGTAGGCATGGGGCTGAAGAACCTAGAAGCTGCAGCCTTGCAAAATCCCTGTATATTTTTTTTCAGTGCCATTATGAACCTAGAGGAGAGGAGTGGCTTATACATACCTGTATTTGCAGACACATGCCAGGTCTTGTGTCCATTCACACCCATGCACACTGTGGTGCATGCAAACAAAGGAGCATGAGCAGATGAGTCAGGTCTGCTGTCTTTGACAAAATCAGTTTTGCACAGATGATAGGGAGATGTTCCCCTCTGCATCCTTCAGCCTAGGCTTGGTCACATTTAGGAGCTGCAGGATGTTCCTATGGAAACTCTGCCTTTTGTTTTTGTAACCCAACATATAAATCAGGACTGCTTGAAAGCTGCCAGGCAGTGTTGTAACAGCATCATGACAGAAGAATATATCTGGGAAAAGAAGTCTGTAATGACTTACCACCAATTCCAGAATTGCAATATTACCAAGAGACAGGTGGGGGTGGATATAACAATCCAACTGATCTGTAACAGGTTACAACCTTCCTCATAAGAGGTGACATTTAAAAGAGATGGGCTAGATAAAATAAATAAATAAATGCATGAGGTAAAATTAGGGTTAAATTAGGAAGAAAGGTTACTGGTGCTTCACAGACAGTGAAGCCCATTAAAAATGAGATTAAAGTGCAAAGTTTTGAATCAGTGAGATTTTAAAAATATCAGCAATATCACCTCACCTCTATCTATGTAAGTAAATGAGAGGGTGAATTTCAGAAATAGTACATGTTCAGTAATGCCTTTCTCTTCCTCCCGGCCCATACTTTCTAAGCTTTACAGGAGCAGACTGGAACTCCAGAGAAATCCATCTCCATTAAGCGGGTCTGAGACCTTTCAAAAAGCCTGCACAATTTAAGGGTAAGTGCAAAAGAAAAGACACCAGAAAATCAGATTGTCCTCATATTAAACAAGATCTGAGTTTTGAAAGTCCCATAACAGACAATGTCATCAAAAGCTCCTACAGCATTGAAAAAGAACAGAGAATGTCAATGGAAAACTACTTAACTGAGGCAGAAGGATCAGCTTGAGAGGTAGGGGATGATAAGCCATGCCAGCAATGTATGTTTTGAGAGACTGATTGTGTCCTTCATTGTAATGCAGCTATAGACATGAAGGTAGATGCTGTATGATTAAACAGTAAACTCTGAGGGGATTTTATCCATTTTCTTTCTAATTTACTCTGACTTTGTAAAACCATGTTCCTCCAAGCTCTGTTTCAGCATCCTAAGGTCTCCTGTTTGTACAATATGAGCAAATGATGAAAGTCTTGAGCTGTATTTTTCCTTCTGTGTAACTTATTCTAAGGCAGAATGTGGCAAATGTGGCAAAACAAACTTTGGCAGTTTTTAGAGCATAGTTGCTTTTGACTGAAATGCTGAACCCAGCTGAGAGTCACGGCCAGGCAAATTTCTCAAAGTTGGGTCTGCTCCTGAATGGACACTAAAAATCTGAGTGAGTACACAAGGGATGCAAGCAAGCATTTGTGGCCTACTCATACTTAATATAGGCTGTATATCCCACCCTCAAAATATCTGCATTTCATCCTCCCTCTTAATAAACAAATAGAAACATGTGGACACCTTGGGTTGGATAGTCAACTGGTATAAATGCATGGAGCTATGCTGATTTACTGCAGCTAAGAAGCTGGTGCCTACACTCTATCCTAGAAAAGATTTCATGGTCTCCAATTCAAGAACCACCCCTGATGCTTACAGGAGGTGCCTTCACAGCTAAACTGTATAGGGATCAGTCAGAACATTTCTGATTGAGTTTGTCACAGCCAGAATATGATGTCATGTCACACCATAACTTTTCTCAGCTGTGTATTGCTTTTAGTGATGTTTCCGTGTCTTTCTGTTTTCTTAAACTCATGGTGTTTGGTACACTAGACTTCAATGTGGGAAAAAAAAAAAAAAAAAAGGCAGGTTCAGACCCTTGCCCTCTGAGTTGCAGTCATCCAGGGTGCAAAATTGCCCTTATTCAGACTAAGGAATAGAAAGAAAGCTTTGTGCAGCTTAGGTGAATGCAGTAGCCATAAGACTGCATGCAGGAAAAGCTTAAATTTTGTTCAGGGTGGTGGTAGGGAACACAAAACTATGGGATTCAGTTTTTGCAAAAAGTATCCAGTGAGGTTTGGTTATGCTCCACACTATGGCTCAGAACGTTCAGAGCTACCATGAAATAAAAACATGCTTGTTGTCCGGTCAGCTTTATATTCAAAGTATTATCTAAATCTAGTGTACAATAGTGCACATACATTCTTGCATAAACACATGGAAGGTACAACTAAGCATTAACAGTATGAAATCAGTAGGGAGAAATATTACTGTAAAAGGCACTGATTGCAGAATCTGGACTTTAGTGTACTCTTTCTGTTCTCAGTAATTTAAAATGTAAAAAAAAAAAAAATATACAAAGCACCATGTGTGTATATGTGTGTGTGTATCTGTAACTGTGATAACTGTGACAAACTAGTTAACAAAACTGAGGAGCTGGTATTTGTTAAGTTAGACAGACTGAGTTTACACCAAATTTTATTTAGCTGTAATTCTGGTGGAGAAATGTCGTCTTATCCCTTTCTTAAATTTCTGCAGCACAGCCCCCACCCCCCACAGATGGGAATTCATTTGCTAAAAGGAGAGTTGGCAGCAAAGACCATCGTGAGCTCTGTGGGCTGTGTCTCTTCAGGAGACAGGATTATTGCAAACACTCCCTCTGCGCTAAGATATTTAAACAGTCTTCCCGGCAATGTTAAAAATGTAAGGTGTGCATGATTATGAAATATAACTATACAATGACTTTCACATTTAAAAAGCAACAGAATGTTTTCCAGCTGCAGCCATCACAGTGTCAGAGTATGATATCACTCTGAGCATTTATTTCTGGAGGCAAAAATATTCCTGCCTCCCTCGCTCCCTCTCCAAAGCATTCCCCTCCACACTCGATGGCCTCTGTTGTTTGAGGCAAGTACCCTTCATTGCCTGTTACCTCCTCAAACTTGCTGAGAATCCCAGACTCAGAAGGCAGTCCAACACTAGTGAAAATCCTGCCTTTGCCTTCATGGGGATGAGACACATTCATAGGTATCCTGCACACCTGCAGTACTGTTTTAACTATACTGTTATGCAGTGTGCACTGTTAATATAATCTGGATTTCCTGGCTAAACCCAAATGATAGATAAAACCATGCAAAAGGTGCAATCTAGACAAAAATCTCCAGGGTAGTTTTGCTGAAGATAAGAGAAATATTCCTCATATGAATGCAGCAAACACCTGCCAACTTTCCGACTGAGCAGCAGGTCATAAAGCAAGCACAGCTCAGAAAAGCAGAGGCGTATATAAGCATCAGAATGAGAGGTGAGAGATAAAAACAGCTTTTGTACATGTGGGGCTGGAAAACAGCTGAATAAAACAAACTCAACACGAGTGCCAGCATGGTTTTTTGCCCAACAAAATGCAAAGCCATATGTGTGGAGCAAAAGAAAATGGCCTCACTGATTTCCAGAGCTGGAAGAAAAGCCAACAGGAGAAGGAAAGGAAGGTGAGTTGGGAGCAGCAGCTACTGGATGCTGCCAAGCTCTTCGAGACCAGAAAGGCAGTGAGAAAATGTGGAGCCACAACAAGAGTGCATCGTGGTGTGTCTGCCTTCAGTGAAAACTCAGAGGAACAACAACATTATTCTGTGGAATGAAATTCAACCAGAGTGAAACAGCCTGGCCCTGATGCGTCAATTCCTTTGCTGTCATGAATAACAGATGTTCTGTCCAAAGTGGCCAGAAGCCATCCGCTTATTCCCTGATCTACAAAACTCCAACACTTGAGAAAACAAAGAACCTGGGAGCCTAAAATGTGGTCTTTCTTGTCTGTTGGAAGCCTGACACAACTTCTCCTGTCAAGATCCAAGAGCAATTTCTCTTGGCTGCTCAACCCACTACTCAGTTGTAGCTGCATTTCTGTTCATCCCTCTTTATTCTTGCTTTCTGCTGCTGAAGGCTTGTTCTCTCTCATGAGTGGCTTACCTGTCAGTTGTTTTGGACTCAGTTATGTTGTATTCTCCATGGTTTCTTTTAATCTAGACTTGCTTCTGAGTGTGTGTTTGCTGTGCTCCTTGCTTGATGGTCTTTGAATGTCCCTGACCATTGGACTACCTTTGGGCCATCCTTCTTGCTCAGACTCCTGGCCTCAGCTGCACCTTGGTCAAGGTGTTAGGTTGTCTTCTGGATTAGAAAGTCCTCACTTTTAGCTACAATCACTGGACTTTTCTCGCTATGTCTGCCTGACAATGATCCTTACCACAAAAATCAACTAAAACGGGTCAAAACAAGAGAGCAGAAAAATGAGGGGCACCTGCGGTAGTTAGGAATTAGATGAAAGGCCCATATGGTCCAAGAAGATGCAACCCCGTCTTCCTTCTAGCTGTCAGTTCTGGCAAATATTTTGTGTAACTGAGTCTCGGCAGCCAAAAACCTGAGCATTTTTCCGTGTCATCCTGTGCTTGTTAATGCAATCCATGTGCTTTGAATGTTATGATTATTTATTATTAAACTAAGAAAAACATTGCGTGAGTCTGTCAGACGTTCAGGAATAGCTTGCACTCTTGCACATGCCTTTCCCTTATGCACAGTTTGGCACCTTCGAACGCACTGTTTTTGTCTGTGTTTATTTTAAACTGAGAAGATTAAAGAAATGCACAAACAGTCACAGGGGAAAAAGGAAACCAGTTATTTATAGTATGCAGCAGTTAAGCTTTCAGGATGGTTATAAGTATGTTTCGTAGCAAGCAGCGCCCTAATTCTGTAAGCACTTAAGGGCATCCTGCACTTGATACATTAGGCGAGGGGTGCTCTTGGCCCACTTTCAGGCATGTCACCAAGGCAGTCATCTTTGAAACGACACTTGTGCTCAGAACAGATGTGTCAGCTATGTGCCTGGGCTCGGGCATCACTGGATATACCTCTGGATCTTCTCAGACCCATCTGGGTGCCTCAGCACAGCTGCCAACTTCATATGGTGCCAGGACAGTGAGCCCATAGGGAGGAGAGAGCACCTTCTACACAGTCTGGATAGGCAAGACAGTCCATGGACTGCAGAAGGACTGTCTGTGTTGCCTAAAGGTGTCTGTGTGGGGGTGTTTACAGAAATGAGATTTAGCTGGGGCTACATCGTGCTGCCAAAAAGCAAAACTTTACAGATAAAGACTGAGTTTTGAAAAGAGGATATTTGTCATAAGAAAAAATCTACAGAGACTTTATAGCAAATGCTCATTAATTCTGTCAGGTTAGTTAGGTTCTAGCCACCAGGGGTTTTTTCCCTATTTTTTTTCTGTGTTATCACCCCTTCCTGCACAAATTTGTCTTTTTTTGGTGAGAAATGTTTTGCTAGGATGATTTTCAGGAGCTCTACACGTGTGCTGAAGGGGAGTTACTGTTGAACTGATACTGTTAGGGCTATGAAGAAATACTGATGCTGTCAGACACTTCAATGTGCTAAACTAAATACCGGCAGGCACAGGTACCAATAAGAGCCCTGCAAAAACACAGCAGGCAGATAGCCATCATTGGCCAGAATTTTTATTGTAATAAATCAGTATTTGATTAGCAATAAATATTTCTTCTGATCTCTTTCTTGCTTCCTAGGACCAAAAACAAAGGTAGGATGGGATTTGTCAAAGCTCACTGCGCTAGTCTCATTAATCTCTTTTTGAACTCAATGGCAAAATGCCCTGTAAAACCAGTGGGAAGTGAGTCATGCCAACAATAAGCACTTTTTACAGCCTATTGGTTAGAGGTACTAGGACAATGTAGGACTTGGAGCTGGGTTTTACCAGAGGGTATCAGTTGTGGCTTAATTTCACAGTGCCAGGAAAGTTGGGTTGATAAAATATTTCAAAGAAATGCTGAAGCAGCACTAGGAAGCATTTTTAACAGGATGGTAGAGTGAAAATTGTTTTTTTGCTTTTCACAACACTTAATTATGCATTCATGGAACATTTTTGTCCATGCTAAGAACTAGACATGTACATCATTACATGAGATAGCTGTAGCAAAGTTTCATACTTGCCATGTGACCCTATCATGAGCCTGTGATCGATCCCAGGATGGACTCATTTCTAAGATGGGTTTTCCTGCACTGTGGCTTTAAAGGAGCAGATCTCAGACACATCTTAGAACTTTTATTCTCAGCATTTAGGCTTTGTTAGACACGGAGCTACAACTGTGACATTTTAAAAGAGAAAATTCAATAAACAAGGTTTATAAAAATATTTCTGCCCTGTATAGGATGTCCTTGCAGAGGGTTTCCTTTCTGACCAGCAGCTTTTTGTTGCTTTCTGGTTGCAAAAAGAACTACAGAGTCCCTTTCTGTGTCTTTAAATTTAATTTTTTTTTTTCTTTCTATCACTTCAGCATCTCCTGGACTCTCCCTGCCACCCAGGACTCAGCCTGCCGATACCTCCTTGCCCTATGACAGTAACTCCTCACGGGCCTTGCTCAGCCCTTTTCAGATGGAGAGGAAAGTCTCAGAGAACAACAATTGCATCTGATCAAAAGTGCATGTCCCTCTCTGCTTCCCCATATGAGCCTTTTGGAAGATCGAGGGTAATGAAAAACGATCCTAAGCAATGTTATCTGTCACAGAACTACTCATGATGAGCAACAGGTTTAACTGCCTTAGCTGCTGTTTGTTTGTTCATCAGTTATCTAGGAGAGTTTATGACTGCTCAAGAATTAGTGGTTGTCATATATATGTGAAGGTATTGCAGTCTAACTTCTGCCTTATAACTAATTAATGGTTCAGATATCCAATATACAGCTAGCTGTTTCGTGGTTTGTGATAAGTTGTGTGGTGCCTCTTTTCTTCCCTCTCTAGCTGGATGCAATTTTTTGAGTTAAGAAAAGGATGTAAATAAATCCCATGTAATCACATAACGCTTCTGACACAAATACTCATGGCTGCAAAAATGCTCACAGCATTTTTATTTCTTCTTATGTGCTGCTGCACAACTTATCTTTTGCACTGGACACAAAAGTTTTGGAAGCAAATTCAGAGATTTATTCCAGCAAATATTAACCCATTCTCTCTTTTTCTTTCTTTTTTTTTTTATATCTCTCTCCCTGTTAAGTCCTAACCACAGTTTCCCAAGAAGAAGCAGGCTATTTTAAAATAATTAAAAGTTTCTGCCTTTGCATGACTTCTTTTGACACCACATCTGCTTGAGTGTGGTAGGAACCAGCTCCAAGCCAATTAAAAGGAGATGGGTGCATCGTACAGCTCCCTTCTCTCTTAGTGAACTTTTGACCAAGAGGGCACTGTATTGATGAATTTCATTTCTTCCTAATCTGCTTGTACTCTGCTTGATAGCTTGGAGCTTTGCTCTCTTCTGTTTCAGTACAATGACCCTGCTCTTAAGAAAGCTGCAAGTTTGAAGCAAAGCAAAGATTTCAAGTTATTACAAGATGTTGAACACACAGATCTCTTCTTGGCTGTCTGCAAGATGTTGCCTGAAAGTTGAGAAGGGCTCTCACCCCATAGAAGAAGAAATAGTAAGGCATTATTTCACAGCTTTTAAGGCAGTAACAAAGAAACGGAGTTTCACTCGGCACTGTGTAGCTAAAAAGACTCAGTCCGTCAGGGTGAGTATATGGAAAGGAATGAACTAGCTACATCCAGGGGTTGCATTAGTGAAAAATGCCTCTTCTATGTGGCTTTTAGGAGCTGGCCTTCATGCAGGTTCTCATGTGCTGATCAGTCAAGTCAGAGGTCCCTTTATGAGTAACTATGCATATGAAGAAAAAAGGACATTTCCATAGGACTGCTCCTTTTTCCATTTCTGGGATGGTGCCGTAGGTATTTTTGCTGGGGTCTCGAGCTGCCAATATGCCAGCCTTTATGCCTGTTCTGTAACGGCTTGTCTTGAGCAAAGTCTAGTGAATAGGGCCAAGGGTGCGGTGTTGCGGGATACATACTCTAGCCTGCTTGCTATTATGCTAGCCAGACCAAATTGATTTGCTTTTTGGCCTTGTTGTCAGATAATGAGCTTTGGTCAACAGTGTTGGCCTCAAAGAGACATTCCTTGGGCAACAGGGAAATGTTTATTTCTTATTTTTGCTAGCACTGGGGTGCTAGATATTAATTAAGATAAGCAACAACAGAACAGGGCCCCAGATCTCTTCTTGTGAGCAGAAGATGATGCTGAGAGGAAAGCAGTTTACATATCTTTCAGGAGAAAACCAGAGCAACAAAAGTTGATCTTCTTATACAGAGCTACAAGGAAAATCCTGACACCTACATCTTCATATTGGAAAAGTCCTTTGCTGTTCAGTGCCTGTACGTTCAGGATCTAAGTGACAGGTGGAAGTAACATTCCGAAACTAGTACACCATGAATTTCCATTTCCTTAGGAATTTAATATTTATAAAGTGGCTTAGCTTTGAATTGCTATGACAGTATCACAGCATTAAAGACTTGGCTGTCCTGATAATATAAATGTAACTGCTTTCCCCAAGAGCATCTCTGACTAGTACCTGTTCCAGTCTATTTTAATTTTTGTTTAATCATGACACTCTCCACACATACAGAAAGTATCTTTGTGGCATGGAAAGGAAGTAAGCATGACCTTTATCAAATAAAAAAACGTACATTACTACTGCAACAAAGAGTAAGTGTAGATGAAATACAGATACTTGTATTTACATGACATCTGGAAGACAAATACTGACCAAATCTTTTTATCACCGCTACACCACTCCAAGTTAATTGGAAAGACAGAAGGACATCACAGAATCTCATCAAAGGGATTTAGAGTTGTCAGTCTGAGTTTCTAAACTTACAGTGAATTTGGCACCTAATTTTTTTACCTAGTCTTTTGGAGTTTCAAGATAATGGAAAAGAAATAATGGAATGGATAGGATAATTTAGGAAGAAATTGTGTTTGAAACCGTATTATCAAATAAATCAGCCTCTGTGGGAGAAAACAATAGAGTGGGACCTTGACTTTACCAGTTGGATAAAGATAAGTATTCAGACTAAGACAACTAAAGCTTAGGAAGATAATAGCTTGTCCATCAGGGGCAATGTTGCCAATTAACATTAATAGCAGCATATAGATGTCCTCAGTATTGCCATCGGGCATGCTGGGAATATTGTTAACACCAGTGTGGCTATCTGTTATTAAGGAATTGGAGGGGCAAAAGGAAGTAAGAAGGAGCACAAGAGAAGGAGGGACAACCCCTTGCTGGAGATGAAATGGTTTCCTCTTATTTAATTAAACAGCATTTTTTCAGGTCCAAAACAGAACAAGTGTGTCCGCGTTTACTTACTATGTGCCTCCTCCACAAGTACACCACATTTTGAAACCCAAGGTCAGAAGAGATATTTTGCCAACAGGAAAGCATTATTATGCTCCTTACTACACATGGCTTGAATGGTTTGTTAATGTTACTACTTCTTCCTTGTAAGTCTAGTTGTGTTTCAGATAAAGACAACTATCTTTTCCTCACCTGGACATCTCCATAAAAGGATAAAAATGGATAATGACATGGAGGCCGTGATTTGAGGAAAGCTTATGTATTGGGTTTACGTGGCAAGATTTTAGTAGCAGGGGGGCTACAGGGGTGGCTTCTGTAAGAAGATGCCAGAAGCTTCCACTATGTCCGATAGAGCCAATCCCAGCTGGCTCCAAGACAGACCCACCTCTGGCCAAGGCCCAGCCCATCAGCAACAGTGGTAGCACCTCTCTGATAACATATTTAAGAAGGGGGGGAAAAACTGCACAACAAACTGCAGCAAGAGAGAGGAGTAAGAACACATGAGAAACATATTCTCTCACAGGTGGAGCAGATATCCACCTGCAGCCCATGGAGGACCCCATACTGGAGCAGGTGGATGCCTGAAGAAGGCCGTGACCCTGTGGGAAGCCCACGCTGGAGCAGGCTTCTGACAAGACCTGTGGCCCCATGGAGAGAGGAGCCCACACTGGAGCAGGTTTGCTGGCAGGACTGGTGACCCTGTGTGGGATGTATGCTGGTGCAGTCTGTGCCTGAAGGACTGCAGCCCGTGGGAAGGACTCATGCCAGAGAATTTCACGGAGGACTATCTCCCATGGGATGGACTATCTCCCATGGGATGGACCCCACGCTGGAGCCAGGGAAGAGTGTGAGGAGTCCTGCCCCTGAGGAGGAAGGAGCGGCAGAGACAAGGTGTGGTGAACTGACCCCAACCCCCATTCCCCGTTCCCCTGTGCTGCTGGGGGGAGGGGGTTGAGAGAATCTGGAGTAAAGTTAAGACCAGGCAGAAGCCGGAGGGGGAGGAGGTGTTTTTAAGATTTTGTTTTATTTCTCATTATCCTACTTTGATTTGACTGGCAATAAATTAAGTTAAATTTTTTCCTCAAGTCGAGTCTGTTTTGCCTGTGACTGCTCTCCCTGTCCCTATCTCAGCTCACAAGCCTTTTGTTATATTTTCTCTCCCCTGTCCGGCTGAGGAGAGGGAGTGATAGAGTGGCTTTGGTGGGCACCTGGCATCCAGTGAGGGTCAACCCACCACAGCTTACCATTATCTTAGCTCAGCTCAGCTTATCTGTTTGAAACTAAAGGACAAAGACCTTCCATAATATCATTCATTCTAGGTAAGGGAAGGTTGTGCCCAGAGCTATTTACTAGAACTGATTGAAAAAGTGTATTTTTTTTCAGCAGAGATTATTTTTGCCCCTGTTGAAATCTGAGTATTAGAATATTCTAGTGGAAAACAGAAATATTTTGGCTTAAATCCATAAAGGCATTAATTTAGAAATACTTCTATTTTGCCTTATGGAAATTGCAGTTCTGGGTTAAACAGGAAAAATCAGGCACCCAAATTACCTGGCTCAATCCACTTAGCCACTCTTAATGACTCCTGGGGAGGGGGGGCAGTGGCATCATGGGAGTCCTGACCCTGGTGCATCATAAAAACTAACTTAGAGCCTTTTCTGCAGAAGGGAATGACAACCCACAGCATCCAAACCATGGGGTGCCAAAAAACATACCAAAGTCATTGCCAAATGCACACACTTTCTGGTTTGATTAAAACACCTAGTTTTCACGGCCTGGTTTATCCATGAAAAAAAAATATGAAAAATTCATGGGAAGCTAGGTACTATTTATGAGCAATAACACCTACTTTAGTTATTCAAGTGATACACATAGGTGTGTTTGCATTTTTTTATTATCTGATCAAGGTAGAAATACCAAGAAAATACTAACAGAACATGCCTTGTATCAGAGCCATAGCAGCTGCAACAGTATTGCAAAAGCAGGGGAGAGTTTTAGCATGCTGTCAATAAAGTCTTCTCATCTCAAGCCTCGGCTGACAGAGACCTTCTGACTTGTACAACAATTTTCTCAAAAGGCATCTCCGACATAAGACTCAGGATTCATGTTTTCTTGAATTCATGTGACTCCTGGTTTCAGCCCCTCCCAAAATCAAGGTTAACAATGGAAAAGGATTCCAGCTAAGAAATTTTAAGCACTTTCAATGGTGTCTTGAAAATAAACAACCAGAGAAATAGCAGCATGCATTCCAGTTAACAAAGGTAAATGCATTGGCCTGACAGAGTAATGGTGAAATGCTCTCATTTCTAGCCTGCGTTTCAGTGTTTGCTCTTGGCCTTCAGCATCCAAAAGGGAATCAAGACTGGCTAGGGGGCAGATGGGATGTTCTTTCTCTCCCCAAGCCCTATCTTTCCTTCTGCCATGCATGTGCCCTTGTGCAGATGGAGGCTCTGACTCCAAGTGGAGGGTTTTGCAGAGATGGCAGTGCATATGTGTTTGTAGAGCCTCGCCCTTCCACTGCTAGTTCTAGTGATGGGCAGATTTGTGCAACCACCAGCAAAAGGCAAGGTCTGCCATAACATCACTCAGGAGCTCTTCTTGTTGTATGTCCTTTTTATTAAGTCCTAAAAAGAAATTAATTTTGCAGGGTGCTGACCACAAGTGTGGGAAGATTGAGAATGTCCACTCATGCCGCTAATGTGAGCGGCACCAATCAACGTCATGGCTAATTGGCTTCCCAGCCCATTGCTTGGTCTTCCTGGTACGTAAGACTCTCTTCCATCCTCCTGCTATTACCCTGTTCTGAATTTCATTTCTCAGCTCTCGTTTGTGAACAAGGATTGCATCATTCCATCATAACAACAGTTAATTAGGAATGAAAGCCCACCCAAATCAATTACAACAAATCAAATTACTCTTAGGACAAAAATGCAGCAGTGAATATTGCAGTAAAGTATATGAGAAACACCTCTTGACACTTCAGTATTTATAGTGGCCAGCAGCCACTGTAAATTCCCCAGTATAACAGGAAACAAACAGCACGTGTGAAATGATCTCATCTCTTCAGGGTGCTGATTTTATGAGCAGTTCTGTTGGTGCTTATCTTCAGACATGTAGATAGATCTACTGAACATAATGGGCTTCCGTTCCTGAGACAGCAGGAACAGCCCTGAATAAAGGTAGAGGGGGAAAAAAAAAAAAAAAGAAAAAGAAGCAGGAAATTGGCTGTAAAAAAAGAACAATTAAGGGGACGAAAAAGATCCTTTTGGTTTGTGGTTTTTGGTTTATTTTTGTTTAGTTTTTTTTTTTTTTTCACCTTGTAAGTGAAATGTACTAGCATCATTTTTGCAAGAAGACTGTCCTTGGTGTTGTCCCAGTTGCTTGGGAATTGTCCAGAAAGCCGAAGCAGCCCATCAGCATGGAACTGTGCAGGTATGCCCCTGCACGCTGCCATCAGACAACGTGTGTGACTGAGAGAGATCCCCACAAGGCTTGTGAAGTGAGAGGAAGGGGCAAGCTCAGGCTTGAGACAGGAATGAATGTTTTGGAGAACCATGGTCTATGATGGAGGAAGCACAGCAAAGAGGTGAGAGAGAAGATGTGAATGCACCAGTGCTTTGAGCCATAGGGATTAATGGGCACAGTTAAGAGGATACAGGATGTAGTGTAAAGCTTTAGAGTTAGGTCCGTGCCCGAAGGAATGCATGGTATGAGGTATCGGTGGTACAGATGACCACTATTCAGGTCCCCTGTAGGCTTTCATCCATGCAGAAGTACAACCACCAGGAGGTTAAAAAAAAAAAAAAAAAAGTTTTAACCTACTTTACAGATCTTTGAGGATGAAAAATTCCAACAATGACCCATTTTCAAGTCCATCTGATTTCTGGTTTCCTAACTGTCCCTCCTCTGAAGGAAGAAAAGCCAAAGAAAGACACAGAAGAGATGAGCAGAGCTCCCTGCAAGAGCTAGGTGAGTTTGGGTAAAGGTGGGGGTACAGGGAGAAGAGAAGAGAACAGAAGAAAGTGAGCAGCCTCCTGCAAAGG
Source organism: Haliaeetus leucocephalus (assembly GCF_000737465.1). Taxonomy (NCBI): domain Eukaryota; kingdom Metazoa; phylum Chordata; class Aves; order Accipitriformes; family Accipitridae; genus Haliaeetus; species Haliaeetus leucocephalus. The sequence goes on along the minus strand of NW_010972581.1, from coordinate 1,343,500 downwards.
GACTGAGATCGTGCTGGGATGGCTGTGGGGTGCTCATGAGTGCTGGTGCAGAAACATTGGGATTTATACCTGCAGATAAGATAGCTGAATGAAAAAGGGTTGCATTACCACTGGGAATTTCCAAAGCTTTTTACCAGGAGTGTGTTCTTAGCAGCACTGAAAATACAGCTAGACTGGAGCAGATGACAGCAAGTATAAATCAACAGAGGGCAACTAATTAACAAGTGAGGGACTCAGTCCAGTATTTCAGCTGTTGCAAGGTGCTGTGGTTGTTCTAGTCAGGGGGTTTGAGACTTGGTGATGAATTGACACTATTTTAAAGGTTTCTTTGCTTTTCTTAGGACGTCTGCTGGGATGGGCTGGTCTGACCTCTCTGACAGGCTCTCTGAAGAGTAAATGGGTGCATGGGGATATGCCTATGTGGGGGGAATACAATCCTAACAAGAAGGACTCTGAAAAAAACTTTTTTTTTTTTAAGCCTGTGTGTTAAGGATATGATACCAGTATGAAATTGCTTTCTATGTCTGACTTCCTCCTGTCCTTCCCCAAGAACATCTGTCCGAACTGGCCAAATTTAGACACATTTGAGCGAGGTGGCAGATGACTTGGGATACTGGTTTCATGAGACCTGGGGCCCAAGCAGAGGGAGAAGACCACTGGTGAGCTTTCTTTGGACCATGTGCCTTGTCAGATACCAAAGAATCAGGTCATAAGGTAAAGCCCCGCTGTCTCTCCTTGGAGTGGAGGAAGATCCTCTTTTCTTAGGGAAAAGATCAGGATTAAAATGAGGATGCTGGAAAAGGTGTGGGTCATCTCCCCCAGGGCTTGTTCCCACAGCTGATGGAGCATGAGAAAGGATGCATGACTTTCCTTGAACAGTAATGCCTGGGAGCCTCAGACAAAGCTCTATTTTTTTTTTTTTTATTTTAATTACTATTTAAGCTTTGGATGGCTGCATGTTTCAGAAGACTTTGAGCACCCTTTCAGGAAATGTGTTTGTGGAGGACAGGTGGTTTTATAGTTGGTTTTTTTTTAATGAGATATGGAGGAGCAGTGTCCAAAGGATGAGATATACTGGGGAGTTTAAAGTACAGTTGGACTGAATGCCAGCAACATTCACAAGTACAGTCCCTAAATGCACATAAATGATTGTGGAAGAACTTCAGACTAATGAACACAAAGTGCTTGTTTGTTTCTTTTTTATAAACAAAGAACACTGAAGGAAAATTAACATGATTGGGGAAAATAAGGAGATGAACTTGAATACCTTGTTGGAGTAAATGGATTTTGTCAGCTTTAATGTATGTGCCAGTGACACTTCAAGTATAAATGAGGACTTGAGAAGCCCTTAAATCTGAAGATAGAAGCTGATGAAACGTGATATTCTTCCTGTATTTAAATTAGGCTTAGCAACTACTAGATGATCACTTAAACCCTAGCTCATCCATCATTTCTGTGGTTTATTGGTCCTTAATTTCTCCAGCTATTTTGAAGGAATTGGTTGTTATTGTCCTGTTAAGCAGCTTCACTGAATTATTTTTGGGTCAGCATCGTTAGCTTTGGATGCAGATACAAATCAAGATCTCTGCATGAAGAGAAAAGATGACCATATTTTGCAAACAATAAATAGAGAGAACACTCATCTTCAGTGTAAAAATTTCGAAGTAATTTGATAAGAATTCTCTTTGCTAAAACAAACAAACAAGCCAACTCAAAATATTGTATTACATGCATGTTGCCTCTGTATGATACCTATATGGAGAACTGGTTACTGAATATGCTCCAGGCCTGCTCTATTAAGTTCAGTTTGTGTTTCACTGATTGTGAGACCTTTTGTTTTTCACAAATATTTTCTTTGCATTCATAACATTATTCATGTCTCTGAGGAGAGACAGGAAGGGGGTAAATATCTGGTACAACCTAAATGACTGCACTGTTTGTTGGTACAGAATAAAAGCCTGAAGGTTTTCAGCATGCAGTGAATAGATCAATGTGTATTAGGAGCAGAAAAAGCTTCCCTGGTTATCCAGGCTTATCCCTGCAGGCTGTAAGTAGTGAGTGATTCAGCTACCTGTCCTTGTGGTTGGACTTGTTTTTCCCCTCTTGCAATGAAGTCAGGGTACAGGACTATTTAGAAGCGCAGTGCTTTTTCACTGCTTTGTGGAGACAAATGCATGTAAGTTGAATGAGGGTGTGTTTGTGTAGCCTCCTTGAGCTGTAGATGCTGTACACAGAGATCACAGTCTACCCTGCTCAATGCCTTCTCCCACCTGGACATCACTGTATCCTCTGCCCTGCTTCAGCCAAGAGAAAAATGGTTAGCAAAGGCTGGCTAATCAAACTGTGCTTAACTACAGTATTGACTTTGGCTGAGACAGGCCAGGGAGTGAGTGCTCATCTCATGTGAGTGGCTCAGTTGGCAGATCTGGAGGTGGGCAATCCACAGCAGGGAGCAGCAGTAGCTGCCCCAATGGGGAGCAAGAGGGGAGGTGAAGGGCTGTAAGCTTTCCGGATAGAAGAGCTGCTGCTGAGAACAGATGTACAAATAAGTCCCAGTGCTATGGGCTGTGTTTACCCTTCTTTTGAGGCAAAAACCAGCACATGCCCAATGCAAGGCAATTTTTCATTTCCACATATGAAAATGCCAGCCAAGAGGACAAAGGGAAACTTTTCCTAACAAATCCTTACCTAGGAGCAGGATCTGTCTAAGGCACTGACCTACTGTCTCCAGAGAAGCATGCCTCCTGCCCAGGTAAATAAAATACAGGGTTTAATTCCCAATGCAGTGCTTAGGCCACTGTTTAGATCTGAACACTTATTATTAGGCCCTTCAATCTGGATATGAAAACAGGGCTGCCCATTTAGAAACTGCAGACTCCTTGGCTTTGAATGTCCACCTCTTAGGAGAGAGAATTGCTTCCCCCCACCCACTAGCTTTCTGATCCCTGAGTATCACTGTCTTCCAGGAGAACTGGCTGAAATGTTAGGTTGCTGAAAATAAAGGAGGGGATAGTTCTGCTGCTTGGCACAGGCTGTGGATTTCTGTCCAACTTACGCTTCATGCTCCCAAGGGAAGCTGCAGCAGGTATCCTTTGCCTGTGCGACAGCGAGCTGGCAGAGCTGAGATGGTCTTGAGACCAGATATATCCAACTGGAGAGTCAAAGTTAATGGAGGATTTTCACCTTGTGCTCTTTGGACACAGCTCTCTTGATGTTGTAGAGAGAGCGTAAAGCTAGGCTAGGTGAACTGGACTTTTGGAGAGCCAGAATTTCATGCTAAGCCCAGCACAGGGCACACGAGCACCACGCTCTTTGCTCTGTAGCCCATTTCTAATTACTAGAGCCATTCACTCCTCCTAAGCTACTTATTAAAATGATTAGCTTAGAGTTCCTCTGTTACAGCCTAGTCCTAGATGACGTCTTTTATTTGCAGTTGCTTAACATTAACAAACAAATTGCCTGTCCCTGCTCTTTACAATGATAATCTAATGACAAGGACAGCATTTGCCATAAACTAGTTCCATGCTGGTTGCTTTCAGTAAGACTTCTATCAGATGAAAAGATGAAATGAGGTTTTGCTCTGTCAGCAGGAGGAGGTAACAGAAACTGGCTTGTAAACAATGAACAATTATTCTGGGAATTAACTTCCAAGGAGAGGACAGACTCTTTCAGAATATAACCAGATGGAAATTAATGCCAGGCAAATGTATAAGGTTTCTCACAACCACATCCAAGTCAACAAGAATGCTTGGTTTCCCTTGTCCACTTTGCAGTTGAGCTAGAAGTCTGTACTTCTCCTCCAGCAAAATTTTAATGTGTCAAGTCCCTGCTCAGTACAAGCACATGGATTTTATGGCCTTCACAGTATTGCTGTCGCTTTTTTTTTTTTCTTTTTTAAGAGTGGATGAAAAAGGAAAATTGTGAAAAAGGAGGCTAATTAGAGAAAACGGGCTTAATTTGGAAGCCACAGGTACCTCTTTTATAAGCTTTTGTTGAGCTTTTGCCCACAGTAAATTTATACAAGCTTTGGATAGACGGTAAATCTCTGTTTGCTATGGCCTGCTTTAAATGGAGAGCTTTCAGCACTACTTTGCTGACAGCTAAGGGCACAGATGAGGTAATAAAACCAACAGCTCCTGGGAAATGCCCACTCAGCTGGGAGAAACATTTCCTTGGATGCCTTGGTTTTTTAGATCTGTGTAAAATAGCATTTATTGTTTCTCTAAGATGTTTGGTAGCTACATCACTGTGGGTTTAAGAAGGGTTTGATTCCTCAGCTTTCTGCTGCCTTCTGTCTTGCCAGTCAGGCATTTCAGACCTCTTTCAAAAAGACTGGCATTTATTACCACAATTTCATTTTGCAGGTCCTGGCCAGCCTACTTCTGGAAGGTTTCACTGAAGAGAAGTGAATGCTCATTGAACTGAACCGCCTGAATTGAATGAAGCGTGACCTATATACACCTGTCAATTGGATGGGAGTTACTTAGGTGAATTACTATTAAAAAAGTAAAAATCAAAGCAATGCAATCACATTTACAAACTGTGGTTGTATTTGATGGAGGTATCTAATTAGATGACCAGAATGTAGTGTGTTGTGGTTTGCACAATTCTGAGACTGACCCTGACAACCCCACTTTTCAACAGGGTCAGTTCACATTGAATGTGATAGGTGTACGGGTTCCTCTTCGGCACAGGCTCACCAAAGAGGGCTGCCTGTGGCAGACCAAATTGTAATGTCCCACTACTGCTTGCTACTAGCAGCATGTATGTTTTTACCACATTGGGGAGAGGAATCATCTGTCATGATCTCCAACCTCAAACCAAGGCTACACCTTCACCCATCCTGTCCAAACTACACAGTAAGCACTTGATCTGGAGCAATGAGAAATACCTCTCACTTGCAGAGGCTTCAGCTGGATGGTGGACAGCCCAGCATATGTTTCTGCCTAGACCTCAGTTGCTTAGGAAAAAGGCTTGCTAAGGCTCTTAGCTGATACCAGTCACAGTCTAGCAGCAATGGCATTAACATTTAGGGAGCCTCAGTTAGGTCTCTGGTGTTACCCTAATGACTAGCACATTAACACCTCTGCAAATTCGTGTGCAAGGGAATTACCTGCCTAAAATGGACTGTGAAAATCTGGTCACATATGTCTTGTGTTATATACCCAAGAGCTAGGACACAATTAGTGAATGCTTAGTGTCTCTTCATCTCCATACCATCACTGTAAAAGTGGAGTAAATTGCACCTGCTGGATGAGAATGCATGGCTATGAGATCTCTGTGTGAAGGTTTGTGTTAAATTTGTTATACCTCTTAGCAAATGTGCTGGAGTTGCAAGGGAAGCAGTCTTGGCATAGGATGTGGATGGACCAATGGCACTCCCCCCATCTTGTGCCACTGAAGAACTGGAAAGTTGTTTCTGTTTCGAGAAAAAAAAAACCCAAACAAAACATAACCCTGCTAAATACTGAAATCCACCCTCACCATTAGGATGACAGTAATGCCAGCTCCCAGGTAAATCTGAATGATGAAAAGCTCAGCCGCTGAACTTCAGCCCTCCACTGATATGGAGTGAATTTCCTTTATGAACAACCAGAACTGCTGTGCTTCCCTGAGACAACAGAGGTGGCAGTCTTTTTAGCATGGCACTTATTTTATTGAAATACCGTGTTCTTTCAAAAAGTCTACAGGTCAGGCTTGAGTCTGAAAAGCAGATGTGGTAGACAGATAAATGAAACAGAGATAGTAAAGACCTCAACAGTAACAGATGGGCTGAGCCCAGGCTCTGGAGGCAATTCAAGAGAAATAATCAGGTTGAAAAGTTGAACTAATGAAGATTTCTTGGAGATGCAGACAAACTAGAGTCAATCAATATTTTTCTTTCCTTTTTAAAATGAAAAATTCAGTTAAGATTTCCATACCTTGGGAGGAGGGGGGGGAGAAAAGAAAAGAAAAAAAAAAAGCTGGTCTCGCAGTTTCTTTTTCTTGTTTTAAAATAAAACCTCTTCATCTGAGCACAGCATTGTAACTACTGTAATTCTGAAAAACGTTTGAGGAAATATTTGTAAGGTCTCAACAGACAGGAGGCAAAATTGATTTGGGGAAATGACAAATGGCCATTAATCCAGGAAACTCTGGCCCTTTAATGAAATGACTTAAAGGGCAGCACAGGAAAAGATGATCAAAGGCAGATCCTTTCTTAGTAACTACACATGTGGAGAAAAGATAAGAAGAGCGAACAAGTGTCTGATTGCCTTTTACAATGAGATATTACTCTGTGTGATCATTAGATATGAATGAGGTCTTTTAATCACTGTAGCTAGGTCTGGTCATTGCCTATTGGGTGAATTCTAACAGAGGTGTTAGTGAAATTTCTTTAATATAAATAAAGATATTCCCTCCCTCACCAAATAACTCACTATCTGTTTTGACTCGCAGTCTTGGCAGAGCAATGGGATGATGTTGTTTGTCAGCTTTTGGCCATTTCCTCTGGTAGTGACTGAATGATGTCACCCTTGCCACTTTGAAATTTCTGGCAGAGCAGCAATTTACTTATTGAGCTACCTCTGGGCAAAGCTCATCCTTTATCCCTCAATTTCTTTAATTGTGCATTTTCTATAAGATAGCTTGTGAAAACTTGAATCCTGAGCCATGCCTATATCCCAAAGGTCAGGCCCAAATTTGGTGTATATAGTGCCAGCTTGTGGAGTCATGGCATTACACTGCTGTTTCTGTTCAACTTTGAGGAGATGATACAGTGAGTTCTCAGCTCTCATGTCTGTGCTGGAAGCCTTAAAAAAATGAGCATGTAAGTCAGTCAATTATTTCTTCCCAAGATTACAGACAGCTTGAAACTATAAATCTGAAAGTGGAATTTTCCCTCTGTATTTTGAATAACATCTCAAGATGGGGATATAATGGAGGGGGAGAAGGAGGAGATGAGGCAATTTCTTATCTTTAGCACCTGAGATGGAAATAGTAATCTGGGCAAGTAAGAGATCATACCTAAGCCAGTGGACGTAAAGCTGGATATGAGGCATGCTGTAAGCTGACACCAAAATGGCAGCTTGATTTCCAAGCCACCAGCAGTGTGGTCCAATGTGAAATACAGATATAGGGACTTCATGTATTTCTTGCTGACTCAGCTGAACCCCTAAATGGCTAAGTTGTCTCAGGGTTTAATTTACCATCATAGGCTGCTGTCCACAGTCAGGCTCTGTCACACTGGTAACTACTGGTGTCTCAGGGACTACTGGATTTCTAGGTGCTATGGGGCCCTGCCTGTCCTGGTTTCAGCTGGGATAGAGTTAACTGTCTTCCTAGTAGCTGGTACAGTGCTGTGTTTTGAGTTCAGTATGTGAAGAATGTTGATAACACTGATGTTTTCAGTTGTTGCTCAGTAGTGTTTAGACTATAGTCAAGGATTTTTCAGCTTCTCATGCCCAGCCAGGGCACCTGACCCAAAGTGGCCAACGGTGTATTCCATACCATGGGACGTCCCATCTAGTTTAGGAACTGGGAAGTGGGGGCGGGGAATCGCCGCTCGGGGACTGGCTGGGTGTCAGTCGACGGGGGGTGAGCAATTGCCCTGCGCATCATCTGTACATTTCAATCCTTTTATTACTACTGTTGTCATTTTATTAGTGTTATCATTATCATTATTAGTTTCTTCTTTTCTGTTCTATTAAACCATTCTTATCTCAACCCAGGAGTTTTACTTCTTTTCCTGATTTTCTCCCCCATCCCACTGGATGGGGGGGGAGTGAGTGAGTGGCTGCGTGGTGCTTAGTTGCTGACTGGGGTTAAACCATGACACTGCCCCATTCTCAGCTTTCCACTTCGCAGCTGCTCAGCTACTCCCTACAACAGGCTACTCCAACATCTCTTTGCACCATCTTATGTCAGTGTGTATTTCCATATCTGGACATTTCTGATGCATAGAACAATGTTAAGTGTCTTGTGTAGCCTTCTCTTGGGCCTCTGATAGTGACAGACATGCTGACTATTAATCTTTTATCCCACTACTATTCAGTTTCATTCTCAAATGCCTCATTACATCATTTGCACAGCCACACTAATGAGACACGATACTTCTCATGGTTTCCGAGCATCGCTTCAGCCTGCTGCACTTCAATGAAAAATCTCTCTCTCCTCATGCCAATCTCACCGTTGCCTTCCCTGCAACTACCTTCAGCATTTCCTGAACTTCCCAGTCCTGGCTGGGCACCAAACTTCTTGAATCTACCTCTGTCCTGTAGTGGAAATGAGTGAGAGATATAATGGACATTGTCTCTGCATTATTGGCATTTGACATTTTGTGATAACAGCTCCCTCTATCAGCTACCAGAAAGCACTGAATAATAATACTAGAAAAGAAGTCATGCCCTCTGAAAAACTGCAAAATTATCCTAATAAAATCAGTAATGAGATCTAATATTAAAGTAACACACATCCATCTCCTACATACAGATAAAATGCAGACCTCCATTGATAGAGTGGATGCCAAATTCATTCCATGCTGTGGCTTGAAGACTGACTTTAAAGCATTATCTGTCCCTCTTCTTAGGGTAATGCTCCTCATATATTAATTCTTTTGAAGCACCAGACCAGAAGTGAAAATGTTGTGAAAGAAATGCAATACATAAGTGCTCAGTTGATTTAAGGTGCAGAACACAGAAATTATGGGATTCTGGATACTGCTTTAATTAAAAGAATTACTGGCAGCAGTGGTTTCCAAGGAGGAATTTCCAATCTTAATTGAAAAATCAAACATACTGGTGGAGAGAAGTGTTTTTCTATCATAAAACCTAATAGCAGCTCCCTTGCTTTACCTGAAAGTTTACCTTTGCCTCCTAAGATAATTGTGCTATTTTGCATGGATGTGCAGCGATAAATTCACTGCTAAGCACAAAGTTGCGATATAGGTTTGCTAAGTACTCACAATATAAAATAGCATATATGGTAGAACCCTATTGATCATGTACCATAAATCAATTATTTTTCCCTCCAGATGATAGTGGAAAGTAATTATTCTGGGAAGAGACATTGTGACCTCAGAGATCATAGTCATGTCACAGCATTTGGAACCAGATTTTCTATTATGGTCATATTTTTCTCCCTGAAGTAAAAAATCATTCAATCTTAATTCATAAGTAATAATTATTTCCCCACTGATGATGTTTTAACACATCATCTCTGAGCTACATACACTAAAGTAGACCTTCCAAATGTATTTAAGCATGACATGCCTCTCTACAGTGTTAAAAGCTACAATCAGCCAAACAAAAAAAATTGCTTTAACTGTTTGCCCTTACGTAAAGTAGACTGCATTAAAATTGGACTTCAGTATCTCTGGATGGCTATTTTTGAAGCCATCCAGGAAAGTTAGAGATCTAAATCTGTCAGATAGTTTTGGAAGCCAAAAAGAATTTCAAAAGTGTGAGGCTGAGTTCCGACCCAGCTCAGGGTTTTGTGTTGTTCATCCACCCATGGAACAACCCAACTTTAGCTGCGATGAGGTGGCTCTTTTGTATATTGACATCAGGAACTCAACCAAGGAGAGCTAAACCTGGGAGTTCCTGCACACTAACCTACAGGTATCAGGCTGATCGATGCAGCAATGCCATGTCCATTACCCAGTCCACAGAAGGCGACACTTCAGTGCAGACTCTATAACAAGAGTGCAGGGAAAAAATGTTTATGCAGTGCTCTCTGCGCATTACAGTGTTCGAAGTGAGGAAGGCAATGGGATATGTGTTTCTAATCTTGAGTTTCTGTGGTAGTCATTTTTGTGTGTATTATTGGGACAGCTTGAAGGAAAATAGTGGGTGATGTACTGTATGTGAATGTCATCTGCCACTAGGATGCTGTTCTTATCCTCCCTCTCATCTCATGGTCATTCTCCCTTTATTTTCTTCCACATGGTTTTACATGCTGTTTTCATATGCTGCAATTTAGGTCTAGCTCAGGTATCAAGAAGAATTTAAGTTCTACTTCTTGAGCAAGAATTTTAGTCATGTCCAGCTCTCAGCAACATTTATTTTTATAACTAGATTTACCCATATTTTCTAATAAACTGGAAATAAAGGTTTCTTATATTTCCTTGTAAAACCCCTAAGAGGTGCAGCTTGAGTCTCTGTAAAATACATGAAATGAGAAAATAGTTAATCTCTGGATGCAGCAGCCAACACAGTGTGAAATTCAACTCTGTAATGGCAACAACATAATTCCCTAACATTCCCGCTCTTTGTAAAGATAAGCTTTTTAGCTACAGTTCTGTTCTAGTTATGCCAAAATCATGTTGTTCTAATTTCTGTTAATGGAATGGCTAACTTTCCAATTGAGTTTTGTTTCTGTTAATAAAAATACTGCTGCTAGGTTTTGAGTAGTAGGATCTGGGAATCGCTGCAATAGCAGATAAAATTTCCCCTTCTTGAAGAAACACTGCTAATGCTTGACTTTTGGAAGAAATTCACCCAACGAGGAGTGGCAGGAGTGAAATGAATAAACCACATGAAACAAAATGAGTCAAATGAAATTAATGAATTAAAAGTAGAAAGTGGGAGGAAAAACACTTATTTTATGCGATTATAAGCATGTCTGAAGCTTCCCTGTGGAGCTGTGAGCAAAAGGGGGCGGGGATGGACATGGAGGCTGGGAGTGCTGCTTTCGCAGGTGTGCTCTGTTCCCAAAGGCTACAGCTCATCCTTTTGTTATGCCTGGAAGATGCAGAATGTCATTCCCAAACCAGCAGCATTTCCTCTTGGAATATAGAATGAAGTTTTTCAATAACATAAAAGGAAATTAATTTCAGGTCATTTCAACTCAAAAACAAACAAATGGAGCCCTTAGTGAAGTGGGTATGTCTAGCAGAGCTCTTTTTGCCTAGAGTTATCCAGATAGCAAGGCTCATCAGACCTTCCACTGAAATTCTTATTTGCAGATGTGTTTTGTGAGTAGCAGAACTGATGAACCCTATTTCCTATGGTTTCTTTACCTCCTCTCAGGCTGCCTTGCATTATAAATAAGTTAAACTCCCTTCCAGACCTCTCTTTAAAGCCAGGTAATGCATTACCTGGCAAAGGCTATGATTCAGCTAGAACATTGCCCCTACTGATTGCTTCACCTGATCTTGCTGGTGGTCACCTGCTGTCAAGCATGATGTGAAAGACCTGAGTGTTCCTCTCCTTTACTTCAGAGAAAGTACCATACAGCTGCTAGTTTTAGTGAAAACTGGGAGTGCTGAACTGCTTTCAAATCTTCTCTCCTTTTTTCATGCTGGAAATTCAACAATAGCATTGGATAAGATGGATGGGATTGTTACCTGATCAGAAAGTAACTCCCAAAACACACAAAGTATGTTTAGAGAGGAGACATTGCTTTATTCTGTGCAGGGTGCAAGGTGGAAGATTTCCACAGATCGAGCCCACCTACTGAGTTTTTCAGTCCATACTTACACACTATAGTTAAAGCACTACGCCTATCTACTACATATGTTCCACCTAACTATTGCATATTCATTATGTTGAGCAAGCATAACGTGTTGTTCTCTTGAGCAATCATCCCAGAGTCTTCTACGCCTGCTCAGGGGTCTGTGGTGGTCTTCAGTGGTCATTTGGGAAGATTAGCCCTACTCCTTTTGTCCTTTTATGGTCACGTGTCATCTGAGGACAGCAGGGTCTTTGCTTCTTTTGCCAACCCCTGGTTTCTCAATGCTGAAGGAGAATGTATGTCCTTTATTAGCAAGTCTGTGGCTCTTAAAGCATCCTCTATTGTAAGCAGAATCTTAAACTAGATAAACTTTACCTTGAGTACACATAATCTAAACAGTCCTTGAATAGCAAACATACCACACTTCTCCTGGTTTAGTTTTTTTCCTTAAACTATCACCACCTTCTTATTTGTTAATCACTCTTTTGAAGTCTCTGGCTTTTTGCCAGAGGCAACAGGATGATTTCAGAAGTGTCACTAGATTACAAATATTACACGGAGTTTGTAGTTATCCCAGTGGCAGGCGAAAACAGTGAATAGCTCTCACCCGACTGCCTAACACTGTGTAAGATCTGTACTAATGCTGAGACCAAAGTTCTCATAAAGAAAAAGCTCCTCAGTCTCTAAAATATGTGACTGCTTCCTAACCAGCTCTATGTCTCCTGTGGACTTTCAGATGATTGGACAAATCTAAGTTCTTTGCTCTTTGTCTGACACCACCAGGTAAAGTGAAATACATGTATAGGTTTGTCTTTGATGCAAAGGAGGAAATGTCTGAATTAACTCAATAAATCTGCATCTAGCATATGAATCAGGTTTACTCTGAAAGAAAGCTAGGTATTGGTGCTCTTAGCTGTTGATTTGAATTGATGATAGTAATACATTGGATTTCAATGTCATTTCTGCATCCTACAGTAGGATTTTTTAGGTCTCTTCTATAGTTTCTTGCTGTTTTGTCTCTCCTAAGCTCAGCTCTTTGGCCTACAGAAATGATTTGAAGATCTCTGATTACTTTAATGCATGTGAGCAGCAGTGCTATTTTATCTGCACACTCTTGCAAAGAGCTCCTGAAAGTTTGGCTTAATTTGGAGTCCTTTAATATTAGCCCCTCTGCTGTTTGCTGTTGAAGTGACTGTTGCTGCCTCCAAGGTTGAAGCATAGTTTCTCACTGGTGCTGGAAGTTGGAAAAAATGAGAGACAGGTTTTCTTCTTCTGTTTGTTTTCTTTGTCCCTAGACCTCTGTCTCCCCCAAAGTTGCTCTTGATGTCTTTGCTTATTTTCCACTGTATATTGACCTCCCCATCGCTTTGCTTGAAAGCTGCAGGTATTGTGTGTCCCTCCTCCCAGAATTTCAGCTTTCTTCACCCCAGCTACCAGGAGCTTATCAGAAGTCTGCTTTGACGTTTGGAACTATTTCTGTTTCTTGGCCCTGGCTGTGTCTGTGATTTGTTGACTCATTCCTCTTCACAAGCTATATGATCTAGTGATTAAGTGAAGGTAACTGCCATAGGCTTTAGCTCTGTCTGTTTTATGGAGAGAGAGGTAAGGGCTGTTGGGCTCAAAAAGAGGATAAATTTACCTATAGGCTGAGATTAACTTCATCCAGAACATGTTTTTTGTGGTCTGTTATTGTGACAATTCAGTCTCTAAGCGCTACCTGAACTACCCATGCTGTCTGAAGTGGAGGAAAGTGTTCCTGATCTCTGCCCATGTCAGAAACCCACCTGGTCCAGCACATCATACTGGGAAAGCCCTGAAGACCAAGACAGAGGCAAATGTTCATGCACGTCTGGTGCAGACTCTTAACAATGGGATGGCAATATGCGATTGCGACTAAACCCCTACGATGGAAGAAGGCTCAGTGGAGCTGGGCAAGGGCAATGTGCCCGTGAAGCTCAGGGAATAATGTGGGGTGTGACTGACCACAACTTTTGCAAAGAAAGCTGGCTTCATCTCAACACAAAGGGGACGAGAGGGTGGCCTTTGTTTTAGTTAAACAGCTATCAACAGTTGAGTGGACTAATTAGTGGTGTAAATGATTCTCCCTGAGCTCATTAAAAGACTGTGACTGTCTCCCTGAGTTAGGAGACCAGCATGGGGGGAGTGAATCTGTGGCTCAGCCCAATGTATAGTAAAAAGCACTAGACAGCTAGCAAAATGATTTTGAAGAGAACAACGGGTTTGAGCTGGCTTCAATCCATGTATTCCCTCCTGGTGACTGGAGATGTCCGTGTTGTGACAGTCGGCATGTTACAGAGACCAGCGGTAGCAATCATGTTGGTATTGTGATCGGACTCTGTATTGCAATTTCTCAGCAGGTTCCCGAGGCCCGGGAGCCCCGGGGAAGAGCGGAGGGACCCGTCCGGAGCCGGCAGCTCTCTCGAGAGAGGCTGACGCGGCGTGGGCCTTGCCAGGGGCAGCCGCCGGGGATTTGAAGGGCCCTGAGGCGCGCGGCGGACAGGCAGGCAGGGCGCAGCCCCCCTCTTCCCCTTCCCAGCTCGGGAAGGCCGCTCAAGCGGAGGGCATCGTCCTCGCAGAAGGAGACCCAGGCATGGTTGCCACTCGGGTGAAAGCCATTGCCGGGAAAAATGTGGTGACCCAGACGGAGCTCCCAAGCAAACGTGCAGCTGTCGAGGGCTCCGGCTGCAGGGAGTGCCTGAGCCTGTCACCGGTGCCGCAGGGCAGCGGGGACAAGCCCTGTGTGCGG
>NW_010972581.1:1328608-1328968 GCF_000737465.1 Haliaeetus leucocephalus | reverse complement strand
TCAGGGTGTAGATGAAGGCCTATCCAGGGAGGTGCCTAGGCCCAGTCGGGCAGCCCCACGCATTCTCACATCCTCTGAAAAAAGAAAAAGGAGGGTAATTGTCGTAGGCGACTCCCTTCTGAGGGGGACAGAGGACCCAATATGCAGTCCTGACCCATGCCACAGGGAAGTCTGCTGCCTCCCTGGGGCCCGGTTGAAAGACATTACCAGGGAACTCCCGGGTCTGGTTCGGACCTCTGATTATTACCCATTGCTGGTTGTGCAGGTTGGCAGTGATGAGATTGCAGGGAGAAATCCAAAGGCAATCAAAAGGGACTTCAGGGCACTGGGGCAATTAGCGGAAGGAGCACAGGTAGTGTT
>NW_010972581.1:1328170-1328507 GCF_000737465.1 Haliaeetus leucocephalus | reverse complement strand
GGGTTTTTTGATCATGGGGAGTTTTATATGGCACCAGGCTTGCTGGTGACAGATGGAGTCCAGCTATCTCAAAGGGGTAAAAGAATCCTCACTCGTGAGACGGCGGGGCTCATAGAGAGGGCTTTAAACTAGGTTTGAAGGGGGTGAGGGGCAGCATGGCGATGTTAGGGGTGGATTTGATAACCCAGCTCAAATGCATCTATGCCAATGCATGCAGCATGGGCAATAAACAGCAGGGGCTGGAAGTCATTGTGCAGCAGGATAGATATGACTTAGTTGCCATCATGGAAACATGGTGGGATGACTCCCATGACTGGAATGCTGCAATAGATGGCTA
>NW_010972581.1:1327141-1328160 GCF_000737465.1 Haliaeetus leucocephalus | reverse complement strand
ATACTGGCTCTCTATGTTAGGGAATGTTTTGACTGTACAGAGCTACACGATTCTGATGACAAGGTGGAGTGCTTATGGGTGAGGATGAGAGGGAAGGTCAAGAAGGCAGATATTGTGCTGCGAGTCTGTTATAGACCACCTGACCAGGTTGAAGAGATGGATGAATCATTCTACAAGCGGCTGGCAGTAGTCTCAGAATCGTGTGCCCTTGTCCTCACTGGGGACTTTAACTTTCCAGACATCTGCTGGAAATACAACACAGCAGTGAGTCAACAATCTAGGAGGTTCCTGGAGTGTGTGGAAGATAACTTCCTGACACAGCTGGTGGGTGAGCCAACCAGGGGAGGAGCCTTGCTAGATCTGTTGTTTACGAACAGGGAAGGACTGGTGGGAGGTGTGATGGCTGGAGGCCATCTTGGGCTTAGCGACCATGAAATGATAGAATTTTCAATTCTTGGTGAGGCAAGGAAGGTGGTCAGCAAAACCACTGCTATGGACTTCCAGAGGGCAAACTTTGGCCTCTTTGAGGCACTGGTTGAGAGAGTCCCTTGGGAGACGGTCCTGAAGGGCAAAGGGGTCCAGGAGGGATGGACATTCTTCAAGAAGGAAATCTTAATGGCTCAGGACCAGGCTATTCCCATGTGCCACAAGACGAACCACTGAGAAAGATGACCGGCCTGGCTGAACAGGGAGCTTTTGCTAGGAGTCAAGGAAAAAAAGAGAGTTTATCATCTCTGGAAGAAAGGGCAGGCAACTTGGGACGAGTACAGGGATCTTGTTAGGTCATACAGAGAGGAAATTAGAAAGGCAAAAGCTCAGCTAGAACTCAATCTGGCCACTATTGTAAGGGACAACAAAAAATGTTTTTACAAATATGTTAACAGTAAAAAGAGAGCCAAGGAGAATATCTATCCTTTATTGGATACAGAGGGGAACACTGCCACCAGAGATGAGGAAAAGGCTGAGGTACTTAATGCCTTCTTTGCCTCAGTCTTTAATAGGGAGACCAGCTATCCTCA
>NW_010972581.1:1293365-1325589 GCF_000737465.1 Haliaeetus leucocephalus | reverse complement strand
TGGTTTAGTGGGCATGGTTGACAGTTGGACTCGATGATCTTGAAGGTCTTTTGCAACATAAATGATTCTATGATTCAACCCATGTATTCCCTCCTGGTGACTGGAGATGCCCAGTGTCATGACAGTTGGCATATTACAGACACCAGTAGTAGGAATCATGTTGGTATTGTAATTGGACTGTGTATTGCAGTTGCTATATTTTGCTATGTTTAACTTACATTTGTAGTACATTTTCAATATATTTTGTATCACTCCACTAAATCAGAAATCCCATGCAACATCAACTATCTTCAAACAACTAAATTTGATATTATTGGTCTCTCCTTCTTACATTATACCCTCGATGTGTGGACCATCTAAAAGAATGTGGTCTGGAGAAAAAAAAAAAAAAAGAAGGTACTGGACTCTGGCAGTGTTGGGCAGACACTGTTATGAGACTTGAGAATTCAAGCTTATTCTTGCTTCTGCCACTCTACTACTTGATAACCTGTCATGTCACTTTGCTTCTCTTTCCTCTTGTGTTTTTAGCTCTTGGTTTTGTCACAGGATAATTTTGGCAAATCCCGGATACTGCCTAAACCTGTCTAGCTAATTTAACTATACTTGTAGTCTGCATACCTCAGGGAAACACGAACATAACATGTTTGTATTGGCGCAGCTTGACCCTTATGAGTGCTTATGGTAGCCTGGCTATGTAGGCAAAAGTCATATTTCTAAGTAAGTGATATGTTTTCTAAAGCCAGTCTTCACTGTATAGCAGTAGCATCTAGGATAGTAACACTGAGTACAAATTGTTTGTCACCAGCTAGATCACATGCTTTTTGTTCAGAGGGCTGTTTAGATAGCAACAAGTGATACTCTTCCCACTTGATCCCCTTGAACCTGCGGGCTGCTGCTGCTGTTGTGCTCTACAGCTTCCAAGCCCTTATCAACAGTCACCTTCTCTGAATTAGGTGGATTTTCAGCTTGACATCAGAGTTTATGTGCAAATTTGATGTTGTGGTATTGCCAGTCAGACCTGTTGCTGAGAGCTGCCAAAGCAAAGGTCATTCCATTTGCTGTTTTCTTTTTGCCCATATGCCCTGCAAGGCAGGATCAGGATTTAGCCTTAACAGTAAGTTCACAGTGACCTCATTCTGGAATGGTCTTGATTTCATATGGGAATGGATCGAAGCCAAATTTGGTCTCTAACTCCATGCAACATGAGGTACACTAAATTTCTCTTTCTTCCCATAGGGGACAAGCTAAAATTCTCCCATATCACACATGTAGGATGCCTAATTAATTTAATGGGAAAAGCTAAGCAGGGTTATGTTTAGGGTGAGAACAAGATGCTTGCATAGACAAAACTGGGAATGCGTACACCTCATGGTTAAAGATGGAGCATTCCTTTAAGGGCAGGCATACAAAGTTAATTTAAGTACTCAAAGTGAGATTGTATGAGCGGGAGGGCAAAGGGGCACCAAGTTCTCTTTCTTTGTCTTCAGATGATACAATATAGTAGCTGGATACATCCTAGAAACTTATAATTAAAGGTCTCTGCAGAATACGTGAAGGTTCTGCTTGAGCTTCCTGCATAATTCTCAGTGAAAGGAGAGGAAAATTTCCTTTGAAAATCATGAGGCGGTGAATCCGTCCTCTCTGTGTGCTAGAGCTCCAGCAGAGCTGCTGAGGCCTGATGTCGTTGAAGGGTTGTAATACTTGAAGTACAGCATGATCAAATAAAATATGCAGAAACCAAGCACAGCCCTAGGCTCATTTCATTTTAAGCAAACAAATAAAAAACTGTAAGGGCTGATCAGGCAGCTGGAAACGGCACAGGGAAAACAGCACAGAGAAGAAAGCAAACCTTTGATTCAGGAATTTGAGGTACCCAGAACTAACTTCTGTGGCAACAACAGGGCATGGATATCATTTGACCCAAGCTTATGGACCACCCTCTGTGGTGGCCTCTGTTTTTGAGGCTGCTGAGCATGTTATCCAGAGCTGTCTGCTCAGGCCATGCTCTTTCAAGTTTATCGGTATGGGTGGACCTGGGTGCCTGTAAAGAAGCTCTGTTGCATCTGTTAGGGCTGCTTGCAGGTGTGGGGTTACTGTGTGCCTACATTCAGCCATTGTGAAGAAGGAAGGCATAAATGAAGCTCCGCAGTCATTTGCACCTGCCAGAACATCCCTAATTGTAACTGTAAACAGATCGCCAACATTGGTGCCATACCAGCAGATGCAGTCTCTGGCATTTTTGAGCTCAAAAGGGAAGCATGTGCTTCTGGTGGATCCCTTGCCATCTTCTTGTGTTTCTCCTTTGTGCATGCTTGCCACCCATTAAGCAAATGCAAAAGGTACAGTTGGGCCTGTGGCAATGAGCAAAAAGTGTACCTTTACCAGGTGCAAACTGGTCTTATGGTTTGGGCTGTCCCCCTACCACACTCCCCAAGTTTGTGGCTTAAAAGAATTGCCTCTGTCTTACAGTTTGTTTGCTGTGGTGAGCTTTCTTGTCCACCAGCCATTCTGGACCAGAATTTTGTCTTTGCTCTTCAACAGAAACTGGATAGATTAATTAACATCTCAAAACAAATAGGCTGTTTTGTTTGGGTTTCTTTTTTTCCCCTGAGTCAGTTACTTGGAGGTTTTCCAGGAGCAGAAACTCCTCCAGTTATTACATCTTTTTATGCTTATCAAGGTTTCCTGTCTTTGTGTAGTAGGATGCAGAGCTGGGAATAGAAGATTATTCCTTCCAATTTCTATTTGATCTTCTCTTTACCACACTGCCATTAAAAGACTTTCACCATCCCTGCAGTTGGCTACAGTATAAAATCACTTGCTGCCCACAGTGCCCTGCTGTTCTTTCTCAGTTTTTCTGCATCTTTTTTCTAGAGGGTCAGCAATGGGTAGAGTTGGTTCAGCCCAGGAAGTTGCTTTCCAAAACTAGAGTAGAGGAAAGACTTTATCCCATAAGGACACAGAGGATAAGGACATTTGTTTCCAAGCTTTTCCTTTAGTCTGTCTCTACCCAAGTAGATGCTAAAGGACAAAACATCATGTCACACCCTGTTCCCATACAGACGGTTTTTTTCCTGGAGCACAGCAACAGGCATTAGCCTAGGGGAGGCTGAGAAAAAAAGAGGACAAGCTGCTGCGAACTGCCACACTCCCCCATTAGGGTAGCTGGCTCTCAGGATTTTATGATATCCCGGTAGTAGAAGGTCAGCTCAGTGTCCTATCTTCTTAAAACAGGTGTTTCAGTGAGGCTCTGAGCTTTCATGATTAAAACAAGGCAGCCCTCCCAAATCCACATTTCCCAACCTGCTGGCTGTGTAAGAAGCGGTAAAACAAGTTTTCCTGGTACCAGAGGACTTCAAAACTGCTGGGCATTTTTAAACTGCATGCTGCTGATCCTCTTTCACCAAGTGAAACAGTAGCACTTCCCACTTTATAGACAATGTCAGTCTTATCACTGCTGAGTTAAAAGCAGAGTTATGCCAAAGCTGAGCTGTTTTGAAAATCCCTCCTTGAGCTCCCAAGCTTTAATCTCCTGGTCTGGCAAGTAATGCCCCATACATCCCTTCAGCCCCTCTCTTGCTTTAAAAGAAGTGATCCTTTTGACTAAGCTTGTGCTTCAAACGGGAAGTGATGTGGGGATGAACCAGGAGGGCTTACACAGACTTGGAAGTCACCCTTTCATTTTTTCACTGTATTGTCACAGTAACAACAATCTGCCCTTTGTGTAGTCAAAAATGATCACTATGTGCTAGCTATACTTTACAGAGAAGGATGTCACATTGTTTATCTGGAAGAATGACAAGGCATGAGAAATAATCACAGTAACTTGAAAACCAAAAGCGTAATTTTGTGCATGGTGCCACTTCTGGTTTGCATTTCCCTGTGTACCAGTGGCAGGAAAAAAGACATAATTAGTGCCATAAAGCATGGACTTTCAATCCCTTGAGAAACACAGCAACTCCTTGTAGAGTTTTAGTTGACATGGTGATATTTAAAAGCCGCAATATAGGATCCTGGAAGCCATGGTAACTCTTACTGTACAGAGATACTATAATGTAAAGCACCCTGTGGTGGCTCGTTGACAACAGGGCTTGAATCTATAGTATTTGGCTATAAAAGCTACAGGTTCAGTGGCTAAAATAATTGTTCTGTTATGCAGGCAGATGCATCAGCCTCTACATGTTGCCTTGTACAGGCAGTCTCCACTTTGAACAGGAGCAATATATTATGCCTCTAAAGTGGCCGTAGCCTGCTCCCATCCCAGCACGGGAGAAGCTGTAAGGCTTTGGTCAGTCTCTTGGCCTGCGAATTGCACCAGTTTCTTTTCCTCGCAGCCAAGCCCCCAGAGCCCCTAGGCAAGGCTTTTTGAATGGGATGTTAGCTCTGTCGGCTTTTAGTGAAACTGAGATAATGGAGAAGATGTGTAGTGATATTGGAGCTGCCCTGCTGGGAAGCACTTGTGATGTGAAAGGCTGTCAGGGGCAGATGGTATTAGCTACCTGACTGCGTGTTTCTGTGCACATGAGAATTACCTGTATTGCCCAGTGCTGCCCTTCTGCCAAGCTGCTATCACAGGGGTCAGTCTATTGATGTACCAGCTACACCTTGTGGGGAGGAAGGTGGTCTGGCAGGTGATGCATCAGGGTGCAAACCTGGAGTCCTGCACTCTATGCCAAGCTCCCCTGGAGGCTTACAGTGTTGTGTGTCTTTCTGCCCTCTGCTTGGGTCAGGATTGTATCCTGGCTCCACTGAAACAGGCCAGGCTTTCAGCCAGAGAGGTTTGCAGCAGGGATTCTGACTCAGAGTGCTGTGCAAAAAGTTACTGGAGCCATGGTCTTGCTCAGAGCTTCTAGATGCTAAAGCAATATACAGGTTAGTAATAACAACTCATTACAGGCGGAGTAGCAAAGCTGTTCCCACAAAAGGTCCTAGAAGAAATCCTCTCTGAGGTGTAGTTGACCGGCTCTGCATACCTCTCCCTAATGCAGAGCTGAACTTTCACATCAGTTTCTGGCGGACATGAGCAATCAGTAAATAATTTCGGGCCCTTAAAGTGACAATTGCCAGGCTGTGCTGAGACTTCACAGATGTCCTTCTGTAGCCTGAGGGAAAACTGCATTGTCTCAGTTGTTGTGGTGTTTCCCACCTCGGGAAAGGTGGCTTTTGTTTTTCCAACAGTATTCAAATGAAGCCGAGTGTCATGTGTGTGTGTGGGGGGGGGGTTGTCACTTTTTCTGGCA
Organism: Haliaeetus leucocephalus; assembly: GCF_000737465.1. NCBI lineage: Eukaryota > Metazoa > Chordata > Aves > Accipitriformes > Accipitridae > Haliaeetus > Haliaeetus leucocephalus. The sequence continues at coordinate 1,320,349 of NW_010972581.1, read as the reverse complement.
GCAGATGATGGTGAATGGATAAATGTGGTAATTTCAGATGTTAAGGCTTATACCAGTCTGAAGCTATAACGACAATACCAAACACATCAATAGTTTTCCAAGTTTAGAGAGAAATGACAGCTTAGTATTACTGCATGGGTTTTTTCCATCTACTTGTTTGGTTTAGACATACCAAAAATGGTTAGATGTTCCCAACAAATGTGAATCAACCTCTGAAGTTTTTCCAAACATATAGTGGTGGTCGACTTCATACTGGTGATCAATCCAGTGACTGAAGAGATTCATGCTATAAACCTTGTAGGGGATTTTTTGCCTTCATTGGTCTCTTAAGGTGCATATTTTACTGTGCAGATAATTGTATTTGTGTGCTGTTGTCATGGTTGCATAGGTATGGACTTTCCCATTCTAGAAGACAGAGAGGAAAGTTAACAGCATGTCACTGAGCAGGTATAATCACACAGGGACACATGCCCACTAATGCAGCAGGAACCTGTTCTTCCTCTTCTTTTTTCTTTTTTCCAGCCCCTCTTACTCCAGTTCTGCACTCTCATTTTAATGTGTTGCACATTCCCTGTGGCGAGCTCCTAAGTCATATACCACTGACCTAAGTGTTGATATCAGAGCGTTATCACTGAGATAAACAGAAGAGCCACAGACCAGTGCACAGAGCTTTTGACAGTCTCTGCTCCATTTCAATATAAATCCCTACATGGCTTTCCCAGGTTTTTTTCCTCCTTGCACCATTTCCTACCAATCTCCTTTTCCTCTGTAATATTTATCTCTGTGAATCAATAGCCCTTCAACTTTCTTTTCTCTTCTACTTCCCAGGGCTTTTTACTGATTTCTTTCTTTCATTACGTTCATGTACGCTTTTAGGGGGGGAGATCCGGTCAGGAAGCATAGGCTTCCTGACAGGTCAGAAGAAGAAGGGGAAGGATTAGAGGACAGCTGAGGCACTGTGAAGGTCGTAGGCTGAACCTAGACCTCTAGAGCTGCAGATACCACTTCTGTCCTCATGATCCTGGAGGGTCTTGAGCAAACACGTGAAGGTCAGTGAACCAGCAGACTCCCCTGTCACCATCTATAAATCAATGACACCGTGTAGTGAGGTACCTGGTATGTAATAAGGCTGCCAATGATTTCTCTGTCTGGACCCTTTAGGCAATTTTGTTGTGGCTCTTTGTAACAAATTAAGCATGACAATAGCAGGACCTAGCAAATGTGTAGTGTCCTGCATTGACGTAGGTAAGGTAGCCAGTGAAGATGCACCAGCAAGGACACTCTCAGCCAGGGTACAAATGCTTTCAGTGAGCTGCATATCTATTTTGGTGACTAAGGTGGCTGCCCCAGTGTGACTAGCCAGCAAAGCATTTACTGGTGTCTGACGCAACATCTGGTTCTGCACTGGGAGCGCCTGAGCTTTGCAACGCTGTGGAGAAGGAGCGGGAGGTGGAGATTTAGAGCAAGTATGGAAAACCTTCCTGGTTTCCCTTTTAAATTCATAGTCAGCTAATGTGCCAAAGTCTACCTTGCTGCTATTGTATCCCTGCTGTATCTCTCAAGGCAGCATGGGGATGTTGGCATTTGCTGCCAAGGTGCCTCTGCTTTGCTGTGTAAATACATTCCTAATGTCTCTGGGGATGTATCGCTTTAAGAGCTCGGTTTTCTTTGGGTTAGCAAAGCAAGTAATGGGAGTAGCTGTGTCCTGCTGCGACTTTGAGGGGAATGGAGAGAGACAGAAAGCAATTATTCAAGTTAGAATGTGTGCAGAGCACTTTTATTATTGTTATTTATTGTTTTATGGTCATGCAAGTTGCGCTGCGCTTCGGAGGAGGCAAAGCGAGCCATTGGCACAGCTCGTGTAAATCACCACAGTTCCATGACACCACTGGATTTACACCAGCTTGCTTTTGCTACGTCCTCGCCCTCGGTTTCGGCCTCAAAAGATTGCCGTGTGCATTTTAAACGTGGAAAGCTGGGACAGCAGGAGTGATGAGCAGCAAAGAGGGGATGGGAAGGTAGCAGCCCCGCTTGCTGCCTGATGCAAGAGATGCTGAGTGGATAGGCAGAGCAAAGAGATAATCTGGTCTCCTTTTTTTTTTTTTTTTCATCTGAAAAGCTTTGGTAAATAGTATTCTGACTAATGCTTACATTGTGATATGGAAATGCACTGGGAGGCAGGGCATGTTTTGAAAGCTTTGAGGTGAAAGTGACTTAAAAATTCCTGTTTGCATCAAAATAAAGTAGTTCTTCTTCTCTATCAGCTTCATGACTAGGTATTTCATGTGTTTTATTTGAAGGATAGGCTATTTAGTGGGCAGAAGTCTCTTTCTCTTTTTAAATTTTTTTTTCATTTCATTTTTTACATCTCCCCTGTTGTTGTCCCAAAACTTGTGGGATCATTCACCCAGTGTGCAAGCCGATAACACGCAGAGTCGAGGTATTAGCTATTTATTGCCGGTTCTGCACAGAAGGGGGTGCTAGGGGGTATCCCTGCAAAGCTAGCGCACCCAGCATTAAAACAATCACTCATTTATATGTTGTAAATTAACGTAATTACCACACCCATTGTTTATCAACCTTTTCCAGGTGCCCATATCTTAAAGCTGATGGGTGTATAGTGTCCTTGTCTTCATTTAAAGGTGCAGCGTCTTTTAATTTTACAGTGCATGTTCAGTGGGTGAGGGTCTTCAGGTGGAGGTGGTTATCCTAACTTCTAGAGGTGTGGTCTTAATATTATAATTAGTTAAGTTCAGCTAAAGGGCATGTTTTTAGCTGATTCATGTCTGGTGGTATAACCAGGCTTCTTGGGCAACCAGACCACTAAAGTTTCCGGTTCCTAGTTTAGGTTGATTTGTTCCTTCTATTCCATTGTCTTGTTAAGAGTTGCTTGCCCAAGTGATTTATATCAATTGCTTATCTTTTGTTCCCTAGGTTTGTAAAAAATTATGACCATAAAGATTTCGATATCACTATTGTAAGATGTGGCCCAAATATCCCATTCTGCTGCTTTACACAAAAGGCAGCTGTTGCAATGCATGAAGGTTCAATGCGAGACTACTAACCTGTTGGTTTGGGTTCAGCCATGCTTTAGAAATGAGCATAGAGTAGTCAATATCTGGTATTTTCCTTTTGCCCTTATGAACTGCGTGAAGTTTGGATAGCCTTGGCGCCTCTTTTGGTGGTGGTGAAGGTGGTTTTCCCCACTCACATCTTGATGCTCAAGAGGAAGATTTCCCAAGGCAGGGAAGGGTAAGTATGAAAAATCATGGATGTGGTACTACAGAGAGGGTGAGAATTTGCGTAAAAAGACTATTTTTAGAGGGGATGTGTGTGAGGATTTCATTAATAAATTTATTAATTATTTCATTTATTCTGTTGGGGGGAGGGGGAATGCAGCTCGCTGCTTCATGTGGCTTCTGGAAGCTTCCTGCAGCCCTGTGGCAGCTCCTGGCCGGTACTCCAGCAACTCCTGGGAGCCCAGCTGAGAGGCCAGCAAGTGCTGCTCTCTGACACCAGTCTGGTCCCGGGGCGGGCAGAGGGGAACCCGCTCCCAACAGTGTGTCCTCCTCATCCCTGCTCCTGGCTTTGGTGCCAGCCACCTGGTTCCTGGTGCCTTTGTTTCCCATGGAGGACCCGGCACAGAGTGAGGTGGGACCCCTCCTTGGATGGAGGGGCAATCACCAGGTGGGGTTTGCCCTGCTTTCTGCTAGCAGGTGCCTCCGGTGGTGTTGCAGGAAAACGATGGAAGGAGTGAGTTGTGTGGGTTGGTGTGGTGTTTAGGTTTTTTTTTGTGGTTTTTTTTGTTTTTGTTTTTGTTTTGTTTTTCCCCTTGCAGAAGCCAAAGCAGTCGTCGTTATCGAGATGTGTAAAATAATAAGACAAGGTAGATTAAAGTACCTAATCCATATTCATTTTTGTGGTTTTAAAATGAGGTTAACCTTTATAATTAGCAAATCAAGGCTTTTAATAATCATCACCCCAGAGGAAAGGGATTCCTGAAAAAAAACCCTTAATCTTGCTTCTTTATATATTCTATGCTAACTTCTTTTGCATATTTGGTTTGCTGCTGACTTCATAAACAATACTTGGTGATGTGCCCTGTTATACCATTGGGCAGTTTTCTCTTAGGAGGCTATTGTGTAAAATGTTTTATTCTGGCATCAGCATTATCGTGGTGGTTGTGTTGCTGTAAATCACCTTGTGGGTGCTTATCAGTGTGTTCACTGCCAAAACAAATCTGGCAAGCCTTCTAACCAACCTAGTTTAACAAGCTGTGATATCTGTATTTTCCACTCTAGCTGTTAACATAACATTGTAACTTGTTGATTTAGCTCGGTTATTGTAACTTGTGCATTTAAGCTAATGCTGTTATCTGTATCTCTGCAGTCTCAATACTGACAATGAGATAACCCTTAAGTCATGCTAAGACCTCTTAGGCTTCAGACCTAAAAATGTCCTACTTGCATTTTTACAAAGCAAAAGTCATAACTCTTCCAAGCCGAATCTGCAGTTTAACTACACAAAGTGGTGAAGAGCTGTAGGGAAAGAAACAGAAACTCTCAGGGAATTGCAGATTTCTTTTATCCTGAAAAAAACCCCAAACAAACAAAAAAACCCCAAAACCCCAAACCAAAACTGATTGACCCGAAAGTAGAAATTCTTGTTCTTGCATTTTTTTGTAAAGCAGAAACGTCAGCCTTTCAAAGTTATCGAAAACTGGGGAAAATATTGTGTGAAACAGTGTTTCAGTCAGTAGAAGGAGAGGGCAAATAATGCATTTTACCAAAACAAAAAAAGCGAATACTTCTTAGAGGAGAAAAAAAGATTTTGAAAACAAATGTCAAAATACTAATTTTTTTAAGTGGTTTGTTTTGGCCTCTTTCATTTCTACTTTTACCTGGCTTTTACCTAACCTGTTGGCTAAATTTAATTTGAGCTTGCAAATACTCCCAGACAAACCAGAACTATATTTTAAACTTGTTTTTCTTGGTAGTTGATTTTATATTCACATGAAGACTGTTGTCCAGCAATTATTAGCATAACAGAGCTCAGGCATGACCTCCAGAAATATGCTCTACAACTGAAATTCACTGTGCATTTGAGCCATCTGCATCACCAAAAGAAAAGGAGCCCCTCCCTAGTCCTGGCTTCCTCCCCAGCCTCTTTGTTGTGAATGTTTCTGTGCCGGCATGAGTGCTATGTGGGTGTATGCATGGGACTGGGTATTGATGCAATGGACAGACCCTTTCTTTTAGGATCATAGAAGTAGAGAACAGCCCAGGTTGGAAGGGACCTTGAAAGATCATCTGGTCCAACCCTACGTGGGAAAGGGAGCCTGGATGAGATTATGTAGCATGCTGTCTGGTTGCATCTTGAAAACCTCCAGTGATGGACACACTACCACGTCCCTGGGGAGGTTGTTCCAGTGATTGACTGTTTCACTGTAAAAAATTTCTTGTATCAAGAGGGAACCTCTTCCAGTGCAACCTGTATCTGTCTTCTCCGTGTGGCTCCTTGTGATCCTTGTGCCGGATTGTTTCCCTGTTACATGCATCCTCGCAGGAAACCAGGTGCTTATATCAACGTGCTTCAGGGAGAAGAGTGAGTTGCTGGGAAGGGAGGACACCTCGGGCACCTTTGCTTTAGTAGCACTGCTTCATTACCTGGGCTTGCTGTCTGATGTTTTCTGCACGATGGAAGGGGCCAGAGGCCAGCAGGTGGGAGCAACCTCACTTGCATTTGGGGTCCTTCTGCGACGTTACTTGCTGCTGGCGTGGTGCGCTCTGCTCCCCGTCCATTGCTTCCCACGTTGCATGTAAGTACTTTGCCAGGCAGAGAGAATATTACTAAATATTGCTAATGTTGCAGGTTGAGTTTGTGGTTAGCGTCACAGAACTTGGATAAAACTGTAGTAAGCCTAGAAAAAAATGGAATAGCTCAGGGAGAAGCAGAGCTCATGAACCTTAGTTTCCTGTGGGTTTGTGTCTTGAGGCACATCTCCCATGTAGGTTCACTGGGGCCCAGTCAGGGAAAGCATTCGTGGTACAGGCTTTTCCCCAGCCAGGGTCTTAAATGGCCTCTTCACTTGCTCTGCTGCTGATTCCTGCAAAAAAAACATAAATGGTTTCGAGAGCTCTTCCTTCCTGGCAAATGCAGCTGAAATTGGCTAATGAGCTCAGAGTTAGCAGAGGGCGGCAGAAAGGCACACACAGAGCATATAACTGGTTTGGAAACCAAAATACAAACCTAACCCTTGGTGAACACAGTTATGTGACGTGAGGAGCTGGATTGCCAGCGGGTGTGGGAGGGGGCTGAGAAGGTGGATGCCTCATCAGTGGGTGGCAAACTCTTAAAATTCAGCTTTGATTGGGAAGTTAAATCAGTTATTAGAAAAAGACTGCTATTCTAAAACTGCTTTGCTCCCTCTTGTGTCCCATGGTATGACTAAGGGGCCTTGCCAGTTGAGAGGAAAATAGAGAGCTGGACTCTCAGATATTAAAAGCTCCCTGAGGCTGTCAGCGCTTCAGGGCCCTGATGCCAGCAGGGCTTCCAAACTGATTTAGAATCAAATGAAATACTGAGGGGGAGAGGAGGAGGAGGCATAAATATTTTTCCCTTGCTAATTTATTTTCCCCTTTCATGCATGAGCTAATACGATGGAAAGCAATGCAGTTAAAATGAGTGCATTCTTTGGGAGCTGCGTGTTGTGTTGCTCAGAGTTATGGGTGGAAATTGCTCGTGGGCCTGTTGGGCCAGTCCGTTCCTTCCCCCTGCTGTATCACCATGTGTTCTGAGCAGTGGGGGAGGGAGGCAGCCCCTGGGACATCTAACGAACGCGGTGGACTAACGAATGCAAATCTAGTCAGATAGCACACAGAGGGAGGGCCAAGTCCTGCACCTGCTTTTGCCATCATGACTCTGGTTCAGAGCCTGCACCTGTGAAAGGGAGGGATGTCACCCGTGCTGGGGGGAGGAACAGCAAAATGGCAGACTTCCAGCAGGACGTGACACGGGATCCGCCACTTCCTTCAGGAAGCAAGGGGGCTGCTCAGGGTAGGAGCACCCCTGGAAAAGGCTTCGCTCCGTACTCCTCCTTTCACTGCCTATTTGAGAGACCCTCTCTGGGTTGCACCTTTACCTCGTCTCCCGTATGTTACCATGTGTTTCTTTTGGAGTTAAAACAAGTACTGTAATGCAGTTCTCGCTGTTAAATGCCTTGTATTTTCCCATGGTGCACTTCTCCTGCAGAGACTTCTGCCGGGCCTGCATGTTCTAAATGAAACTCTCATTTTGATGCATCTTCCATCTGCTTAAGTGTTGGCCATAAATAACAACATATTACAAAATTGCCTTCTTGTCAACACACAGATTGTTTATGTGTCATTTCCTCTATCCTTTGTGTTGCTGTAACTTCCTAGGGAAGGAGGATTTATTGGTATAGCAACATTTGGGAATGAAACCAATTCCTATGGGGGTATGAAATAAATATAGTCAATTTTTAGTACTACATTTTTATTTACTTTTTACAAAATGTCTTCTTTCCTTGACGGCTTTGTATCTCGCCATGTGGCAACCACTAGCTTTGCCATATCATCTGTTATTTAGGGTCTTATTTTTCCAGAATATGTTTGCAAGCTGAGTGTAGAACTGTGAACCACAGTCCCACAGTATTTTTGACTGAAAGCTAATCTTGAATTTCCACTTACTGTAAGCTAATCCTGGATTCCCACAGCCTCATTTTGGTGTCATATTGAAAGAAGGGCTCTAGCAATTTAAAATGCAGGTGGGGGATTGGTCAAAAGTCATGTTAGGGAAGAAACAGAAGTTTCTGTTGTCTATTTCTCTGAAAATCAAGTAGGCTATAAATAAGTACCCTTGACTTAAGTACTGCATTTCCTGTGCCAGTAAATTGCTAAAGCCCTTCTATTAGCAGGTAGAGTGCTTTCTTGTGTAAATGCTCCCTTTCCTAGTGGCTGACTGGGCCTGGCTACTTGGGAACCAGCTGATATGGCCACTGTTCAGAGGTTGAGTGCAGATTTTCACAGGAGCTCACAGGTCTCATGTTGGGCACTGTTGGAATTTTGTTCCATTGTCCGACATCCTGAAATATCATTACTGATGCTGATGAGGGCCTGTATTGCTGTAGTGATAAGTGCTCTTGTCCCAGAGAGGTTTACTGTAGATGCAGTGGATACAATGTGGGCGCAGACTTAGACCATTGGGATGGTAAGGGTGGAGGGCTGGGTCTCACTGACTGCCCCTTGTGGCCCTGGGCCAGCAGTAGCAGAGCTGTCCTTGATGCAAGATTGTGCTTTTCCACATGTTCATTTTGTAAAAGCAACCTTCTTGAATATTTGGACAAGGATATGTGCGCTAATGCTCGTCCTACACATGCAAATGCATTTCCAAGGAGAGTTACTTCGAAATTGAAATGCTTGTCTTTCACTGTCTTTCTCCCTTTTGTACAAGGGTATTACTGCCCCACCCCCCAAGAGGAACGGGAGTGTGTTAAATAGGCCAGGCATATACTTTTGAAAGAAAGGACCTCATCTGAACAATGAATGCTCCTGGCTCCAGACTACTGAGTTGGACCAGGAGAATTTCGATGATGATTCAAGAGCAAAAACTCTGCTGAGCAAGGCCTACTGCCATTTCTGTGTAGACATAAGTCAACTCTGGGACATACTGCTAGCTCTTTTACAACATCTGTGACAAATTCCCAGAATCTGCTGCTCTAAGTTTTCCAGAGGGGCAGGATTTGGACTGCTTGTTTGCCTTCAGGTTTATTAGATCCTATGGAGAACTGACAGCACAAATAGCTTTTTTTAAAAAATTGTTTCCTTAATCTTCATTGAGCTTTCTTGGCTTTAGTGATGCTATGTTTTACAATTATAACTGGTGAATTTTGTGATGTAGAGAGCCCTGGCTTAACTCTGTTTCTGTTCAGGTCTGTAGTAAACCTCCCAGAAAATTCCACTCTTCATTTCCCTTACCTTGAGTCAGAGCTTGCTTATACAAACATATACATAGATTTACTTTTTCTTGCATGCATGAATTAGTCCCTTAAAAAGAGTTGACACTTGTCCTCCTTTGAGAGAAGGCTAGAATGCTTCAGGCTGCTGGGAAGACGGAAGGTCACCATAGGGCTCTGCAGAGCGCGGGGGGGGGTGAATGCACAATTTGGCTTCTGCTGTGACAGGTGGACACATCGTAGGGACCCCAAGGCTCATGTAGAATTTGTAGAGAGCCCTGGAGATGTGGTCAAAACCCTGTGTAGAAGACATGCAGTGAAGGCAAAGCAAGCAGGGGGATTGTTTATGATCTGCTTCTCTTCAGGTTTTTTTAGGTTTTTTTATTCCTTCAAATGAAGAAGTTGACTGGCTCTGCTTATTTCTGATGAAAATTTGGCCTTTGGGATTTAAAGATCTCTTCAAATATCTAAAGATGTTTTGTCTTTTTGGGGTGTTTGTTGTTAAAAGCAGGACAAAAACTTCTGTTTGCAGTATGTTTATCACATAAGATGGCTCTGTTTTGTTCCTAGTATAAATTTATCTTTGTCTTACGGAAATAGGTTTCATAACTGAGCTTATGCTGACCAGAAAGTAAGTAGCACTAATTGTAAGAGGCAAAACCCTGAAATGCAATTTTTTTTGTTAACAATAGTGAAAAAACTGTAGTTGTAAATAGGGTTGATTTCCCCTACCCCTGCACTCCCCGCCCCAAAAAGTATTATTTCAGTGCCTGCTTAATCTTACCCTGGGATTCTAGGCAGATGTGTTACCATTACTAGGTATATTTCTCCATTTTGAGGGTAGTGGTGATTTCAAATATGTTGATATTTTGATAATAATCTTCCTTTTTAAAAGAGGAGGAAAACCACCCACTATACCCCCTGTTTGTAGTAGATAGCATGGGAATTTGTAGGCTTACCTTTCTGGAAGAAAAAGTTAAGGAAAAGCATTCCAACGAAAAAGGACAGTGGATTAGACTTTCTGGTCAGGATCTGAAGTCTCCATGGCTGGTCTTTAATTGCAGGTCAGGCAAACATTGATCAGGAATGACACAGGCAAAACTGAGCTTGCCTTGAGGTGGGAGTTGGCCCTGGAACTTCTTAAAGTCCCTTCCATCCCTGTGGGTATATGATAGCTACATGCACTATGGACTTTCCTTCCTGTCAGCTGTTGCTTCTCATTGGATATATATCTGCTATTTGTGTGCCTATACAGAGAAAGAGCTGTGCGCTTTATAAACTGAGGACACATTTAAGGAGAATTAAAAAAAAAAAAAAAAAAAAAGGAAAAAAAAAAAACTTTCCAAATCCAATGCTAAATAATTATAAAGCGCTCTGATTATGGGTGGGTTTACATTGCTCTTTTGCCGTTTTCTACATACACGTTCTCAAAGGGCTTTAGCTACATGATCATGTTTTGTGTTTTTTCCTGGAGGATCTCTGTCTCAGCCTGAGCAGGGGGGTGGCAGTACTTGCAGAACTGGTAGCTGTTTACTGTTGGTTATGCTTCATGCTCAGAGTCAGTCCCTGTACATTTTCTACTGCACACTGTGCCTTGCTGTGAAGGTAAGGCATCTTTATTTTCCAATAGGTATTATTTCCCATGTTGCTTCCTACAGTAATTGTGAATACTCTGTTTGTTGAATTATCACTGTGCACCTCACTGTTATCAGCTTCATCCTGTAGCTGCGATGCACTCAGAGAGAGGGACAAGCCAGAATCAGTGCAAATGTCCATTTATTGTCTCAATTCAATTACTTGGCTATGTAAATTCTTCTTTTCTTCTGTGGTGTCAGACTGCTGTCTCTAGACATCAGCAGCAGTTTCAAGTACTTGCTGCTCTTTGACAAGGTGCTTCAACCTCGGTGTTCAGAAAATGAAGGACACACTGTTAAAGATCATGCAAAATCTGATGGTTGCGAAACATGATAAGGATGAAAATTTAGTGTCCCAAGTCATTGCCTTCATGCTATCTTTTTCTTGCCACAAAGGTCCTATTGGCCAAAAATAAAAGACCCACAATATGGGTGCTATTGTGTTTCATTGCTCTTTTAGTTCTGAAATGTGCCTCGGGGGAAAGGGTAGTATTGCTGTGTGCCATTTCTTGGGTGGACTTTCATAGCCCACGCATCAGTACAGCAAAGTCGCAGACTTGGAAGAAAAGCATCGGGAATACATTTGAAATGTTTCCTGGTGTTACTAGTTTTCAGTACAACTAATATTAGACTTGCTAACACGTCTGCCCAGGGTTCACTGCATGGGTTTTTTTTGTTGTTAGCTACCCTCTCTTAGGTGTTTGACTCTACAGGAAACAGTGGTATTAGCATAAAGCCTTGTCCTGTGTAGTTCATGAAAAAGTGCCCTTTCTGATATGAGACTGCAGGTTCTGTTACTACTATGACTAGGTTCTGCTCAGCTGTCTCCTTGAGCAGAGCTTCTTTCCACAAGCCATTCATCTATGCTTAATTTCCTGTGTTCTATTCATTGAAATTTCCCTGTATTTTCCTGGGTGGTCAGGGTTTGGCCCTCCTTCTCCTGCAGTTTGAGTTCCTGCATGATAGTGAAAAACAACCTAATTGTACTTTTCCTGCCTTGGGATGAAGGCAGAGACACTGTTCTGAGGTCCATTTCGAGCATGTTTTATGTACAGCTATAAAACCTAGGCTGCTAAGAACAGTGGAGCCATCCCCAGTGCAGCAACTAACAATTTTGGCTCGGTAATTTCTGTAAAACAGCGAGTTATTGCAGACTTTGACCTGTCTATTTTCTTTTAAATTGTTTTTATCTTGGAGAAACCTATATAAAAGAGCTATCTCCTTTACATTTGTGCATAGAGACAGCTCTTAGCATGATGCAGATCATACTGTTTCATAGTGCAAAACGTGCAGCATTCATAGATTGGTGCATTCAATGAAGCTGTTGCTTTACTGGAGTCTGTTTAGACCTTTGTAGTCCATTGCTATTCTGCCGATGTGTTACTGGCTGAACTTGGTGCTTGCTAGCAGATTCTCTCCTATCCCTGTGTGCCTTGCTGTCTTCCCACTAAGTGAAGGTATATTTCTGTATGATACAGTGATGACAATGCTTCATGCATGGTGTTTTTCATCAGTGTGTGGTGGGCTGCTTTACAAGAGAAGTCTGAGTCCTTGTTCCCCTCTATTGTATGGAAAGCTGAATCTCGGGGTTGTGAAATGCTTAGGACAAGGTCTGTCACGGTGTGGCAAAACTTGAGGTTTAACAAACAGCTTGCCAGACAATGTGTCTGTGGAGTGTTTTGTGTGGAGTTCCTGGCCTTTTAACAGTCTTGGTTATGCAAAGTACAAATAAGGTCTCTGCTCTTCTTAATATCTGGCAAATAAGGAACTTTATTACTACTTTCTCCAATTATTCTGTGTAGGTGCAAAAGTTGCATCTTCTAGGAATGCTTTGTCTTTGATCTGACAAAAAAGAGGAGGGAAGAGGACCTGGAGCCAAGGCTGCGTACCCTGAGTAGAAGGTAAACATGAGCAAAACCAGGTTTCTATGTTGTATTGATTTCCAGATAGCCAAACAATTGACTTCGGAAAACTGTTGCTGTTGTCTTTTGACACTTCAGAAATGGCTTCACAAGAGACATTATCATTCAAGCATTTGATAGAGGTATGATCTTCACTTATAGACTACTGATGCGTACAATATGAAAGATGAATTTTCTGCTCAGCCACTCCCCAGCTTATTGTAGTAGAAAATTGTGCTTGGCGTTACGTTGTTTCTTTTGCTGTACATTATGTGTTATATTTCCAGTGCTTGAATTAGGGTTACAAATTTCCAGAGTTATGCGATGACAGCATAACCTTGGAATTATTTTAAGACAGCGTGGCAGGTAATAGAGGCCCCAAATTTATATTTGGTAATAAAAAAATAACCTCTATAAAATTTAATATGGACATAGAAATATTATTATGACTTTGCAAATCATTGCAATGGAAAAATTCCCCTGCAAGGCTTTCTGTCCAAAGGCAACACTTAGCAGTGGTGGTGTCCTTACTCAGGTTAAATGTGCCATTGTAGTTTTCTGTCTTACAGAGTGATGGTAATGGAAGGAAGTGGTAAAAAAAAAATTGATTTTTATTGTTGGCTTAGTTTCAGTAATCCAGGAAGTTATTAATAACTGCAGCTACTTGAATAATTTATAAGATGCATCTCTGTTTTTTCATATTAATTATTTGATCATTTCCCCTGCTTATTGTTGTTTGTAATTACAGTGATGCCTAGAGGATCAAATTAAGATGAGGGTCTCTTACTCTACGTGCTAAGATGTACTACTTTCCTAAAGAAGCTGCAATCTAAGCTGCTGTGACAAAGAGAGGGGAAAGAAGACAGACAATTTGCTCAGGGTGATAGCAAAGTCTCTGACAGAGCTGAGTTGGCATCTTTTTGGAGTCTTACCCCAAACCCTTGTCTGTTGGGCCATAATTTATCTAAAAGTGGTCATGTTCTGTCCTGGTTTCAGCTGGTATAAAGTTAATTTTCTTTCTAGTAGCTGGTATAGTGTTATGTTTTGGGTTCAGTTTGAGAAGAATGTTGATAACACGCTGATGTTGGTAAGTGATGTTTACACTAAGAAGTCAAGGATTTTTCAGTTTCTCATGCCCAGCCAGCAAGAAGGCTGGAGGGGCACAAGAAGTTGAGAGGGGACATGGCCAGGGCAGCTGACCCAAATTGGCCAAAGGGGTATTCCATACCATGTGACATCATGTCCAGTATATAAACTGGGTGACCTGGCCTGAGGGGTGGACCGCTGTCCGGGAGCTACTTGGGTGTCATTGGAGAGTGGTGAGCAATTGCATTGTGCATCAGTTGTTTTGTATATTCCAATCCTTTTATTATTATTATTATCATTGTTATCTTATTATTGTTATTATTATTATAATTATCAGTTTCTTCCTTTCTTTTCTATTAAACTGTTCTTATTTCAACCCACGAGTTTTGCTTTTTTTCTGATTCTTTCCCCCATCCCACTGGGTGGGGGGGTAGTGAGTGGGTGGTTGCGTGGTGCTTAGTGGCTGGCTGGGGTTAAACCATGACATGCGCTCTCCTGCTCTTTTCATGTATAATATGACATAGACTATTGTGTTTCTCTTTGCTTCTGCTTTATCCACACCTGTTTTCCAGCAAGGAAAGAGAGCTCACATGTGACCCAGTCCTTAGTGCTGGAACGACAAACTGGAGGTTCCTCTTTAATACCCAAAATGGTAGTACTTAATGATTCTGAGAAGTCTAGGAGGAGAAAGAAAATCCAGTTTCTGCCAATGGGAATGAAAATGAATCCATGAAGGCTAGGATGTGAGGGTTATTTTAGCAGCTTTTTCTGAAGCACTTGTCCTCTGTCATGATTTGACCCCAAAGCCTGGACCAGAGGTCTCTAACTCTGTCATGTGAGGTGGTTTTTAGGCTGAATTCAACAAAACTCAGTGTAAATTTCAGATTCGTCTGGGTGCTTTCCATTGCCCTGACAAGAACAACTGTTGAAACTATATAATTACATTTCTGTGGTTTTATACTACTTATTGTAGTTTGTTATCTTGATTTAGCTTATGTACAGTGTTTGCCATTGTAGTTGGAGTTTGAGAATTCAATAAATTATGAGATTGACTTATTCCCATTAAAAAAGTAATTTTGAAATAAGATTACTCCTCTGTAGTGCTGTAATCGAAGACTGAAACATAATGAGAGCAAGTGATTGTTCTTCTGTGGGTTTCAACATGCCATTAAAAACAAAGAAAAAAGAAAACCTTGATGAAAACCACAAACTCACTCCATTTTAGTTTAACAGCAAATTCAGAAAAATAGCTGTTCACTGAAATGGAGACGAGTGACTTCAGTTGTGTTTAAGACCAAAGAAATAGAATAGAATTAAAATATTTTAAGAATATGCTAATTTGCTCGAAGATGTAGGATATTGTATTGTTCTCTGCCTGTTAGTGTTGCAAGCTGTTTCCAGTTGCCTGTTCTCGGCCAGACCAAGAGAAAGATTCATCATGCTTACAGTTACATTTTGGTCTAAGCCAGCGAACCAGATTCTGCCAGTAGTGTTTGGGCAGAGATAAATGCAAGAGGCTGATTCAACCTGCATGTTTTAGAAGGCAATGAATGAACTGAACTTTGGAGTACCTTTTCTTTCTCTATTAGACTACCTTAGAGTAGAAAGTTAATCCTCAGGAGATGAACCCTTCAGACTGAAATGTCTTATGTTTGAGTTGTAGGAAAGCGAAGAATAATTTTTGGGAAAATACATATTGTCCATCTCCTAGTTATTTTTAAAAGTTTTCTAGAAATGACATAGAATCACAGGAAAATTGTTCAAGGATGACTCTCAACAGCCAGGTACTTCTTTCGTCTGACCTGAGAAAGGATATGTTTGTGGGTTGGGGTTTTTTTGTGGGGTTTTTTTTGGTGCACATTTGTTTGGAAACTTCTTAAAAACCCACTAGTAACTGAGATACCACATTCCCCAGAGTAATCTGGTTCCCTGTTTCAGTCATCTCTGACACCTTGAAATGCCTGTTGTAACTATGAAGATGGTCCTGAGGCTAAAAAGCTAACTTTCCTCCTTTTTTGTGCAGATGTGCCAAGTTTTATTATTTGGAGAAAAACCACCAAGCACTTATGCTTTAAGGGATTACTGAAAGTGTTTTGCTGGTGCAAAGAGATTTGCTGTATGTAACAAGAAAGGAGACTGTCTCATTCTTCTGAATATATCTCAGTGCTTGAAGGATTAAAGCTCCGGTGTGTGGTATGTTGTTTGTGTGTGAAGTTTGGTTTTGGTTATGTTTTAAACATATTATTTTGACATTTGCCCGTTTCCTGGCATGTGACCAAGGTTTCTATGCTGCCTGTGGAGAAGGAGAGATGTGAATATGGAGGCATCAGTGCTTTTGAGGGAAATAGTTCCCTTATTTTAGGCAGTAGTGGAGTCTCACATGCCTCTGTCCAGAATGATTTGGCAGAGGTTGGCCAGTAATTAGTAGGAATGCAAAAGGTGCCTTGAATCCTTTAAAACGTGTAATATTAGAACTGTGCCAGAATAAATATCAGTTTCCTGCTGCAGACCTGGAATTTGATCATCAGCCCTTACAACAAAACCACTCCAGTGAGCCTAAACCTTTATGGCACCCAGGTTCTATCCCATTAGGTTTCATTGCCTTTGTCGGTCACACCTTTTCAGTCTGCTTAGCTGGACAGGTATGCTTTCTATCACCCAGAGAGAAATTGGGCTGGCTGGGGATATGTTAATGAGTGACGTAATTACAGAGGTCACCAGGCAGTTTGGCTGTATGTCAGGACATGTGTGACTTCTTGATTATTCCCAGGTTACCAATGTTTTAGGTCTGTTTATTTTCAGTAAAACATTATTGGTGCATGAAATTACTGCTAGGATCTCAAGAGGTTCCAGAAGAGAATGTTAATATTGTTAGGATCTAGCACTTTGAAAAGGAAGCTGGGAAAACGTACATAAAGGTAGGGAGGTAGGGTCTAATTACAGGCCCAATTAAAGTATCTGAAGGAATATAAAGCATAGTCTAAGAGGTAACATAGACACAACAGAAAACAAATCCATCTCTGGACTGTGGCTTCTGTGACAGAAACCAGATTGTGCTCTGGTTTTACAAGGGCACTGAGATTCCTTAACGAGAATACTTGGGAAAAGAGAAGGATATAAAGTAAACCCATTATAGAAGGTTTTTGTGCAATAATCAGCTGGGTGGTGGTGGAACTGTGTGCACATAGCAATAGCACAAAGGTTGGTTTCTAGCCCCCTAGACCTCCTCCCAGCTCCACTCCCTAGGTCAGCAGGTCTTTCCCGTACTTACTCTTTCTTACCAGAGACAGTTATGTATGTGTAGGGCCCTGAACATTAGCTCAGCCACTTGAGCTGAGTGATGTAACTGAAGATCAGAGTTAACAGCATTGAAGGTGTCAGACATGTTTTAAATGGATTAAACAGAGCAGAAGCTGTCTGTTTATACATCTTAGCAGGTCAGGCTGAAGTTTAACAAAATGTTTAATACATGTGGTTAAATCCATTCCTCTTCCACAGAGCAATGGTTGTCCATCCATAAATATAAGAATATTCAGTGTATTGAGGCTTCAGCGTAGGTGCTGTGCAGTTTGTTGACTTGCAGGCCTTAGGCTAGTGTGCTGTGCTTTTAGGTATACTCTTCCTTTCTTGCTGCGTAATGGCTTGCTGTTTACGATGCTGGTTTAACTTAACTGGTGACATCAACCAAAGCATCAGGATGTTGCCTGAGAGTGAAATTTGCTGCCTGTGACAGTTTGTAGATACAGATAGGCGCTTCACAGCTGAATCTGAGTGGTAACTGAATCCCTTTCTGTTTGGCAAGGTTGTTCAGCTAAAATGTGCCTTGAAGCTAGATCTGGTTATTTGCTTTATTTATTTCTGTGAATGTCATAAAGGATCATGTATTCACGGGGATCCTTGTGTTTTCTTGTCTTCTTAGTAGAATTGCTTTTTAAACATTGATCCAAGTATTAAAGGTGGCATTGCATTCACCTGTGTTTTCATTCATTCAAATGCATAGCATACTGCAATACAAATTGTGATTTTATTTTTTTTTTTATTATTTTATTTTTTTATTTAGCTATCCTTTCAGCTCTGTAGAGGAGGAGACTTCTGGACTAGAATGGAAGTTGTTCTTATGCTGCTTTCACGGAGATAAATTTTTTTCCCAGAGCTTTTATTTGTTGTCCTTGTCCCTAGCCTTAGCTACTGTGTAGCAGATTCCACAGAGGAAAATAAGTTGTGGAGCACAAATTGCTTGCACAAAAAATAAGGTTATGGAATGGGTGGGGTAATTTCTTCAAGGGAGATGAAATAAAGGAAAGGGGAAAGGAGGGCTAGAGTGCAGGAAAAGATGAAAGAGGTGTTTCCTCAGGAAAGGAAGGCGGTAAATGAGGCTACTCTCCTGGACCAGCAGTCTATAACCATGTCTTGTCTTCTAGAATTGCCAGCTGCACTTGGGAAGTGGTATGTTTTTCTTAAGGATCTCCCTGTCTTGGTGAACATAAACCTTTTTAAGAGTGTCCTGGTATTCTTTGGTCTTGGCCAGGTACAAGAGCTGAACATTCAGTTGCTCTGAGATTCATGTGGAGAGCTAGTACCTTTAACACTTATATCATAAGCTCATTTCAAACATCCCTGTGAGGAAAACTACTCCACCTATATGAAATAGATCTCTAGATTCGTATGGCTGAGTAGAGATTGTATCTATTAGCCTCTTGGAGTCATGTGATTGCAAGAGTATAATTTATAATAATTAGTAGCTCTTAAGCTCTCAAGAAACAACTGCAGCCTGTTCCTATGCATGTGTCTGCAGTTGAGTTCCTGTGTTGGAGAGCTCTGGGAAACAAATGTGGGTATGCTCAAAGCTACTGTTTGATAAGTGAAAAATCAAGAAGTTCTTCCTAAGTTCAGTGAATCAGCATGTTTCAGATAATGTGTAATTCCCTTATCCAGCAGACCAGAGAACCATTGCTTCCAAAGGTCTTCAAATGCTCATGTAACCTGATGGTAAGAGTGAATTACAGATCTCCCCTGGTTGATTGTAGATAGGAGTCTTTTTTGTGGTCCCAGCTGAAAGATGCTTTTCACAGGAGGGATACTGAGCAGACCCCTAGACTCCACTGGTCAATGTAGCAGTGACTCCATGGAAATGATTGCGTGTTTAAAGTTCAGCATGCTGTTCAGTGCTTTGCTGAAGTATGGTCAGCATGCAGTCTCATCTTGAGCTGTATGACTCGTGGCAAACTGGAATGAAAAGGCCAAGCACTGGCGCTGTTCATAGGATTGTGTGAGGACATTCAAGTAGAAGAACAGAATGAGAATGCTACTACAGGACAATGTGTGCTCATTCAAATAGGTTTTAATTTAAGAGAATTGTTTGCCAGAGGTCAGGCACAGTAATTATTGTGGTATTTCATGGCTTTGTTTACATTTCTATGGGCACTTAAGTAAGTGGTTTCGGGGTATGTCAAACACAAGAAAGACATAAAGACAAGGCAATTTGTACTGAATGAAGTCCAGATTGAAAGCTACTGAAGCACAGTTCTCCCATAGTAATGGTTGTGTGTACCTGACACCATAAAGTGTTTATGTGGCAACCATATTGCCTCAGCTTTTCAGCTGCCAAAGAAAATGTAGATTTTTCAAGAGAAAAAGTTTGCAAATCAATAGGCAAGAGACGGCTTCCATCCCTAAACTCCAGTAAAATGTCCTAACATCTACATTGTGTGCAAACTGATGACCTTGGCATAAAGCCTATAGCATAATAAACCCTGAAATAGGTGGGAGGAAAGTGATTCAGGAATTTCAAGACATTTGGAAATTATATGAGAGTGCGTCTGTATTTTTCAAGGAAAACCAAAAGCTTCATGGTAACTGTTTAGTGTGTATAACAGCTCAGTTTAAAAACAGAGTCTGTGGTAATGTCTTGTTTTAGCAGATTTTTTTCAAAAACAAAACCAAACAAATCTTAACAGAAACTTAAGCTGTTAGCTGCTATCTAGTGCCCTCTTAAAATCGAAGCCAGCCAACGAAACAAAAAGAACTAATGGTCCTTCTCTTACTATGGTCCCCTCATGCTGAATTGGTAGTGCTGGTTTTAAGAAAGGCAGAGCTTTTCTTTTTTCAGGGTTTTGAAAGCCTAAATTTACAATTGCTTGTCAGTATTGCTAAAATTTGACAAAGTGCTTGATCAAGTGTTCTGTCAGATTTTATCAATAGGGTCTTGAGTGGCATCTTGGTATAGATCTCTCAAATAGTTTACCATGATGCATTTGCCAGGGCTGCAGATCATTTTGTTCCCCTAGAAATTCTGATATTTCAAATGGATAAGATGTTTGGTTTTAATCCCAAATGCTCAGCTTTCTAGCAATGGCTGGTTGCTTGCTATGTAAAAGTGTGAGGTAGAGTTGCAGAGCCTTTGTAGTTGGGGGAATGTGGACCTGGTACTAGTTGATGCTGTTTAATTATCTTCCTGCTTCTGCCATTCTTTTCCACTTAAAATGGTTTTGATGTTTCCTCTGAGGACTCCTGTGTGCAAGGAACTTTTCCTGTAGTGTGTTTCTACAACAGGATCCTCATTTGCTTCTGTTTCCTGTGACACCTCTTCAATGAAAAGCAATAGTATAATCCAAGCTAAAGTGGGTGTTTTCAAAGATCAAGCACCTTGATTACCTTGAATTACCTAGCTGGCTGGTCGGGGTGTTGTGCAGCCAACAACAGATGGCTGTTATTATCTGTGTGCCATGATCAACTCTAGCTCTTAAAGAACAGGGCAGAGAAATCCCTCCCTTTTTAGAATCCCTCAGAGAACACATGGGTTTGGCTTGGGAGTTGACATGTTTAATTTATGAAACAATTCAATAGCGAATATAAAGCACATTCCATTTGCATTTCAAATGTAGATGGAAACCAGCAGCGTATCTTTAAGAGAAAATGAATTGCTGTGTTGAAAATGAGTGTTCTGACAAGCCACGCATTGAGCTTGCATTGACAATTTATCATACTAGCCCAGCTAATTTGAGTCATAGTTTCGTATCTAACGCTACGTGCTGTCCATCTGTATAGCTGGGTATTGTGCTGTTTGAAGTCTATATGCAGGCCTGCTTGAGAACTGAAGTTCTGAACAGCCAGCGAACAAATGCCGAAGTAACAGCAGTGAATCTTATGCTGTGGTGAGTGGGAGGTCCAGGGAGCTTTCCGGTCATCTTCCTCTGTTTATTCACTGGCTGCCTGTACTATTATCTCATCTTTGATAGTGACTGGTGCTCTTTAAGTTAAAAAGAAATCCAGCCTCCTAAGTATTTGGCAAACATATCCATTCAAAGGGGATCAGTTTATGCTGTGATGCAGAATGGCTAATAACCCATGTCATTGTTTTTAACTCACAGAGCTGCAGCTTTAAATGGGAATGACAAGAAGAACTTGGGCTACCACTGTATAGTGTCTATGATGAGCATGGGTTCATTTATGGGCTTGATATGGGAGATTCCTAAGGACAGATTTAAAAACACCTGTGTTGAAATGATAATGGAGAATGACTTAATTATGATCTTCTGAACAGTCAGCCTTGGAAGCAGATGAAGACCTTTAGCTTTCATGAAAACAGTAGGTAAAAATGCCCTAACTAAAATAGTTGTTTCTTTGTCTTCATTTTTAAAAGGAAAAGACTTGGAGATATATCTAATCCAGACTGAAGTACATACCTTGGATAGCCAGAAGTAAGTGCAGGTATTCTTTTTTTCCTTTTTTTCTTTTTTTCTTTTTAAAGTTTTTTTTTTAATTTTGAGGCGATTCAGGTTTGTCAAAGGGGAGACTAGCTCAGAGGTGGTATTAAGGCATTTCTAGGTGTGTTGGTATTTGGTTTGTGTTTTCAACTGTGAAGTGGCCACAGGAGGACTGAGGCTAAATCTGACACCTTTCTCTTTCCAGTCCTTCATATGCTGAGCTCTTGCAGCAGTTGTTGCTGGTAGGGTACCCAGAACCGAAGGCTTCAACACAGGAAATATGTATGCTTCAAATTTCCCTGGAAATAGGAATAAGCATGCAGTGCTCCAGGCAGCAGCCAAAACCAGCATCTTTGGCTCCTGTTGGAAGGCAGCATCACACAGGGCTTTGCAGCACTTGTAAATGGCTCTT
The DNA here is from genome assembly GCF_000737465.1 of Haliaeetus leucocephalus. NCBI lineage: Eukaryota > Metazoa > Chordata > Aves > Accipitriformes > Accipitridae > Haliaeetus > Haliaeetus leucocephalus. The sequence goes on along the minus strand of NW_010972581.1, from coordinate 1,298,636 downwards.
TGCTTCCAGGAGCTTTGGGGAGTGCTTGAAATGAGGCGGATGTGTGGTGATCCAGACTTACTGTGCCTCGTGGCTTCTAGGCATCTAACCTTGGGTCACCTGTGAAGGTTCAGCCTGAAATAAGGGACATGTATGCAGAACACAGTCCAGCTGTTGCTGGACACTGTTGCCTTTCCAAAATAGGTCTTTCAGTGGTCCCTGGGAGGTTTTTGGCTCTCCCATGCCCATGGCTAAGACAGGATCGTAGGAAGATTATTGTGACTGGTCCTAGTGCCTGGTAGTCACATGCAGGAACACATAAGGCCTAATAATAGTAGTTCTCACTAGCAAAGACTTCATTAGGTGATGGGAATGTGGTTTGATCTGCATGTGCAAGCCCATTCTGTGGCTTATCTTGATGTACTGTGAAAAAACATGTTAAGTCAGATGTCAGGTTGGTTGGAAGTTCCCATTTACTTAGACCTTTTGTTGAAGCTGCTCTTATTTGCTGGAAGGAGGCCTGTGCTGTTATACTGGATTTGGCCCTATCCAGCCTGGCTGTATATTCTTTACACAGCTCTTTCAAGTTTCTGAAAAACAAACATGTCTATTTCTGACCACCTATCTTAATATTGCTTACTTGATCTCATCACTAGTGCTTTTCTCAGTGCATTTCTTCAGTTTGAAACCAAACTGTGGTATCCAAGTGGGATGTTTGCTGTGATGGAGCTACTGAATAGAGCAGCAGGCAACTAGTTAATACTAGCTTAATCTTTGTGTTTCTTTTACACTTCTTGGATATATTTCTTTTTCCCCCGTGAACAATAACTTTTTTCCCTGTACCAAATCAACAGCTGTGATTAGCAGCTTGTTTTTAACTGGGGGACAAGATGTTATAAGTGCACATAAACTCAGTATTAGGAGTGCCACAAGGTTTTGTTCTTTAGGCAGCTAAGCCCTAATTTCTCTCTAAATTTAAACAAAAGTAGCTTATAATCTTTTTTCCCCACATTGCACCAGTAATGGGACTGTCCATTCTAGAGTTCCTAGGAGTATACAGAAACTTTTCTGTTTTCCTATAGTGGAACTGCCACTGTTTGCAGTCATCTTGCATAAGTTTGTGCTCAGAGGGTTAAAAAGAGTGTGTAAGGAGACAGCATTATGTCTCTTGTACCGTCTCTGAATTAAGGAGTGCTGAAGAAATTTCTGAGTTCTCCTCTCTAATGGTGTCCATTGTGAGTTGGTTCTCCTGTCAGAATGATGAGAACTCTGGGAAATGTTCTGTATGCAAAAGTGAGGAGAAAGTAGTCCTATTGGCATGGAAATTAATTTCTTCAATTTTTAGATGATTCTTTTTATTTAAGAAAAGAGAGGAGAGGTATTCAGATGGTTGTATACCAAAAGGTTGAATTTTTTCTTCTATATTACTTGCTTCCAGGTCAGAAATCCACTATCTTCTTTGGAATGGGAAAAGAATACAAATGTGATGGGTGTTGTGTGTAGGTGTGTTGGGGTTTTTTCTTGAGATTTTGAGTGCTGTATTCTAGTCCTTGGGTAAGCTGAGCATCTGTAGTGTAACTGCAGAAAGAATGTGTTCAGGTCCCTTCATCACTAGCCTTTTTATAACAAAGGAAATATGAATTCTGATTTTTGATAGACACCTAGGTGTGTTGGTGATCAGTCTGAGAGAAAAGAACTAGTTCAAATGGCACTTAGACTGCCTTTAATAGTTTGAATATGTTTAGATTAACTTTTCCTCTTGGTGCTCAACTACATAGTACACTGTGGAGACCCTGGCACTGAGTGCGGTTAATTCAGCCATAGGGAAAGGTGTGAAGTACTGAAAGCTCTAGGCATGTCTGAAGGAGGGAGACAGGTGGGCAAAATGAAATGTCTGGTTTGTAGGTGTTGAAGCATAACTGAGAACTCTGTGCAGAAGCTGATGTTTGTAGTGTCTATAGCAGGGACTTTGCATTGTGAAGAGTTGAAGTACACTATTGACTTCTACCTTAGATGTATGACAATTCACAGCTCCAAGAAATAGTTTCCAGTTGATCATAGATGCTGATAGACATTTCTACTTTAGCTTTGTGTTCATGCTTTCGAAGTTCTGGTTGTTTTAAGCTTGAAAGATACTTCTGGGTGAGCTCCATGGCAAAGTCAGAACATTACACCACACCTCATAACTCAGCATGGGATTGAGCTACTTGGGTCTGCAAACCAAATTAAATAGTTAGTTAGCCAAGTTCACTGACTGGGGACAATCATTACTTGCTGTGTAGGGGTGGGAATTTTTGTGAACTGCTGCCCAGGAGGCTGGCTCCCTTGAAAATGAACAATCAGATTACTACTGTCCTCTGTTAATGCTAGGGCAGCAGGTAAGGACTCCACTGGTATAGGCACTACATATGCAATGAATGACAAGACAACACTTGTGCATTGGAAAGTAGCTTACATGTGGGTCAGGAAAGCAATTTGCCCAAGGCTGCATAGAAGTTCAGTGACAGTCTCTTGCATCACCCAGAAGATGATCTTGGTTCTGAGGAATGAAAGGAGGAATTTCACAGGGTTGGGACTAGAAGAAAAAGGCACATCTTTCTTTGGCTCTTGCACAGTTCTTGAGATTGAATGCCGGACGCTCCAATAGCAGGCTGAGAATGACAGGTTCGTTTTGTTTCTTCATTCTCATCTCTTCCTCTGTTTTTTGACATGGTATGCATGTACTCTTTGGGAACGCATATTACTTCATCCATGCATCAGGCATGGAGTTATTAAAATCCAGTCACGTATTTTCAATAGCCATGTAAGTTTTTAAAAATATAATTTTAATGGTTTGTTATTGCAGTGTGTGCTTTTTATTTATTTTTTTTTTAAACTGAGCTAAGCGGATGGCAGAATTTTTTCAGAGCCTGTCAAAACTGGGGTAAGGAGGCTTCATTTTTAAGCAACCAAAAGTATTTTCTAGAGTAAATGTACTGTACACTGATTTAGTGACATCTTTCTTCTTCTGGCAAGGAGGTGAAGGGGATAATTTGTTATCAAGTGCACGGTACGCCATGTAACTTAGGAGCAATCGGTGATCAGGAATGATGGGTTATAAATGACTCTGCTTGAGGACTTGATGCTTAAGATTGCATTCCCACAGGTAGGGTGTTCCCCCCCCACAGGTTTCTCACCTACGCATACCTCAGCATCCCTTCTTTATGAGAACTGGAAAATGCTGGTTCTTTCTGTTATCACGCTTCTAGAAACGTAGAGCCTGAAGAAAGCATGCTATTCAGGGCTGAAACAGGTTGGATACAGATTCAACCTACGGTGTGCTGCACTCCTACCTGGGAGATAGCCGCATGTATTAACAAGCAATAATAAAACCCCTTCTGTTAGAAGACTTATGGATAAAATAATGATTGATATTCTGCATCTGCTTTGAACTAAATAATTCAAACACGTTATGATGAAGCAGTATTGAAATGTCTTAATTCTTCCATGTGATCGTGTCCTGTCAATAACAATGACCTGAGAATGATGGTGCTGGATAGACAAAGGCATTCTTCTATTTTGGTGTTCTCCATTAGCTGTAATTATCACAGTTGGTGATTATAACCTTATTACCCTGTGGTAATGCCTCAGGAAATCTTGTGTAGGACTTGTTGTGGTGATAATTATGCTTCCCCTGGATATGTTACTCTTCTCTTGGCAATCGTATTGGGCAGTGAATTTCTGTATGTGAAATACCCTCCATTCAGTCTTAATTTAGCTAAAACTGAACTGGAGCTGAAGTGACCTAAAAAATCATTCTTAGCTAGATTGTTATTCAGTGGAAATGAGATCTGCTCCATGTGGAGATGGATCTGCTTGCAGTCTATGCAATACTAAGAGTTCCTGCAACAGGCTGTCTCGTGTTTAAGCACAGCCCAACACAAAGCATGAGCACATAAATGGATTGACAACACAAACAGACCCATGAGCACTCTTGTGTCCAGTCCTTCAGATCCAGTTCTCTAAGCCTTGCTGCCAGACTATGGAGCCCATATGTTGAACTTGATCATCCTTTGCTCACCCCTTGTGACTAATCCACATAGAAATAGTGTTCCATCTACTTTGTGTAGTAGGAGCAGGCCCAAGTCCACAGCAAACTTTCCTTAAGTAAAGTCTCTTGGATACCATGGCTCTGTTCTCCATTCTGCTCCTTGGGACAGATCAGATAGCTGCTACACGCCTCAGTTGTCCCTGCTATAGTGTTGATGGGTGTCTTATTTTTGTGGTGTGTTGAGACAAATTAGCCTTTAAATGCTCTGCATTATAATAATGAGTCAAAGTGCATTATAGTGTTTCTTGCCTATCTTTGTTATTCTGTCAGTGGTGGTTGGGAGGCCAGGTTGAAATTCTGATTTTAATGATGTGCTGCTTAACTTTTGACATGAACACTTTTCAGTTAAAAAGGGAAGTATGCCCAAATCTGCTCTAAAGTTAGCACCTCAAATTTCAGCCTTGATTTCCCTTTCCCTTTGAGGAGTTTGCACAGCACCTGCAGCCTGATTTTTCTACTCCCTTCAGTATAAATCAAGCTATAACTACAAGCCTTTTATCTGTGAATTTTATTTACAGTGGAAATAAGAGGCTTCAGGAGGTGAAACTATTGTCATGAGCCATATTCACCTGCCTGGAGCAGTACACAGAGAATATCCTGCTCTTGGAGTTGATTTACAAATAGACTTCCAGCGTGTGAACCTTCCGCATACTATTGGAGTAAATTGGCGTACACTTGAGTTGCACTGAATGATGGCCTAGTGGTTATGGCCTATCTTTGGGATATTGGTATTTGCCTGTGCTTTGCCATGGATTTATTATGACTGTGCAGGTGCATTGCTTGGGCTTTGCATGGGAAACTGTGAGCAAGTGATGTGTGAGTAGCCGAGGAGTGACCAACTCTGTGTTAATTCTCCTGCAGAAAAGCTACACCATATGAAAACCTTTGCTTTTCATGCCACTTGCCATTCCACGTGGGCTTTTAAAGGTACTGATCACGCTATTAAGTTTCTGTATCTGATCCTAATGGTTTTTCTAAGTGGACAATCCTTCATTTTTTCATGTCATTACCCCTGTATAAAAAATGGCTAGTAGCACTCAGTTGTTTCACAGGAGTGTCACAAGGACAGATGCACAAAAAGCTATTGCTTGGGCAGTGGGAGTGGGAGGTGTATACCTTTCCTGGTTGTCCTGATTTTGGCTGGGATAGAGTTAATTGCCTTCCTAGTAGCTGGTACAGTGCTATGTTTTGAGTTCAGTATG
>NW_010972581.1:1256375-1292928 GCF_000737465.1 Haliaeetus leucocephalus | reverse complement strand
CATCCCACTGGGTGGGGGGGTAGTGAGTGGGTGGTTGCGTGGTGCTTAGTTGCTGGCTGGGGTTAAACCATGACACTGGTACAGCAAGATGAGAGTGGATTTGGTCAGAGGATGTTACTCAGCCTCTCAGGATCCTGGGCCAAGGCTTGCTTTAGAGTTGGGCTCCAGCTCTCTGTAGTGTTTCTGCTGTTGAGGTGGGAACTTGGAAAGGTTGTGACTAGGAAAAAGTTGCCTTTTTGGTCTGTAACAGCCTCTGCTTTCACAGCATCCTGCCTTTTGGACTGCGGTGAAACTGGGAACACTGTGGTCCCTGCCCTGAGGAGGCTCCAACTGCTAATTTTGAGTGGAATAATGCAAGTTTGGACTGGACCTGGGGTATGGCTGTTTTCCAGCTGTTCATCTAGCTCTAAAGAGTGACATTGCAGAGTCTTCCAGATCACTGAATCTAGTTCATCACTGAAAGCTGATAATGTTTTGTTCAAATACTTGGATCACACATCTTGTCTCTAAATAAAGAATGGGTGTGTATGTTGTTGATATTTTGAAAAATCTCATTGGTTTTAAAAACCTAGATCAAATGAGTAATGCATTCTTCAAAATATGGAGAAACTGTTGTGGACAATTTTTCAACACTTGACAGCTTCCCAGCCAATTTACTTGCTCTCAGCAGAATAAATGGAGCTAGCCTGTCTCTAGCATGACTGCCAGCTATTTCATGCAGCTACCCTGACTGCTCACTAAATTGAGCCCACGGAGAAATCGTTGCAACATGGAAGAAGGCACTGAAGGTGCAGGGAGCTAATTAAATTGCAAACATGGGGGTTGTGAAGCCCTGTTTTCATCTCAGACAGGTAAGTGAACTGTGTTTAGAGAACTGATTTACATTTTAGTGAACACATTTCCTGAGATCTGCTTCCATATGTTGCATGGACATACGGTGGATGCAAGAAACACTCAGGTGAACTTGTCTGGTAGCTCTGGATCCTGTCTGACTAAGACTGGAGCTGACAGGTAGTAAGAAGTGGTCAGCTACGAGTGACGTTGCAGTAATCATTAGTTACAGGACTCCTTGCTAAAAGTTGCCTCCAGCCACTCCACCAATTTTTATCATGAATTATTCTAGTTCTCTTTGGAGTGTCCTGGTTTTGCTTTTTGCCTTTACAAAGTGATGAGTGGTACAAAACAATCACCTGAGGCAGCAGAGAGGGTCTAAGCCTGAAGGAATTCAGCAATTTGGTTTCTGTTTGGACATGTGTGATCCCTTGGAATCTCAGGCAGCTTCAAAATGATTTGGGATACAGAGTGAGAACAATCTCTTTGGTGTACTGGAATATATGATAAAGGCAACAAAGTGATGCTGCTGCACGAAATGCAGTCATTAATGTTCTGGGATGTGTTAATAGGAGTGAATTATATTAGGCGGGAGAGGTAGTTGTAGTTATTCTACTGTATTTGACAAAAGTGAGAACCTAGTTGGATTACTGATTTAGGCATTCCTGTGAGCAGTGCAGGAAGGTGTAGATTCATCTTAGAGTCCCATGGTGACTTCTTATCATTTTTACCAAGAAGCTGTAAATGTTACTGAATGTTACCTTTAAGAAAAGAAACTGCTTGTTCAATCTAAAAATGAGATCTCTTCCAGTGTATAAAGTACTCACAAGAGAAGGGTAGTGAACAATTGTCTTTTGCCTCTCTTTGAGGTTAAGCCAAGAAGTAATTAATCTAATTGGAAGCAATAGAGATCTTAGCTTGATACCAGGAAAAGCTTCTTAACTTTAAACACTGAAAGTATGTTGCCCACATTGCAGTGGAACTCCAGTAGAAGAGTTGAGTACACTACAAATAGACAGGGACAGAACCTACGATATTTTATCATGTCTCTAGATTGGTCAGACCCTGCACTTCTCTGGTTGGTTGGTTGGGGTATATTTTAGAAAGGGAATACTAAGTGAACACTTCTGACCATTATGGCTTTGTTTTGCTGGAAGGACAGAACAGTGCACTGAGACAAGGTAAGCCTCTAAAGAAGGAATGCTTAGATCTGCTGAGTGAAACAGCCTTTAAATGGGAATCTTAACAACAAACTTCCACACTGCTCCATGAGTTTCTTTCCATCCCACTTTAATTTAGCAGATTTCAGTTGCTCTGGGCTGCACACATTCCAAGCAGTTCCCTCTATATCTCTTATAAAACCATTTTGCTTTTCATCATTTCCAGGGCTTACATGAAATTGTACTGCATGACACAGTCAAGCTTTCTCTCCGCCTGATCTTCTGGTGTCTCATCATTCTTGCCCTGCAGAGCATTCTCAGGTACCCTTAGGGAAGAAACATTCCCTCTTTTTCTAAAAAGTTAAATTAGATGCAGGGGACAGTTCTGGAAAAAGGCAAAACCTGTTTATCGTATTCAACTATGCAATAAAATGTGAGCAAAAAATTTAAACACTTCTCCTGTTTGCTGTGTAGGAGGTGAGAGCAGTGACTTGCTGAGTTCCCTTCCAGCTCTCTGATTCCCCTTATGGATGAGATATGAGTTGGAGTGTTATACATCCTGTTTGGACATGTAAGCAATCCCGCTAGTCACTTGTACTGTGTTCATCAAAATGATCCTGGCTCAGAAAACACAGCAGTACACTATGGCATGTACCTTATAGATCAGCTGATACATGTGTGAAGTTGCATGCTCCATAGTTCTGGATAAATGGAATGCTTACTTTAAAGACTTTAAAGTGCAGAGCTCATGAACCTGTGCCTGTACAGTGTAAATAGGATGCCATGTCTAGTCTCTGTGAGACACCAGCTCAAAATTTTGCTGTGGTGTCAATGGATAAATGAGGATTACCTCATAGGTGCCCGCATTCTAGTGTTAAATGTGGCAAGGAAATAAAAACAGCATTTCACACTTCCTTTTTCATTTTGACAGATGCAAAAAAACACAGTTGGACCTTCTTACGTGGTTTTCTCAGGTATGGGTTGAAGGGAGTAGCTAACATTTATATCCTGTGATGGGAACCTAGGTTCCTGAAAAATTGATTGCAGATAACAATAGTTTTCTAATAAAAAGATCATAAACTACTCCTCTGAGTAGTTAGGTATCTTATACCTACCCATGGTCTGATTTATCTTTCTGGTGCTAACCCATCTCATATATGCTTAGCCATTGCTTGACTTCACTTTTGCTATGCAAAGAAAAGGCACAAGAGTGGTCCTCTTGAGTGAGTCTGAGCCCATGTGTACACTGTCTTGTTTGTGCAGACACAGCTCTGGAACAAGATTCAGTGGAAGCTTCCATGTACAGGTGGCTTTTGAGGAGACTTTTCAAAATGCTTCTGTTGAAAAGTTTTGTCCTCTTTCAGAAAGTCACTCCCAGCCCTTTTCTCCCTTCCAATCTGAAAGCCTTAACCAAATCTATCAAAATTGTGTTTGTCACTTGTCCCAAAACAATATGCCCAAGGTAATATTGTATGTACTAGGTACTTTGTGCTAGTCAAATTGTATATGGGAAGAGTTGGTGGAGAGAAAGATCATCAGTGATCATTAGGAACTGTACAGTGTGTTCCACAATTGAAGACTATTTCCTTTTTCCCAGTGTACCATTTTGTTCTTTAATAAATGATGTAATTACTAGAAGAAGTGTAGGAAAAAGGCATGGTGTGGGAAGTATGTGCATGTGCACAGTTCTAGTCTCTTGATCAAGGAAGGTGGACTCCAGAACAGGGGCAAAGAGGCTGGAGGGAAAGCCTGTCTCATTTTAGAGAACTAGAAAACGTGACTTTCTAACCAACATTATTGTGAACTGGAGGCAAAATAGGCTTGTCTCTAAATAGATGGCATTAAATGTTAGGGAAAGAAATTAACTGCTCTAGTCCTATGACAGCATCTGTGTCGTGGTTTAACCCCAGCCAGCAACTAAGCACCACGCAGGCGCTCACTCACTCCTCCACCTGACCCAGTGGGATGGGGGAGAAAATCGGGAAAAGAAGTAAAACTCGTGAGTTGAGATAAGAACGGTTTAATAGAACAGAAAAGAAGAAACTAATAATGATAATGATAACACTAATAAAATGACAACAGCAATAATAAAAGGATTGGAATGTACAAATGATGCGCAGTGCAATAGCTCACCACCCGCTGATCGACACCCAGCTAGTCTCTAAGCTGCAATCCCCCACCCCCACTTCCCCCAGTTCCTATACTAGATGTAACGTCCCATGGTCTGGAATACCCCTGTTGGCCAGTTTGGGTCAGGTGCCCTGTCTCCGTCCTGTGCCAACTTCTTGTGCCCCTCCAGCTTTCTTGCTGGCTGGGCATGAGAAGCTGAAAAATCCTTGACTTTAGACAAAACACTACTTAGCAACAACTGAAAACATCAGTGTTATCAACATTCTTCTCATACTGAACTCAAAACATAACACTGTACCAGCTACTAGGAAGACAGCTAACTCTATCCCAGCTGAAACCAGGATAACCTGGTAGCAAGGAAAAAGGCCGTGACTGACTGTGAATTTAGCTTAGACCAGGAACTGATAGAGGTTTTGGTATAGCAGAAGGAGTGGAGTGAGCTTCTGGAACAGCTTCCTGGTGAGTATGTGTGTGTGTGATGGGGACAACAGGGTTGTTAAACTGCTTTTAAATGGAGCTAAATCACTTAACAGTAGTGATTGTATGCCACTGTGTTTACAGTAGTAGAAGACTGGATTTGATGAGCCAGGAAAGAAGGTCCACGCAAACACTATTCTACCTCCACACTACCATATAAACATTAACCAATTTAATTCTTAGTTCTCTTCAGGATGCAGGAACATCTTAAGTGCATTTTGCTACCCCATGCTGTGGTTTAGGGCCTGATACCATAGAAGCTCTGCTGCAATTAACGTAAATCATACATTGTGTGAATGTTACCCGGTGGAATTATCATTCAGAATGCGTCTCTAAGCTTCTGTTTGTTCAGGTGACTTGGACAATTCTTAAGCAAATTATTTGCCATACTGACTGGAGTGTATGTCACAGGTGGGCTGAGTTAGGTAACAAGCTATATCTCTTGCCCAATTGTAGATGGCTGGGTTTGTCCAGCATGCTTAGTTTCATTGTGAGGTTAGCTCCTGTAGAAGTGCTAACTTGCCAGACTACCTTATGCCCAACAGTAGCACTGCTTTTACTGAGGTGGAAACAGCAAGGAAATGTATGGCTTTTCAGGGCCTGGAGAGAAATGTTTCCAGTCCTTAAGATGATGTCTGCTCTATATGACTGATTAAACACTCACTGGAGGAGGGTTTTAGAGGCAAGCAAGTTCTCTGCAACACCTGGCTGGGCATTTTCTTTCTCCTCAGCTTAACAAGTAGTTGAAGTACTTTATTTCAGCTGTCACTGCTTCAGGAGGATGGCCTGTGCTAGTTGATCTAAATTGATTGTTAAAAGGAAACAAAACAAATGCCCAAATATTTTGTTAGGCAAAACCAGAAATATTTCCTTTCCCCCTTTTTTCTTCTGTTCTACCTACCTGACCTTCAATGGATGTTGTGTTTGTTATAAGAATACTTGAGGCTATCATGACTGTGAACTAGTCTGTCATATTGATTTGTGAAACTAAAATGAAGCACTGTTTTCCACCTCCTTTTTTCCATGGGAATGGGTGTTTGTGCATGTGAAGTATTCAAATCTTTACTTTTTCAGCACTGGTAAGAATCAGTTTAGACTTCGGCAAGGTGACTTTGAGGTTGGCTGTGTACAGTTCTCCCTTTGGAATTCACGCAGCCACGTTATATATTCTGAAACCAGCTAGACTTGTCAGAGAAGGAAGATGTGGGATTTCAGGTCTGCAGGAGGTTAGAAGGAAGAACCTAGGCACAAGGACATGGTTGTAGTCTGCTGACAGTTATTCCAGTGTAAGTCCGCAATGACTCTTAATTTCACTGTGCCATCTAAATCCATGAAATGTCTTGTGAAACTCAGCAGCAATCTCTACTTCCTGAAGCTGGTGTTTCCACTGGAGATAGTTGTGCAGAACTGTCAGTGCTTCTGGTGCAATGAGATAAAGGCATTGCATTTTCCTTAACAGCTATATGTTGGCAGGTCGCTATTGTATGGCACCATGACAAGCACTTTCTCTGTTGGCAGTTTTTATATGGCAGGCAATTTAGTGCCCTGTGTCTCTTCTGATGATGGTCTGTAAGTAAAGCCTACTTAAAACCCTGTGGCAACAGGATGAAAAGCCTATTAAATCACTTGTGTCAATAGGTCAGAGATTGTGTTTCGTGGCAATGAACACCGTAGTGTTGGGATTGCTTCCATTTAACATGACTTGCTACTGCCCAATTTATAAACCTCACCGGTGAACTGGGAATTGGGATGGCTTCTTGGGCAGACTAACATCCCGGAGACTAAATAGCAGCTACCAGCATTATCCGTCACTTCTCATGAGCACAGAATCCGTCACAAAAAGAGCAAGCAATTTCTGATACTTTTTTTAATGAACTGTCTCAGAGAGTGAGAGAAAAAAATGTTTGTTCCCGAGTTACATAGCAAAAAGTTGGCTACAGAAAGCTCTGGATTTCTTTTGTGCTTGCTTCAGAGTATGTAATATCAACGGGATTGAACTCTGAGCCTCTCTAGCTAATACTACATCCTCTTAAACACAAACATTGAATTTGGAAGCAGTTTTATTGCAAACACTCAGAGAGTAAAGAAGATAAACACAAGGAAATTGTTTCAGTATTTTGACAATCAAGTTTGAGAGTTTTTACACATTGACTCTTGACAGTTCAGGATGTCAGAATACTGGAAGTGAAGGGTAGTGACAGGAAGAAGCAAACAAAATAGGACTCTAACCCCCCAGCAAAATAATAATTAAAAATTGGAGCATACAGGAAAGACGTGATTTTTCTAAGGTGCGGAAACCAGAACACAAGATCTTAGTTTGTGTGGTCAGGGTGCACATGGGGCTTCATTAGGGTTTTTATGACTGCTGCTATTAACAAACCAATGATGTGTCCACTAAAACTCATCTGTTGAGTATCAACATGGGAGCTATAAAAGCATAATGCTAATTTCTTAACATCTGTCTTTTCTTCTTTGCATATAATCCCTAATTGCAATCTCTGGTTTGGGGTGAGTTTTTTTGAGTGGTGACATTCAGTTAGGTTAAGGTCAATTCATTCACATGATTGGCAAAGTGTGTTAAAGTTTGACAAGTTGGGGTTCCTGAGAATTGCAATGATAACATCACCAAATGAAATACCAGAGCAGTACCAATCCTCAGTAGTTTTTCCATCCTTGATGTCAGTTTACTTTCTGTCCCCCAGAGGACACTTCCACTGCTCTCCCTCTGGGCCCATTTATATAATAAGAAAATTATATTTTCTTATTGCACAGTGTTCTGGTTATATTCCACGTATCACTATGTGATGCCAAATTATTCTGGTGGTAAAATGAGAGATCTGGGGGGAGGATACCACCCCCCCCATAGCAAAGAAGTTATAACTGAGGTAAAATTCTTGAAAGATCTTGATTCCTATGTGTGCACCAAGTGTAAGCAAGCATTTTTTCAGAGTGGGTTGAGTTGCTAAAAAGCACCTGTTATATCTTAGTATGAACTCTTGACTCTGTGGTCATCTCATCTTTGAAGAGATGCACATATATGTATGTGCATAGTGCTGCTGTGTGTTTCTGTGTTGTTTTGTTTCTTCTCTGGTAGAAGACAAATACGATTTTCTGGGTTCTTCTAATAGCTTGGGGGTTTACCTACATGTTCTTATATTTCTTACCTTGCTGTCCATGGGGTTGAACTCAGTCCAGCAGAAAAATTGTTGACAGATGCTGAGTACTTCCTCAGTAGCTGCTTAGCCCTGACAGCAGTGAACATGACTTCCTGACACAGGGAAGTGGTGGACTTACCTGTTGTACTAGAGATGCTTAGTGGTATGCCTTGGTCCTTGTGGATGCTGAATTTTAGTCAGAAAGGTGTTCTTGTATTCCCCTCTTTTGAAGATTCTTGGTATATTAGTAGAAAGGAGAACTTATACTAAATGTGCAACTTTTAGATGCCTTGAGACAGGAGAAGGCTAAAGATATCTTTTTGAGCTTTGTAATTGATTCTCACCTGTGTGATTTTCATATGCACTTTGCCCAGTGCTAACGCTGAATTTACAACACAGAGGGTGAAGCTGTATGTCTCGCCTGTGGTTTTCAAACACGTGCACACATGCACATGCACACACAAAAATACGCACTCTTGTTTGTCAGCTTCTATGGTCTTAAAGCTCTGCATAATAGAGGCTCACACTTGAATTGGCAGGCTTTAGATTTGGGCATGACAGCAGACAGTGGTGTTTACTCAGAGCTGCTGGCTGCACTATGTGAAATTGTGGGTCAGTTGAGGAAAAAAGCTGAAGCCCAGCTTGCAATAAAGGTTACAGAATTGCTGCTGCCCACCTCAGTTGTTTTTCTTTTTGAATAGTCAGACGTTTGCTCTTGCAAAGTAAAAAGGGAACACTAAGCACCTTCAGAAAATACCTTAGCCTGAATGCTGGATCAGAGCATACAGATGCAAGAGGAAGGACTGTAATTGAATGATTTGCCCCACTGCCAAATCCAGATCACTTCTTTATACAGATCACTTCCAGTCATCTTTTGGGCACTTGACATTAAGGAAGAAATTATAAATCAAGTCAGTAGCATTCTTTCCTGTTAAATTTCATAGAATGTGGTCCTCCATGTAGAAAAACATAGCTTTTTCTCTTGAAGTTGTAGAACTGGCTTTTAAAGTGAGCTCTGTGCCTTGACAAGAGCTCAGAACTATTTGTATGACAGTCATCTTTGTAACGAGATTTCCTCTTCCATTTCTCACTGTGTGGGAAGGAGTGTCTGTGTGCAATACTGATCATGAAATGAAGATTGTGAACGTACTGCTCAGAATGCTGCTGCTGTTATAAGTATTGATGAAACAAGGCATAGAATTGTAAAATAATAGAATGGTTTGGGTTGGAAGGGACCTCCAAGTTCCAACTCCCCTGCCACAGGCAGGGACACCTTCCACTAGACCAGGTTGCTCAAAGCCCCATCCAATCGGGCCTTGAACGCTTCCAGGGATGGGGCCTCCACAACTTCTTTGGGCAACCTGTTCCAGTGCCTCACTGCCCTCACAGTAAAGAACTTCGTCCTTACATCTAATCTAAATCTACCCTCTTTTAAAGCCATTACTTCTCTTTCTGTCACTACATGCCCTTGTAAAAAGTCCCTCCCTGGCTTTCCTGTAGGCCCCAGTTAAGTACTGAAAGGCTGCCATAAGGTCTCCCCAGAGACTTCTCTTCTCCAGGCTGAACAACCCCAACTGTCTCAGCCTGTCTTCAGAGGAGAGGCACTCCAGCCCTCTGATCATCTTTATGGTCCTCTGGACCCGCTCCAACAGGTCCATGTCCTTCTTATGTTGGGGACCCCAGAGCTGAATGCAGTACTCCAGGTGGGGTCTCACAAGAGTGGAGTAGAGGTGGAGAATCCCCTCTCTCAACCTGTTGTTCGTGCTTCTCTTGATGCAGCCCAGGATATGGTTGGCTTTCTGGGATGCAAGTGCACATTGTCGGGTCATGTTGATATTCTTGTCTACCAGCAGCCCCAAGTCCTTATCCTCAGGGCTGTTTTCTATCCACTCATCGCCCAGCCTGTATTTGTGCTTGGGATTGCCCCGACCCATGTGCAGGACCTTGTGCTTGGCCTTGTTGAACTTCATGAAGTTCGCATGGACCCAGCTCTCAACCCTGTCCAGGTCCCTCTGGGTGGCATCCCTTCCCTCCAGCATGTCAACTGCACCACACAGCTTGGTGTCATCGGCAAACTTGCTGAGGGTGCACTTAATCCCACTGTCCATGTCACCAACAGAGATGTTAAACAGTGCCACTCTCAATACCAACCCCTGAGGAACACCATCAAGGTACTTCAGTGTGATGTCAAGAGTTTCGATTAGTCATGCTGGTAAGTTACTTGCCAGAAGAAGCCATTCAGTGGCCTTTGTAGAAGTAAGTGGTCTTGGACCATTTCCTTATAGGTGGGTGAGTCATGCTCAATATGAAGTGTTGTTGCATAGTGGGCTTGTATTTCAGGGCTTGAAAATAGAGATAAATAAGGTAAGTTTAAATGGCTGGTATGCTTGCTTGTACAAGTGAGGCCCTCAGCCCACAAATCACCTTGGAAACTACAGTACATCAGGCCCACCAGCTAGCAGGGAGTCTAACAGCACAGCAAGTTGTCTGGAAGACTGTAGCAGAGGCTTCCAATGTTCCTGAGCTAGAGAAGCTTAGTTCTAGAGAACAGAGCTCTTTCAGTGCCAGCATGATAAGACTTCTTTGTTGTGCGATGATAACTTAGTACTGTGGTCTTTGAGTCTTCTGAATCTAGCCTTACACATTCTGGTTCTTCTTAGGATTTCCCAGGGTAGGTCTGAAGTACAGGACCTACCTCCTGCCTCCCTGTTAGGATGTGTTTGTTGTGGTAACAAGTGGTACATGATATTTATGTCACCCTTCTCTGGCTTTGGGCAACTAGACAGAGGTGACCATAATTCCTAGTGTGTGCAAAGGAGCATAGTGTTGCTATCTTCTAGCAATAAGTGAGATAAAAACCATGTTGCTAATGTGTACAAAGCATGAGTACGACTCTTCTATATGATTGAAACTAAATTGTGCATTGAGGCATAGGCTTGAGCAGTGCTTGATACATGAATTGTACTACTTTTGAGGTTGTGCTGAAATTTCAAGTACTGCTGCTTCAGAGAACTGCAATTTAAGGTAGCTCTGTTTGCCTTGTTGCCTTGGGTTATGCGTTGTATTTTGTCACCAGATAGGAGCCCTTGGGAGGCAGCAGGGAGTAGCAACAGCAGCTGCTGCTCAGAGGAGAACAGAGCAATTCCTTGTTCAGCCATTATTCCTGGCGTGGCTGAGAGAGGGTAAGTGCACAAGAAGGAGAGAATTCTGCAGAGTTTGCAGGTGGCTAAGAGGAGGAGGAAACCTTCACACTTAGTATTGGAGAAGGCCACGATGCTACTGCTGTAGTGCTAATGGTGGGCAACCTCTGTCCATCCTACCTGAGTAGTTGATGAGAAATATCTGTGTCTGATACTTCAGCTAGGGAGGCTAGAAGACATGTGGTGCTCACACTGGAGCTATTATGGATGGAGCAAAGGAGGCTGTGGTATGAGTCTCAACAGTTAACCTGTGGCACTATTGTTGATCCTGACCTATTGGGTGAATAAGACCGTAACATGAGGTTAGCATGAAGGTAGTGGAACCCATAAGACCTGCTGTAGAAAGCAAAAGCTGTATGTGGTTAAAGGCCTAATTGTATAAATAATT
This sequence comes from Haliaeetus leucocephalus, assembly GCF_000737465.1. Classification (NCBI taxonomy): domain Eukaryota; kingdom Metazoa; phylum Chordata; class Aves; order Accipitriformes; family Accipitridae; genus Haliaeetus; species Haliaeetus leucocephalus. The sequence goes on along the minus strand of NW_010972581.1, from coordinate 1,281,587 downwards.
GTCTGAGAATGCTAAAGAAGAATCCCAAAGGCTTGGTGGAGGGAATTGTCATGGAATATTGCCTGCATATTTGTGTGTCCTGTCATCTGCATAGTGCAACAATTAGTTGGGGGTTCTAAGAAAGAGATGTTAGCTGAAATGATGCCAAATGTTACTTTGGTTGTATAGCCCCTGTCACTTGAACCTCCACAAAGATTTTACTTTTTGTTTTGTGGGTTTTCTGGTTTTGTTTTTTTAATCCATGGTTCTATTTTGGTTTAGTTTCCATTATGAATCAAGCATTTAAGCACCTAAAAATGAGATAATGTTGGTTAGCTATACTACAGCAGTTTTCAGCTGGCTCCTACTCTACCTCTTCTGGTTCATCATTTTATAGTAATAGTGGAGGAGTTCTGTGCTTTTTACTTCAGCAAAAATCCAGCACGTCTGTTGCTTTGAAATACAGCTGGGAAATACTACCTTAAAAAAAATAGTTATGTCCTTAGAATAGATTAAGAGTCTGATGTTTCTAATAACAATAAATTAGCGAGACAGTACATTTTCTGCTTGGTAACTGACTGGAAGGCAACAAGATTACTTACAGTGTTTAGTTTCAAATATTAGTTTTCTCTTCCTTAAATTGCATTAGTTATATCTAATTATAAGTACAGTTTGTGGTAATCAATTTGAAGCATAACGATGTGAGTTACCTCTCTCTATAAAGAATATATTTTGACTTGGAACATTAGAGGTTTTTTTAATGCTGATTTTCATTTATGATTTGATTATACAGGTAATTGAAATGTGACAGACTCTGATAACATTTTGTTGGAACAAATTGGTGAGTTCAACTTTTTTCTCAGATACATTTTTTGCCTTCATAAAGGCGAAAGAAAAGAGAGTTTTCATCTGCTTGCCATACAGATACTTATGAAGCATTTAATCTTTTTGCACTGGGTCTTAGTTTTTCTTTCCATTGTGATGCCCATTGGAAGGGAAAAAACACAAACAAACCTCCCTCCCTAAGACAATAAACCCAGCAACAGAGCTGTTACTGCCCAATGAGAGTAAACCATACTTAAGCATATATTGGCAACTTAGGTGTAGATTATAATGAAAGCATGTCAACTCAAAACTGTGCCATTGCGATTATGATATGTTAATATTCACAATTAAGTTACCTAGTAATTCTTGATTATGATGAATTGCAAAACTATCCAGTCACTCAAAGACTCCAGAGTTGCTCAATATTCAGTAAACATCTGTAAACACCATTCCAAATTTTTCCTCGTGATGAAACTGAATGACCAACCTTACGTGAAATGTCAGTTAAAACAAGCATTTTTACTTCCATCTTGTAATATATCTGGGGACTGATTGGGCCACTGCACACAAGTCAGTGCACAAAACCTTTATTCAAAAATAAACTACTCAAAATACTTCAAATGCTATGTACATAGAAGCTGTTACATGTGATTAGATTGTACATAGCCAAATTCTTGTCTTGGGTAGCCTGATTTTAGACTCCAGTCATGCAAATGTACACGCTTAGATTTACTTATGAGTAGATTCATTAACTGCAGCAGCTTGCTCATTTACAATGAACTAAAGCGTGTGTATAAATTCTCTTAGCATTGGGACTTAAATATGTTGTGACAAATTGCTTTGTTGGAATGGGTAAAAACAAACAAAACCAGGCTAACCAGAAACTGTTTTCCTTTGGTGGAGAATCTGAGGAAGGACAGAGGGAGGGAGAGTAAAATGAGAACTGTTCTTTACCAGCTGAAAAGAAAAACTTGACTCTGAAACTTCCCATAGAAAGCAAATTTCCAATAAGTTAATTCAGGATTACTGATCCATATTGCTATGGATACTACTGAAATGTTTCACTAAGAAAGTGTCTAAAATTTAATTTACATAATGTATTGATAGATTTGTGCATAAGTATATGTGTAAATACATACATACACACACACATATGGCTACACACCACAAGTATGGGTGCCCTGCCATATGTAATATTACAGGTACTATTCTAATACCATGATTTGCAATTTTTTTCTTACTTCTGCTATTTGTAGATTGCTAAAACTTCTCCATGGGAGATGTGGATCCCCGTGTAGTGGTTTTAAGCTCACTAAAAGCAAGCCTGCCTTTCCTGGTGGTCTTAGAAATTGTCACAGATTTGTAGAGAGCCATAAGGTTAATAGGAGCTTTGAACGAAGTTTGAATGTCTTACTAGTGGCTTTTTTCTTTTCAATTAATTATCAGCAGTGCTTAAAAAATAGGAAAACAATCCTTCTGATATTTTTGGGGGTGAAAATAATGTGATATAAGCTAACTTTTCTTAGTGCTTCCTAGTGTTTCCCTGTGTTCAAACCCCAAAGAACCCTTCATTATTTGGTGTATGTGTGTGTGTGTTGTTTTGTGCGAGTAGGTTTAGAGTGACGAACTTGCAGAACTAGGTAGAAACGCTGCCCTCAGTTACAAGTTGAAAGCAGTGAACCATGGGCACTTCCCGAGTTTTTTCGTGTGCAAGCTGATTCTCACCACCCTGTCCTGGGGCAGAAGTTTGCCTGGCTCCTTCCAAAGCGTGTCCTTCCAGTGCCACCTCTTGGTAGGTTCACACACTGACATAGCTACAGTTAATTTTCAGGAGTGGAGAGGTAAGCGTACCCTTAAACAGAAGCAGCCTTCTGTCCTGTTAGCTGCCCACTGAGCGAGCATTAACCTCGTCTAGTATCAGAGGATACATGGAAGCCTGGACTCCACATTTATTTGTTGAAAATACAGTAGGCCTTATTCAAAGGAGAGGCTGGCTGATGCACTGCTGCTGGGTTTAGTGATGTTACTACAAAGGTTTGCATGCATTTGGATTTAGCCCAGTAAATAAAAAGCTGTAATGTAATATTTTCCAGCAGATTTTTATTTTTTTGTAGCCTGGATTACAGTGCTGAGTGGTCAGCAGTTTTTACAGCTGATGTGAAAGGAGTTGTGCTTTGGGTGTATAAAGGGTTGCATAACCTTATGTGCTCTGAGGAGTAAAATCAAGGAGCATGTCCTTTCAGAACTTCCTGCTTCTCCCAAGATGTCCATAGGGCTTCAGATATTACGGAGGAATATTTTCAGGTCGATAATGGCAGTATACATTCAGCTTCCTGCAATAGGATCCAAGAAGGAAAGGCCAAAGAGAGGTAGGTACCTAGCACCACTTCTTCAGATGTTGCAGTTTCTTCATTCTGTCTTGATTTGATCCCTTTCTCCTTTTTTAGGCTGTGGGTTAGGCTTTTATGTTAATTTCCAAAGCAGTGTAACTGGTAAATCTGCAGGTGAATGCTATTTGCTCAATAACCCTTGCATGCATGGGCATGCATAGGCACAGCAGAGCCAGTCCTGTCAATTTTGACCTTTGGTCAGTTTGTTGTGTTAACATCTCTTCTTAATGGAGATGGTATTGGTGGTTATAGTGCTATAATCAATAGCTCCCTTACCCTTTACTTTGTTATGGATTATACCTAAAAGTGCTGAGAAAAGCTGGAGATGAAGAGATAGCTTCAGAGAATACTCCATAAAGATGCTCATCTAATCTAATAATATAGACTGAACAGATGAAAAGGAACTGAAAAGTGCTATTCAAATGCCAGACAATACCAAAGAAATCATCTTGCAAAAGTGTTTTACAAGGATAATTAGGAAAGAAAACCACCTGTAACTGTATGTACTTGAATGGGAACAGGGAGGTGAAAAGCTTTCATTATGTCAGTGGAGAAGGTGAAAAGCATAATTTTTCTTTCAAGTTTACTCCTAATGAAGTTGTGGATTCCTGACTGACAACTGAGCCCAAAAGCCCTACTGCCAATCTCAGTAAGGGCATTCTTACTCATTTCAACAGCAGATACTTAATGTTTAATTACTTCAGCATTTCTGGTTGTTCTCTGTATTGGGTCTGGCTGAGATGGAGTTAATACTCCCCATAGCAGCCCTCATAGCACTGTGCTCTGCATCAGTAGCTAGAAAGGTGTTGATAACACACCAGTGTTTTGGCTACAGCTGAGCAGTGCTGGCACAGCATCAAGGCTGTCTCTCCAACGTTTTTGCCCCCCCCCCAATGGCAGGCTGGGGCAGGGCAAAATCTTGGGAGGGGACATAACCAGGACAGCTGACCTAAACCAACCAAACAGATATTCCATACCATATGACGTCAGCTCAGATATAAAAGCTAAGTAAAGGGAGACGGAAGGGGGGGGCATTTTGTCTTCCGGAGCAACCACTACGCGTACTGAAGCCCTGCTTCCCGAGAAATGGCTAGACATCGCCTGCTGATGGGAAGTAGAGAATAACATCATTTGTTTTTTCTTTGCTTTCGCGCGCGCAACCTTTGCTATCACTTTATTAAACTGTCCTTATCTTGACCCACGAGCCTTTTGTTATATTTTCTCCCCCCCGTCCAGCTGAGGAGGGGGCGTGATAGAGCGGCTTTGGTGGGCACCTGGCATCCAACCAGGGTCAACCCACTACATTCTCCCACCCTGTTTTAAGCACCCTTCATAATGCCTTTTGAAGGGCATACATAAGCATCATCACTTTCTCTTGGCTCCACTGGCAGGGAGGATCTACTGGCAAGCCACAGGTCTCTAGGTACATAGAAAAAAAGTGAATTTTCTCTGTAGTTTATCTTAAAGATGTAGAAATGCAGAGGTGTCTAAAATTCCTTTTGTGTATGTGTGTGTGTGTGTGTGTATGGTGCTTATTTGTGACCCGATTGGAGGGTTGCTCAAAGAGAATAAAAATAATAGAATCTGTCCTTCCCATGGGCTGCAGTCTTTCACGAACCGCTCCGGTATGGGTCCTTTCTGTGGGCTGCAGTCCTTCAGGCACAAACTTCTCCAGTGCAGGCTTCCCATGGAGTCACGGCCATCTTGGGGGGCATCCTCCTGCTCCTGTGTGGGCTCCTCCCCGGGCTGCAGGTGGGCATCTGCTCCCCCGCTCCCCTCCATGGGCTGGGGGGACACAGCCTGCCGTCTCACCACGGGCTGCAGGGGCATCCCCTCTTCCCCGTCCTTCTGCACAGACCTCGGGGTCTGCAGAGGGGTTCCTCTCACATTCCAATCCCCCCACTCCCTACTGTTTCACCTTCTTAAATGTGTTCTCCCAGAGTTGCTACCACCGTTGCTGTTTCGGTCGGCCTGGGCCAGAGGCAGGTCCGACTTGGAGCCGGGGAAGCTTCTAGCAGCTTCTCACAGGAGCCACCCCTGCAGCCCCTCCCCTGCTACCAAAACCCTGCCACACAAACCCAAACCAGGAAATTTGGCACCATTCCCCAGACTGTGGTGGAAAATCTGTTCTCTTTGATGGCTGAACATCAAATAGCTTGGGAGTTGGGATGCTTCTCAGCGCTGTGCAAGGTAGGGTTTAGGGCGCCAGTTTACAGGGTTCAGAGCCAGAACTAGAATTTTTTCTTTCTTTCTCCCTCCTCTTAAAAATCAGTGTACAAGATTATGCTGTGTGAGTTTCTCGGCTGCCTGTCCTATGAAAAAATCACTAAGCTTTGTGTAAATGTTACTGGGCCAGAGAGAGAGACATTGGAACAGTTGAGGCTTTAGGCTTGTAAGTTGGGACATTCACATGGGACACAAGAGACTGGCCTCCTTGCAGTGTGGTGTTTTTATAAAATTGAATTTTTCTTTGGGGTCAAAATGGAATTATTTCCACTGTCTTCGTGGTTCAGTGAGAAGATGTTTCTTGCAGCTCTCTGCGTGATGGTTTTGTTCAAGTACTACAAAATTTGGAGCTTTGTTGGCTGGCTTTATGGGTGAAGCAAGTTATGTTGTTTCACTCTAAAACAGTGGGCAGTAAGCTGAGCTTTCTAAACTGTCTTTTAAGCTGCATACCTGCTTTATATTGCTGCATTATATAGTAGCTTTATAGCCATCCTGTATTTGTTCCTACTCATTTTAGATATTCTGAGTACAGCAGAGTGTTTCTGAAGTACCCAAACCTGAGTAGGTGTTCATGTCAAGGCTTGAATTCTGAGGTGCAGCCTGTTCAATAGCGGATTGAAATCTTGGCCTAGCTGAAGCAGATGCAAATACCTGTCTTTTCCATCGAAGCCAGTTTTTCCTGCCCTTCAGCTGTGTCCAGACTGTCAGTGTATGCCTCTGCGTACAGCAGTTAATGCTCTACTGTTATGATTATCTACATTAAAATAGTGAAAGGAGAGACCAAAACCAGACTTTGATTCTGCTGTTACGTTCGAAGTGTGAAGAGAACCGATTTGATCCAGGAAAGCTTCTCATTAGGATTTAAAGAGAACATTTTTGTGTCCATCAGTGCCATCTGTTTTGCCTTACATGTAAGGTCTGCATCTTTCATGTGGACAGCTGCCTAGGCCCATTATAAAATCAACCTGACAGGTTTAGAGTCCATGATGCCCTTTTCTGTAATTACATGTTTCTCTCTGAAACACAGCAGAGCTGATCTTGGTAGAATGTGGTGATCTCTCCCACAGCATATTTTATAGGCAAGTGATTACAATGCAAGTAGTGTGTTGCAACTTAAACCAGGCTATAATAATAAATCATTAACATGTAGTAATAACTCAGATATATGGAAACCTGCCTGAATGGCTTCTATAATGTCGTGTCATGTATGCGTTTCCCTTTTTTACATTTCTTCCTTATAAGTCATGGAAGTTTTAATTGGGTGTGGAGGTCCCCATGGCCTCATTCATCACAGGCATACTTACTGAAGTGTGTCTTCATTTTTGGGGGAGATTTTCTGCCAAGATTCTCTTTCCTCGGTCTGATTAATGGATGGGAGGAGAAGGGTGCATAGAATGGTTAGAGGCATGCACTTCCTCTAGCTGACTGAAGTGAGGTCAACCTTGCCAAGTTACAAAGTTTATCCCGTGACAGCAAGCTTGTTGAAAGATTCAGCTGGGCCTAAACTTGACATCCTGGTGGACTGCTCTAATCTTTCTGATCATACAACCAGGTATTATGTTCTGGCAAAGTAGATCGATGCTTTCCTCGCTCAATGAGACCACAGGCCCTGTAGCCTCTGTGCTGAAAAGAGAAGGGAGGGGTAGATAATGGGAGGAAGAAGAGAAAGACATGGAGAAAGACTTGGCAGCCTGCTTAAACCTTCTAACAGCACCACTGAATGTAAGTGTGGCAGGAGGTCGAGGCAACAGTTGGTAGAAAGTCTCTCCCCAAAATCTAAATTGCTCTATGCTTTCATGTGGTCTGCCAGAACTTCTGACATGTTACCTTTGGCATAGGTTATGTTGTTTTGTTTCATGCACTGCATAAAAATGGAATATGATATTGTCCAAAAGCAGGAATTGAAAAAGTTACTGTAGATGTAATGTTTGAGAGAGACTTTTTCATCTCCTGTAACATCTGAATTAAACTACGTAATTGGAGTTGAGCAGTTTGTCAATTAAATTCTGCACCAAATAAAACTAGTGAGTAGCATTCTGGTTGTACTCTTTGCAGATGATTTTACGACATATGCCCATTGCAGAGAATAACAAGATGATACTTTGTTGTGATTCTTTCACAAGAAAGAATTGTGTGGCAACCCACAATTTGGAAAGCTATAACTAATGAATGGGTTCTTACTTGAGTTCCCAAGCGAGTACCCAACCTAGGAGAAACAACAAGGATAATATTAAGAAATTATTGCCTTGCTCAATTTTGTACTTTCTGAGACTGGACCTAGTTTTCCAGTGTCAATGGGAGATTAAAAACTTCATCCCATTTTCAAAGGCTTTTTTTAGTCAAAGTTCATCTGAGTGAGTGGTACGGAGAGGCCTAACAACTCAGATCTTTCCATGGGTTTGCATCCCTAACTCCCAATGATTTTCAGTTGGAAGCTGATGTTCCTTAGCAGTTTATGAGCTTTTGAAATGTTTACCTCTTCTGTATGTAGCAGGAGGGATTGCAGTAATAAAGTGCATTCAGGTGGTCCTCTGTCCAAAGCAGATGTGTAAGTGAATCGAAGGGAATTGTTTGCCCCAGTGGTTGCTGGGAAGAGGTGGGGAATAGTAGTGGGCAAATTAAATAACAAGTAACTGAATAATGCATTTGCTTAGTTTCATAAGAACTTGTTCACTCTCTCCTTTTGCATTTTTATGTCACCTGAGAATCGAGCACTATTTACAGTTTATTCCATGCTGAATTATTTCATCTGCTCATTATTCCAAAGAAGAACTTTCTGTAAGTCTCTATCACAGGTGAAGAAATCTAAATAAATTAAGCACACCTGCAAACAGAGCTGCTGCTATATTTCTTATGAACAAATAGACAAATGGCAGGAAAAATATTCTTAGCTCACTGCTGTGTCAATGTGTCAAATCTCATCAGGATTAACTTCAGTCCCTGGGTATCTATGTATCTTTCTTCACAAACATTTATGATTTCCTGGCACTGGTTACCTAGTCCATACCAACAGAGAGACTTTTATGCTGAGATGGATTATACAGATTGAGCAGAAACATTAGCACAGCAATTTGAAATGATCGATATGTGCAGTGCCTTGTCCGCGAAGCTAGTTGGTTTGCTACTTTTGACAAGGCAATTTAACCATAGAAAATTGTTGATAGCGATCAAAATAGATTGCAATGTGGAGATGGTGGGTTTTTTCAAGTGGAATTTAAGCTTTGTAAGCCTGCTAGTTCTGCCAAATTCTATGTACCTGAAGTTACCCAAGTTCTTAAATGACTTAAATGCTTTGGAAATACTGCTTCTAAAAAGGGGCTCCAGAGTCACAAGACCTAGACTTTGTTTAATTCTCAGAAAGTAAGGTTTGAAAAATTACCCAAGTAGGGAAGGGATTTGTGTATTTGTATATCTTTGAAGTTTGGCTTTAGAACTTCAAAGGCAGACTATGGAAATGGACTCCGAATACACAGAGGTAAGCTTCGGTATTTTATCTCAAGATTTATTGTTTAAATCCATGGATTTGCTATCTAAAGAGAATGTTGTGCTGTGTACTAGATTGAAAATTCCCTTCTAAAGATCACTAGGTATTTCATGTGTTAGTCCTGAGCTGCATGCAGTCTTTGGTTGATTTGTGCTATTCTGGTGATCTGTAAAGGTGGAGCAGTTCAACTGCTGTATATTTCCTTCTGCCATGCTTCAGTTGTTCCTTGTAGCTTTCTGTACTCATGTTATTTCCTTGTGTCATAGTGGCGTTGTAGGCTTTACCCATGCTTAGGTCTCTAATAGACCTTGATGCTAAACAAGTGGTCTAAAGGAATAAAAGGTAGGGGGAGGGAGGCAAGAGGATTTGGAAGGATTTGCCCAGAAGTATGGTTGCATTGCCTTTGGTCTTCCTTATTTTATCTTAACCAGGGATGTGAAGGTCATGTCCATTGGCTTGGGTGGTTTCTTCTTTTGATAAGCTTCAGTTTTTATCATCTGTTGTGGGAAATGTGTAATGGCACTAAAACAGCATAAAAAGGGGATAACAGCCCTAGTACATGGCACTTCTACATTTTCCTCAGCTATGTTGGGTTTCTGTCAACAAATGACTACACTTTTTTAATTGTTCAGCTTCAGGTCACTCCCATGATCTCATCTTGCATGAGAGAGAAAAATCAAATTAGTTTCTCAAAAAAATTGAATTGATGAAATCCAGTTTATGACAGCAGTCTGGCTTCCTTAGAGCAGCAGCTCTCTTATCAGGATCACAGCCCGAGGAGCTCTACAGCCCCTTTGTTTTTACGGTAATCAAATTGTTTCATCCCAGAATCCAAAATGCTGTTGGAGCATATTTAATATTCTAGCTGTTCCATGCATCGAACAAACATTTGGGCTGTATCTAAGCTGGAAAACAAAATTACATTAATTTTCCTGTTCCTTTCTATGGCTGTCTGTCTTTACACATGTTGGTGAAGGGGTTTTCTTGAGCCCAAATACTGTGGAAAGAGGTGAAGTTATACCCCACCAGCCACAGAAAAACTTTGTTAGTGATGGCAGAGACACTGCAGAACAAGTAAGGAGAGCAGCAGATCCTGAATGCTACTTTATGATTGATGAAGATATGGGTGATGCTGGAGGAATTTTCCAAAGCATCCAGGTTTGACTGTGACCCTCTTGCCATACATTAATCTGGAAGACGCCATTTGCGGAGTGATTTTAAAAGACAGCCTGGATATAGAAGAGGACCTCTGAATGTCAAGCACTAATTTCTTGCCCAAAGCAAGATTGTCATATGCAACATGGTACAATCTGTGTATCTGTCTTTTACACCTAATTACGAGGATAATGAATCTTTTCTTTTTTTTAATTTTTTTATTTTGAAACTCACCTAAAAACTGTCTTTAAAATCATAGCCCTCCTTATTCACATAACAAGATAAGAGACAATGTGCAGACAATATGCCATAGATAATTTTGCTAGGTGATAATGAAAAGCAAGGTGTTCAGAAGACATATTACTTAATTTTAAAAAAGATAGTTAAATATATAAATCTTTCCTTATAAATTCTCCCTGAATGGTCCTAGTTGGAAATTTATCATGTTGAAGTATTTTAGTTTCACAATTCATTTTCTCCTACTTTACATCTTTAAGTTGGAGATTGATGCCTGATTAAAACATCTCTCCCACACCAGATAAATTTCCAATTAAAAAAAATCCTTAGCAAACAGGAACATGTCAAGTTAGAAAAATCACAGCTACCTGCTCTGTGGATTTCCCACCAGATACTGACACCTGAGCTCTTTGTAGAGTACAAGAATAATTACAGTACATTTGCATAGGCTGGTGCCGAGTTCTTGCAAAATAAATGCAGGAAAGGATTAACATGCTTATTCACAGACCTTGCATATTGTACACTGGATTCTTGAAATAATTGTCTCCTCTTTCCCCCAGCCCCCAATTTTATTATTGTATAATGTTTCTAGCTTGAAAGTTTTAGATAGAAAATTGCTTTCAAACTAACTATATTGGAATTTGTAGAGGGAACCAAGTAGAAGCAAAATCAGTTTATTAAGTAAATATTGGCTTTGCCTGAATTTTTAACGTGCTCTGTAAGTGTGGGGCCTGTGTGTATCATAACTTAAACAGTATTTCCAGCTGGTTGAGGACAGTCAGGATTCCCCAAGGATAAGCAGTTGACTCTAGCTGGGATCAAACATCAACCTACAGTTTGTGTTCTTGCTAAAATGACAACTAGAAATGCCAGCTGAGATCAGGCCCCTGAGTACTCAGCTCTGTACACAGAGAAAGCATATATAACACGAGCCCTGTGTGAACAAGACACTTAAAAAGGAAGAATGAAAGCAGTGCTCTGAGGAGTTACTTGCTCTTTTGAGCACTTTTCCATATGCTAAGAGAACTGGAACAGACCATTTGGGTTACTCAACTCAAATGCCTTCCTTCAGGTGCCAATTTTTTCCCCATGCAACCTGCTTCTATGTAGTCTGTTGGACTCTGAATGTCCTACCTAGTGTAGCTTCTGCTGTTTCATTTGATAGGCTTTTCTGTTTCATTGTAAAGAAGTAATATTCTGCCATGGATAAAGGGAAAGGTTTTTCCTGCGTTTGCAGGTTTATAAAAGGCTGCTGCACTGATAGGACAAGCAGTGATAGGCCTGAACTTCAGAAGGGATGATTTAGATAAGATGTGTTAGATGAAATTTCGTAACAGTAAGACTAGTAAGAACTTGGGCTGCCTGGATATGATGCAGAGTCTCATGTAGCAGAGATATTGTAGGAAAAGCCTGGACACGCTTTTGCAGAGGATGGAGGTGGGTCTAGGCAATCTTTTAAGGTGCTTTTCAGTCCTGTGTCTCTGTCTTTCTTGGCCCTTCAAGGAGATGATGCCTTCTGAGAAATAAAATGTCGTTTCATTATTATTGTTCACTATTGATTGTTTATAGGGCCTGTATTCTCTTTCCAGTTTTACTGCTAGCCTGCTGCATGACTTCATGACCCTGCTGATCAGAATGACTGCAAGAACCTTCTGGTGTGTCTTTGTTACAGGGACAGGACACTGCACAGTTCCCTCAAATGGTAGAAATGCAGCTGTCTTCATGGTGAGCGCTGCTTTTGGTGAACAACTGCCATGCTTAGACCAATTCTGCAAGCTTATGTACTGCATTGCAGAAAAAATGTTTTTTAATCTTTTTTTAAATTTTTTTTTTTATTAGAGTGTGTACTGTCTTCCTTCTATTTATTACCATTTATTTCTGGGTACTAAAACTGTACATTAACATAGGTGGAGAGATCCTTATTACTTTGCTTAAGAGGCAATAAGACTTAAAATAAATAAATGAATAAATTATTTACCCAGCATTGGTATGAGTTACACTCCTTTAGGCCGTAAAGCTATGCATTGCAAAAGTTATTTTTGATCCTGAAAATTGAGGTTTTGAGATTATGGACTAGGCTTTTGAAAGCGCTCATAGCTGCTCTTGCTCAGAACAATGGAGAATAGCTTCCCCATTGAGAACAAAGGGAGCTGTGAGGTGCTGAGCATGTTTGAAACTTCATCTGTACAGCTTCAGACTGTACATTTGTTAAGGATTCTCTCTGAAGGTTCCAGTAGAAAGACTTGGTTTCAGCAGGCAATAGCATCAAGGGATTTGAATTGATGCTTATTTTTCTTCCGTTGGGCAAGCTAGGGCATACTGGAAAGTATGACTCCAAGATTCCACGCTTGGAAGAACAATTTTGTTGCCAGCCTGAAAATTTTCCACTGCTGCTTAGTACAGGTCTGCTGCATTCACACCTGTTTTTATGCCTCAACCTTCCACCTATTTAGTATTTCTCCCTCAGTGTTTGCACTCATTCCCTCTGACCAGACAAGGTCTTTACCTGCTTTTTTAACAGTGAACCCTACCTTCAGTTCTTCTTGGGTCTCTCTCTTCCCAGGACTTTTTCTTCACAGAAGCCTTTGGGACTGACTTTTCAGAAATACTGATCTCTTCACTCTGCTTTCCCACCAATGAAGTCTTGTGCTGAAGCAGTAAGTGCTTTTCAACACTTACTTTCCTGTGAGAAAGTTGAATGGTTGTGGTTTAAAAATAGCTATCTGCATTTCTTTGTTGCCTGTTAATGTCACAGTATCAAAGTGCTTCAGTACAGACTCTCATATCTCTGTAAAGCAGAAAAACACTTTTATATCTATTTTGCAGAAGAGATGTAGTACAGAGATGGTATTGCATGACATTTTACTCAAGATGCAGAAATAAGTGATATCAATATGGTCCATATTAAACAAACTATAATGAAATTGTAAATCTAGAATCATTGCAGCTGCACATAGGTGTCTAGTAGAGATTTGGATGGGTTGGTCCTTGGCTCTGCCTGACATTTGGCAAATGATGACATTTTTATCAACAAAGCTAAAATCATTACTGATAAAATCTACAGATGACATTAAGGCTAAAGGAGTAGCAAATAATAAAGAAGAGGTCAAAATCATTGCAGTGTGCACACAGCTTATTAAAAAACTGCAAACAATGTGCATTCCACTATGATCATGTGAAAAGACGAAGAATGCTCACTGTACATGTGTGAGTGGGGGCTGTGTCCTAGGACACTGTATCTCTAGAAAGGAACTAGGCACTATGATGGGTGATGAATGGGATATTGAATGATGGATGCCCTTTGGTGTTTGTGAGTCAAGAGACTTTCATCCCGATCCCGAATATATAAAGAGCAATGTACAATAGGAGTACAATGTTTATATTGTGCTTTGGTGCTGTTATGACCACTACTGGAATGCATGTTTAATTTTCATGTCTATATCTTAAGAATTAGTGGGTAAATTCAGAAGAGGACTGCAGGGAGGATAATTGAGATCTTGAAAACTGAGCTATTGGTTATAAGCATACTTGCTTATGTATTCTATATCTTCAAAGAAAAAGTAGATCAATTTGATAAAAATCTAACATTGCCTATTTGAAAGTTTGTGAAATACAGTAACAGGTGTCCATCTATCAAATGAAGAAGCAGCAACATACAGTGACTAAAAGTTGAAAGTGCAGCTTCATTTTGAATGATCAGGATAATTAATGACTGAAGTTTTCAAGCATTGTTGTGGATCCACTCCACAGTGAAGATTAAGTAAGAAAGTGTTCCTAGTGTGTGTCATACCAGAGTTGAAGCTGGAAGGTGAAATGGGTTCTAGATGGCTGTATCACCTGAGTCTTGGGGCAGTACTTAACGCCAAGGCTGGGGCTACTTGATCCCCCCCCCCCCCCGACCCCCTCCTGTTTTTCTTAAGCCTCCTGGATGTAAAATGCAACATGCTATTTCCAGCTCTACAAAACTGGATGTGTCCCAGTTAGTGCCCTGAAGGCTAGAAGCTGCAATGGTCTGCTGCATCTGCTTCCTAAGAAACTAGGAGAACAGAAATATGGGGAACTCTGGTAGGAAACTAGGAGTCATCCCATTTCTGCAGTGTTACCAAATTTACTTGTATATTAGATTTAGGGGATAGCTTGCTACTTGAGTAGCTCAGTACCATCCTCACTCCTATTCATTCACCCTTGCTCTTCTAAAAATTCATTCAAACTCAAAGACTAAAATATAATCTTTAATGCTTATTTCATTATATCTGGCACTGGATCCACTGATTTCAATAAAATATATCCAGAAGGGCACTGTGTCATTTTCCCGAATATTGCAGGAGGCAAGTTAAAATGTATATGCTAATTGAATGTAGGAAAGCAGGACTTGAAGGTTATGAGCACTCCCTTGCTTTTCCTAGGTATTTTGTATTGCCCTTATTTTCACATTAGTTCCCTGCCAACTTCTCTGCTGTATGAAGTAATCATATTCAGGTTTAGATTGTAGGATAGCAATAATAATAAAAGACTTTTTTTGTTTTAAGCAGCTTGCCATCTACCTATGCTCAAAGAATTCTTTGAATATGGCCATGATCTCATTTCCTTCCTGTTCTTTCACCATCACACATGCATTGTTGGGAGGGGCAGTCGTTGCCAAGTACTGAATCGCATGAGGTTCAAGGGGTATTTTCACTTCTCTCATCAGCCAGGCTGAAGTGCTTATTGCAACCACAGTAAGGTCCAATAATGTGCACATTGATGAGAAAAACTGCAGAGCAAACAGAAGCACGGCAGCCTTTTGTGTTTGAGATTCAGCAGGCACACAAATCTGAAAGCGCCTCTTCTGCTTTGACATTATCTACAGGTTCAATCTACAATATGCTGATTCTATCATAATACAGAAAATTGGTTAATTCCCTCTGGAAATTTACAATAAAAATAATTCTCCCCTTGAACTGCTCTTGCTTCTTCCTTTGATTGGATGATGCTATCGCCTTTACTCTTAAGCAGGGGACAAAGAGAGCATTTTTATAGCAAAGTATGTTCATTTATATAAAATCTGCACACTTTATGCATGTACTTTACACTTTATAAATATTGGCAAGTGAAGATAATTAGTCAAGCATATTTCCAAGCTGCTAGGACCTGTGCAAAACTTTATTATTTGCAAGTGGTTATCAAATCACTTGAAATTTTCTTCCTCCTTTGTGAAATTTTTTTCTCTCCCCACCCCTTGACTTCTTCATTTCTTCAGGTGTTGTTCTCAGCCAGGGTGTCCAGCTCAGCACTGGAGTTACAGGTCACCATATTGGCTGATACGGTGATTTTACTGTCCCAATAGAAGCCGTTTTACTAGTAAAATGGATAATTTCATTCATCCACCTATGGAAAGTGAGAAAGCTTGGCAATAGCAAAAAACTCTAATTCAAAGTTTACAGTTGTTTCTGTGGAGCAAAAACTAGACAGAAGTTGGAAATAAGGCACACATTGTTTTGACAGGGAAGGTAATTAAGCACCAGTACAACTCCGCTATCATGTGGATGAACTCTCTAAACTTTGTAAAGTAGCTGCTAAGGTTCTGACAGACATCATGAGCTTGTCATGGTAATTAAATGGAGGTGGGGCCCACAGCTGGTGGCATGAAAAAAGACCAGGTGAAGGAGGTGGTGATCACCCCTTCTGGCTTCCTAATCTCAAACACTGTGCATTTCCCGAATTCTAGTGTGTTTATGGGTAATATGCACTTGAAAGTCATGCGGCTCTGGTGTAAATGCATAGTGGAACAAGCCATATATAATAGGATGCAGCTTCTGTTTTCGTGTGTGTCACTGTGAAGCTTTAAAGCACCTTTGTGTCCTCCTCCTGGTTTGTCTTACAGGTAGAATTCACATCCGATGAAAGGAGTTCTTGAAACAGTGTTGTCAGGTGTTTGCCTTAGGGTACAAGTTAGCACATAGGGACGCCTTGACTTGGAGTGAGGTCAGATGGATAGAAAAGGGCCCCCTGGGAGGTGATCTGTTCGGGCTGCCTTGCCAAGTGTGTGTGCGCGTGTTTGCCCAAAAAACATTCATAAAACTGACAGGCTAGTTGTATAGTCCAGAGAAAGAAATACACACCTTGATCAAAACCAAGTACTTCAGATTACTTGGCCTTGCTTGAATTGTAGACTAGTAGTAGACTGACGTTGATCCTCTCACAGATAGTTTTTTCTATTAATAGTTCCCTTCTATTAATACTGCCTGTGGTAGAAAACATAGATGTAGAGAACCACAATTTTGTAATGTACCTCTGCAGTCTTTGAGGCATGCTGGCAAGTACTGGAATACTATATGCGTGCTGGGTGCTAAGCTTGGAAGGCTTTGTGAGAAACTCCCTGCAATGGAGAATTTCTTGCTACAGTTGTAAGAAGTGTGATCTCTGCCTCCTGTTGAGCTTTACTGGCTTGCTTAGTTTCCCATGAAACAGAAAGAAGGAATCTGCTGTGTAAAATCTTGTTTTGTCTTCTTTCTCTTTTTAATTTAATTTAATTTAATTTTATTTTATTTATTTGCAAGAAGCCATTTTAGGAGCAATTAGTTTTTTGTCCCAGAGTAATATTTTTGTTGTTGATTTGGCGTATCTTTAATTAGGCTAAATAAAAAGGATCCGCTTAATTTCCAGAAGACAAAAGAAAAATAATGTCTTCCAAAGACATATCATTTTCATAGTCAGACACTTAAGTTTGATATTGGTTAAGTTTAGCAAAAATGCAGGAAAGAAGGGCTGGCTCTGGCCAGAGACAGAGTAGGTAGAAGAATTGCCACAGATTTTGTATTGTCTTCCTTGGTTATTCTAGATTTTGGGAAAACCATGCTAATGGCCCCTGCCGAAGCCAAGATGGAGTCATAGCAAACTGCAGCTAGTTTTGAAGGGGAGAAGATAAGAGTAGGACCCTCAGAGCAGTTACGGCCTCTACAAGCAATGTTTGTGATATCAGAAGCAGGAATAGCTGGTCTGGGTTTCCATTTCAGCTTTCTCTGGTGAGAACAGACCAGTCTCCTCCTGTGACTGGCAGAGGCATGGTTTAGGCCATTTTGTGGGCTCCTGAGAAGCTGCGTGATGAATCTGCAGTGAAAACCAGATAGTATACACAAGTGCTCAGCACCCAGGAAAAGGGAAATGAGACCAAGACTCCTGATGTTTAGGCCTTTGCTCTTAAGTCTTCTTCTGAATTCAATGGTCTGCAGTATTTCTTCCCCAAAATGGGAGGGATATACTCTGAGGTGGCTAGAGAGCTAAGCTGATTGACAGAAATAAAATGAAGGAAAGAACTTAGAAATATCTTAGTTGCTTGCATTAAACAGGATTTTTTTTATTATTTATTTAAAAATGATCTAGACAGAACAAAGCTTCCAGAAGCAGTTAAAGAATCTTAAGGAAGCCAAGATTTAGTTTAGCATTGAACTCTTTAGGTACATCCGAACTAAAAATAC
This sequence comes from Haliaeetus leucocephalus, assembly GCF_000737465.1. Taxonomy (NCBI): domain Eukaryota; kingdom Metazoa; phylum Chordata; class Aves; order Accipitriformes; family Accipitridae; genus Haliaeetus; species Haliaeetus leucocephalus. The sequence goes on along the minus strand of NW_010972581.1, from coordinate 1,263,834 downwards.
TCTTTTATTTTAAAAATGTTTCATAAATATTAAAAACTATTTGGTTGCAAGTTGTTTTCCTTTTCCATGTTTGAATTTTTTTTTTTTTTAAATGAAGCAACTAAGCAACCTCTCATTTATAGGAAAAGCTATCTGTAATAGCTGTAAGTGGCTTACCATCATTTAGTATAACACATTCCAGGCAAACAGTTTGTTACCAGCCAAATGAGTTTATGATGAACAGTTTAGTTAAAGTATCACTCTTACTTTTTACCTACTTCTGTAATATATTACAGGAATAGTGATCTGCAGCATTATCTACTATGAGAACACCCCCCCAAATAACCTCATCCTTAATTCTGCGTTTCTATTCCCTTGTGACTATATAACAATGATGCAGTTTCATTTTTATGTTAGAATATTAACATACATAACTGTTTCCATGATTGATAGAGTTTTCTTTTTTGAGAGAGAGTTTATAAAAACAATCTTACTTTCTTGAACATGACGGGTTTGTATATCTATTAGGTATAAAGCGGGGCAGAGTCCACCAACTTTACTTAACATTAGACAAGATGGAATAGGGCATATCAAGTTCTGTTCTGGTACACCCTTTGAAATGGACATATATTACATCACTCTATTTAAAAAAAAAAAAAAAAGACTATCATACTGGTTTTGTTATAAACACTTTGGAAGTTCCAGGGCATGGAAGGAATTATTTTGACTTGCTATTTTCTGTTATGACAGAGGAAAGGAAATATTTTTTTGAATGAAGGTGAACTTTAGATTCCTGACAGGTGATCCCCACTGCAAAATATCGAAGTAGCTTCTTGCTTACTCAACAGTCCAAAATTTTGATCTTGCTGAGACATTGCAGATGTTGCTTTCAGCAGCTGTAATTATTTTCAGTTGTGCCTCCTGATACAACATGTCTGCTGATCCTTTAATTAAACCAGGTATGTCCAATCAGTAAGAGATCACAGGTTTTACCAGTCAGGCCAAAATAACATGAATTGGGGAGAAGATTGTATTGCTTTGACTACCTAGTGTGTTGGGTTTTTTTGAGGGGAAAGTACTGAAAAAAGGCAAAATAGAAATAACAAAGAATTTTTTTAATGATGGGGAATGAAGCAGAAAAAGAGTTCAGAAAAAAATTGAAAAGTTAAAGGAGAGAGGGATATTTTTGCTGGTGGTTAGCAGTGGCATTTCAGCAACAAGGAGCCAAAAATAGGATTGCTTCAGTGTCACATGGCCTGGTTCAGAGAATGAAACGGTACCACTGGGATGAGGCAGTGGTATGACTTCCTAGAGCCCCCTAGTCTGGAGACTCTCTTGCCAGTATTTCCTACACCAGACTGATCAACTGTCACAGAATTAGACAGAAGAATCCAGGGTTTATGTGAAGACTGTGAGGGACAGAAAATGCAGCCTGGCTCTTGGCTAAGCAATCTCAGTAGTGCAGAGAATGGGAAACTGCCCAGCAAGTCTTCACTTCAGGCTGTAAACTGCAAATTCCGTATTGGCTTGTTAAGAATGAAGAAATGTAAGTCAGTTTTGACTTCTCCTGTTAAACATCTTTGTGAATTGCCTCTTTGGACTTCCTGGAGTTTGAAGTCCTGAGACAAACTGCTGTGTTTTGAGACTTGCTTGTGTCTTAGTGGTGTTTGCTAATTTTCCCCAATGAAATGAGAAAACCAGCCCTGCTCCATTCTTTTCTCTCTTGGTTCACAAAGCAATGGAAAGTAAAAAATGTAGAAAGAAACAGAATGAAAAAAAATCCATATGTCTGTGTGATGCTGATGAACCCTGAAGACACAATTTTGGTAATCTGGTGCCAGTGCCACCAGCAATAATGCAACAGGACTATCTTAGTGATTAAATATCCTTCTTAGCATCAGTAATAATTACTGTGTACACTTAAGCAATAAACTAATCCCTGACTCCAATCCCTTATAATTAAGCTTAATGAATTGCATTGTCTTTAGTGTCAGATAGGCCTAAACATTGCCTAAAACTACAAGGAAAAGAGATATAACAAAAAGCTTTTGCAGGGATAATACAAGGATATTGTGACATGGAGTTTCTTTAAAATAGAAGAATCTGCAATTGACCAAAACACCTATTTATTGAAAAAAATATGTAAATGAAACACTGTAGTTACATTTTAGCCTGTTGTCTCCCTCCACCCCCTGGTTATAGAGGCTTGTTGAAAATCTTCAGAATTCCAACAAATATTTTGATGATGTGTTTATACTCTCTTTTTAGATCACTTTCTCATATTATTTCTGAAACCGTTGTAATGGGAAAGAAGCTGGATGAATCAAGTAGTCATTAGTGAGCTGGATAATCAAAGCTCTCAGTAATGGCCTAATTCTGTTCATCGTTTGACATGAGAAGAAGCAGTATTAGGACCAGCAGAAAGCTCCAAGGTAATATTGGAATTTGAGCTATTGTAAGGCCTAGAAAACTATTTTCTTCTCATTCACTTTTGTGGGCTTGTTAAAAATAATAATAATTTAAAAAAAATATTCTGGACAGGATCTCATGTCAAAAAAGTTACATTACCCTAAGTTATGGCTTGCAATTGATTGATCCTCAACATTCCAGACATTCAATGATATAAAGAAGCATTTCATTCAATCGAAACATGTTCCTACATGTGTGTAGTATAAGCAGTTGCTGAAAGTGGTTGAGGGATGGAGAGGGATGCTGGATCATGTAGTTTTTTCTTGTGCTATTACTAACTGCTATAAGGAGAAAGAAATACAAAGAGACTATGGTTCTGCTTCCATGCCCTTGATAGTTGAGCTAGATGCAGAGTGATTTGGAATCGCATCTTTGTCTGGCATGCATGTTCTTTGGCTTTGCTGCTCATGCAAATGTGAAAATGTACTGGGCCTGCATCAAAACCTCAACTGTGGTAAACTGATGTCAGTGGACTTCAGTGCACACTGGTGTAGCCCCAGAGAACTGTCAAATCTGAAAAGGTCTGGATCTCCTGTAGGTTTACTGTACTTAGAAGTGCACTTTAATAGCTATTTAGTGTCTTTAAAATGTCTGGTATTTGCTAGTATCAACTTTTCTGAAAATTCCCTTAGATGGCACTTGGGCTGACTTAAAAAAAAAAAAAAAATCTAACCCAAATCCCTTACGCAATCTCCATTAAATGAAAATGTTCAGTCATTTCAATCTCAATGGGAGATTTTTGTCGAAGCAGGATTTAATGTGGTGCTCATTCACATCTGTAGGAATATATTAAAAAAAATCAGAATGACCCAATGTACTAAAATGAAGCACATAAATCATATTATGTCATTAATCAGATTGCCATATGTAGTTGCCAGCCTCTGCTTAATTTGACTGGGTTATATCAAAACATAATGCATCAAGTAAAAGGTATTTTTAAAAGGGATGAAAGTAGCATGTACTCCATTACCATTTATATTTTTTTTTATTAATGATCAAATGGAAAGAGCTCATTTGCAGTGGTGATGACTTGAAAAGTTGCCAGTAGTGTTCCTGTGTTCTTCATAAAATAAAAAATGTGAAGGAGTACTTATGCCTCAGAAATGGCAGAGGTTTGTGTCCATACATAAGTGTGTGTGCATATTTACATAATTTACATAATCCTGTTTAAGAGCCTTTTTACAAATGGGGCAATGGAAAATGTCTTGAATGACACTTCTCTAGATATCCTCTGCACTTTCAGGGCAGTGAATTATGTAAAGGTCCAATGAATCAAGTACTTTATAAGGAAAAGTGCCTCTGATTTTTCCATCCTTTATGCATATGGGATTGAATGTGTAGTTTTCCTGACTCAGACAGAAAGCAATCATCACATAAGAAATTCACCAGCCACAGCCTGGCTTGCAACTGGCTGTATGATTTTAAAGGTCTTTTTATATAGCTTTCCCTTTTCCATTCTGTGTAATACTTCTTACTCCAATCAAGGTTTGGCTGCTTTATCGCCATTCTCATCAGAATTTCTCTGTATTTTATTTTTAAAGAGTGTTTTCAAAAGGAATCAACTCATTGTGGTTTTTACTTCTTTCTGAGCTTGACATTCATAATCATGAAAATCTAAAAATGTCAGTGCCACTACCACGCTGGAAATGGATATAATGCATGCTCATAAAGACTTCAAAAGAGGCACTGTTTTTATTATTTTAGTTTAAAAATGACAGATATGTTTTTCTGAGTTAAACCTAAAAAGCACATTTGAGGTGGATCAGTTCAGGGAAAAAGCAGAAGGAGATATTAATTCATGAGATAAGCAAGGCTGTTTCTTGTCATCTCTCTTTCTGTGAGCATTTGAACTCTGGCAACTTTAGTCACCTTTTTTTGTGGAGCTTACATGGACTGCTTGAAAGTTTCTGTAGTTAGTTGTACACTATCTCTTTGTCTTCATATTTTATAGAACTTGGATTGAAAATGCCAGGATTGTAAACAAATCACAAGCACTGAGTAAAATGTAAATATGATCTTCTAAGTTTAGGTGACAATTGTAATAAAAGCTCTAACTGTGGGAAGAAAGATAAAGCTAGTTACAGATACACTTTAGTCTCTGCCTCAGAATTGCTGATGTGAAGTTTGAGGAGCTGAAATAAAATTGAGGGTTTTTTTCTTTTCCTGAAATCCCTATCACCATCATGCTTATTTAAGATAACATTTCCTTTTACTACAGTTTGTTGCTGCCAATGCTTTCGATATTACTACTTCAGAAGCCCGTTTCCCTGATACTTCCAGATTACCTACTTCAAGCCATTTGTTTGTATGATCTGCAAAGATTGCTTAGTGGCCTGATGAATGCGTGTTAGTATGGTATGGGAAAGAAAAGATGCACAGGGGCTGCCTTTCAACTTTCCAGTTCATCTCAAGGCTTCAACAGCTTCCTGTTAAAAGGCTGATTCTGAAAGAAGATGGGTGACTATAGGTGCAAGTCAGTAAATGAATTTCCTTGTCCATAGGGAAGTCACCTCTCTTTCTGGTTCAGCTTAAGCTGTACATGCAGACCAGTAGGGTCAGAATTGGCTCAGTTCCTGACCGTGCTGTCCTTGCCCATCTGATCTCTGCTGCTTGCTTTCTGTGCTGCATCTGCTAAGCACGATCTTGCTCTATGTCAGGTGACTTATTCCTCAGCTGTGGAAGTGGGGTCATGACTAAAACCTGAGTCTCTTGTATCTTTGAATTACAGGCTTTACAGCATAAGGTTAGTTCTTGGATGCAGTTTTCAGTGACAAATGGGTAAAAGTTTACATTCTGTGTATGGTTATCCCTCTCATGTTCTGTAACTTGCTCCATATTGCATTTGCCTGGCTGTTGGTTTTGCACTGTTTTGCTGTATTCTTCTAGTCCAAGGTGCTCCTTTAGGATGAGTTTTCTTCTCAGTATTGCTGCATGCCCTTTGCAAGAGCTGCACAGGGAAGGTGATACACTCAAGTTCCAAGTGCAGCCCATGCTGCTCTGACTTGAAAGTCAGAAATGGAAACCAACCTTGCCTTGCTGATAGCTTTATAGTTCTAATTCAGGGGCTGCAACTAACAGGAGTACTTTGGTTTGGGTTTTATGTGGCACGTATTGAAGAACCCTGTCACCCAGCCTCTAGACACTAGCAGAGAAAATGGAGGAAACAGAGGGATAGACCTTTGTGGTGACTTGTTCAGGGCTAAACAGCAGTTTGGCCTTGGAAATTCTTTCTCTTTTTCTCAACGGAGTTGCATACGGAGTAGACTACATTGCGCTCTTGTGCTGTACAGCCTTCTCTGCTTGTCAGTGGTACAGGTAGCTTTCAGCTTGTCATTTCCTTGATGTTGCTAGTGCTGCAATAAGCTTTCACATGTATGCATTCTTACCAAGTATATGTCCTTTGTCTGGCTGAACCTCCCTCTGTTCCTTCTAGTTTTTAAGCATATACGCCACATTAAAACCACCAGTGGAATCTTCTGCTGGGACGTAGCACTCCAAGCTGAGAAAGTAAATCATAAGTAATGAGGAAAGTGGAAAGTATATGTGTAAATGCAGAAGTTTTATCCTCTGAAAATTACTGTGGCATCGAAGTTCCCAGATGAGTAAAAACAATGCACCAACATTTCATCGCAGACTCTCATCAAAACTTCAAATAGAATTTTTACATCCATACACTATCATGAAGTATTTATAATTATTGTGCCAGGAAATCTAGCTGGTGATTCTCAGAAATCAAAGGATTAAAAATAAAAGAAACATAAATGAATAAATAATTATAGACTCTGTCTCTGCATTCTCTAAACCAAGAGTGTCAAAGTTTTTCTGTAGTGGGGGATGACTGACGTTTTCAATCGAGCTCCCTAGGAGAGAAATACAAAATGTGCCAGTAGTGGAGGGAAGGCTTTACTGTACAGAGCTCCTAGTGAAATCAGTAGAAGTGCTAGCTGCGTAGCTTAATAAATATCTGTGCCCTGGTAGTTAGGGATAGGTATTCAGGCACCAAATAAATAGGCAACAGTTTGGTATCTAAATATCTCTCAGGATGTGGCCCCTGCTCAAGTGGGTAGTTACGTTTAGCTGCAGCACATAAACATTGTGATATGCATAGGGCATTTCTGCATAAGGAAATCCTTAATTCTGAGTGAGGCCTTCAGCTTTCTTCATAGGATACGGAGAGCGCTAGGGGCAAACAAAAGTGGTTCTTGGAAACCATTGGGGCACTGAGCTCCTGATACAATCAGGATGGAAAGGTGGAAGAAGTGCAAGTTGGAAGCTTCTATCTAAGTGTCTGGGCCAATGCTTCTGTCTGCTTGGGATATCACATGGGGAGCAAGCCAGGCTCTAGGGAGACAGACACCGGTGGTAGAAGGCATCAAAATCTCTTTCAGCAGCAATGCAGTGAAAGAGATGGAAAACACTCAGATCTGTCTGGTGCCACCAGCCTACTCATTAGACTTGGGACATAACTGTCCAGCAGACTAGAAAGTAACCCAGGATTTGCCTTCTGATATGACATTAGAAAAACATACATGATTTCTGCTCAAGTCTACCCGCAGCTGAGCAGAACCAGTGTGATCTCAATTACTGTGTGCTGAGCTGAAGGTAAAAAATCATGCTGGGATACCCTGTGTCCCTACCTGGATGCCCATTGGGTTGGGGCAGTGTGCAGGGTGTGACGGTATGCAAGTGATACTCTTTCTGCATACAGAGGGCTTCCTTTTTGTGAAGTGCCACTTACTTGTTGTGCTGGTGGTTGAGAATAGACTTGGTGCCTAGTCTCTGCTGCCTCCAACTATGCAAATGAGATAGAGGTAGCCAAAGGCACTGGCATGACTTGTAGGAGATGCCAAGTAACACACAACTGATTTATTTATTTATTTATTTTTAATGATAACACTTACATGTGCCTTACCTAGGATGTGGACAAAAGAAGCTCAGTTTGCAGAAAATAAAAGGTTTCTCAAAATGGACCAGGGGCGGGGGGGGGGGGAGAGGGGGGGGGGGGAAAAAG
>NW_010972581.1:1233332-1256365 GCF_000737465.1 Haliaeetus leucocephalus | reverse complement strand
AAGGCGGGAGGGGGGGGCGGGGGGGGGGGGGGGGGGGAAGAGGGAGGGGAGAGAAAAAGAAAGAAAACAGGAGCACTTCAGAATCCTGCCCATGCCTCAATATCTTGATCCAGCAAGTTGCTTTACCCTACTAGATCTCAGATTTATAGGAAAAAATTTCCATATTCTTTTAAGGTGTAGCATGGCAGCATTATATCTTAACTTATGCATTTTTCAGCTTTTGGTGACACTCTTGTGTGTATTCAGTTGTTCTACTCCCACTGCAAAGCTGAATCAATCTTGGTGCCACAGTTAAATACTGGATGATTTAGTGTGCCATCAAAAACTGCATAAACTACCTATTAGAGATGTATTAAACATTCAGCAGGAAATTGACTGTTCACATATCGCCTTGTGGTAAGAATACCTAAATAATATAGCAGTCATTACCCAAACTATCTAAACTTAGTTAATTGCACAACAATGTGATGATGATTTTGTGACTGATGATTTTGATTAATAGAGTGCAAGAATAAAGTATGACAAATGTATTTGAAAAGGTGGGGCTGGGTTTCCATGAGCAAATGACAGGGAAATGTTTGCAGTAGTGTTCTCTAATCCCCACCAGGATCTAGACTCTCAGACCTATTACCTTTTCTATACTAGGTAGTTCTCCATTCTAGTTGTCACAATTCCAGTGGCAACTTCAATGAAACAAATTCTGTGCATTTCACACCGAGAGTGCTAATTTATTTTGCCAGATTTATGCCAAGGAGAGGAATAATTTTTCAGGTATGTTAAATGTTTTCAACAGACCCGGAAGATCCTTTGAATCCCAAGATTATAATATGTGTCCTGACAGTGGTACAATTTCCTTTATTGATGGAGTAGGTTCATTGGTAGACTATTACTCACACACAATAGCAGAAAAATCCCAATTGTTGATCTGTATGTCACTCATTTTGTTATGAAATGCTGGATAGGAAGCAAACTCTAATGGTTTAAGATGTGATACAGTTTATCAGGGTGTTTTAAAGCGTCTGACACCATTTTGAAATAGAAACTGTCTTTCATATGGCTAAAATACTGGGAGATTATTTACTTACCCTCTAGAAAGAGGGTATTAGTCCAAAAAGATGATGGGAAAAGAAGTCTGTTCATTGAAAGATACTGTGGGGATATTCTTCACCATCATTCATACGTTGGATGAGGCCACAGGTACTAAGGCCAGAATGAACTGTTCTCATTATATCTGGCATTTGTAGGAAATGATGTGGAGCATTGCCATGACTCATAGCTTCCATTTGAGCTTCATTACTGCTCTAGAAGTCTGTCTGCATTTTCAGAGTATTTCTGTGCTTTCATTTTGAAAATACAGAACACCTGGAAAAAAGAAGAAATGGTTGGCAACAGGAAGCATGCCTTGAGTTAAAAGAAATACAGAGGATATTTGGAGGAGTTTATAACATCATAAGTGAATTAAATATTTGCTCTGTATTGACAGTGTGTCTGTGGAGAAAGAGCATCTTTAAAAGGAACCATGGTCCTCTCACTTTCATCCAGGCTGATTTACAGTTTTGCAGTCTCCAAGCAGGGACCTGGCTGATTTGTCCCGGACATGTTTCAAGGGGTACATTTTCTCATCCCATCTTCCCCAGGGAGTAGCGGGTATTACTATTAAGCTTTACCCTGTTACTGTTCTAAGGTTTTTCCTGAGTTGGGAGAGTAAGCCCTTCTCATTTGAGAGCTGCAGATTCTGGAGGAAATAAATTCTCTCCATGATTGGACCCAAGACCCAGAAGAAGCTAGAGCCTAGAGATGGGTTCTCTGTCCCCATTTGGGTCCTATAAAATTGCTTCACTTAACCAACACCCAAAACTCCATTTTCAAGTCATGAGAATGAAAGGGAAAGCAACATGTGCCCATAAGGAAATGCATTGGAAATAACTGAAAGTCAGGCCCCTTGCTGACGCTGGCCATCTTGTCAGAATGCAAGGATGTTTTTTGACAAGGTTTCTGTGATAGTCCTACATTGTAGGCAAAAGACTCGAAATGTCTCCCTCTTCTTTTTCTGTCTCTGTACTGCTCAGGCTTTTGCACCATCAGAGGAATGAAAGTGTTTAACTTTTAAACATGTTGTTGAAATATTAAACAAAGTTTTTCCTGCTGATCGTTAATGCTGTATCAAAGCATGTTTGAAACTGCTTCATAATCTCTTACATAATGCTGTCATGCTGTTCATGTCACTGATGCTATTTCATCCTGATAGCTGCCACCAGTAGGAGGCTCAGAAATGTGATTGTAACCATTCTCAAATGCATTTTAAATAAATTTCACAGATTATTCTTGGGGAGATGCGCTTTTTTACGTTACAGTTTTTTAGATGGAAACCAGACAGTATGCTCCATTAAATCAGTCTCCTTGTCTATGCATTGCAACATAGATGGTCCTCCTCTTCCTCCCAAAGAGTGGATCATCCTTAAAATAGTTGCCTTTTGCTGGAGTAGGGTTAAGGAGCTAGAAACAAACTTTTCCCATGTATTCATTTCTTATATATAGATGATTCAAGGGTTCAGTCCTTTGTGGTATCTTCCATTGCAGCTATCTCTCAGGTGAAAATAATCCCCTTGTACCCAGAGAGGAGTCTTTGATTGAAATAAAGGAGTGCTCCCCCTTCCCCCAGTTTCTGGTAGCTGATGAAGGGATTGATTCATGTGGGATTAGGAGATCCTGCTTCATCTGAGTTAGATCAATAACTTGAATAACGTCTTTCCACTTGAGTGGCCCTATCGGTGTGTGAGTGTGCCTGTGTATAGGAAGTCTGTGTTTCTTTGGAGGAAAAAGAAAGAAGAATTCTTCAAAAAGAATCCAGCTCAATCTGCTATGGACTGGAATACATACTGAAATAGCAAATATCTTTCACCAGTTAGGAAAGTGACTTTGATATGGGCAGGAGAATTTTTCTAGATTATATTCTTCAAACCTCAGTGTAAGAAAGTCGCTGAAGCGTATACTAATGTCTTTTGGGACAGGCACATGCTTGACTGCTTCCCTGAGGCAGAATGCTTCCTGGAAGTAGCCTTCAGGTAAATATACCTTTTGGCATGTTAATTTCTACCTGGAGCCTTCATGAGCAAACCCTTCATGAGCAAACCGGTCCTCACTTGGAGTATGGTACAAAATATTTGTGTGTTAGGTGAGGAGTCAGGGAAGGGAAAGAAGTGGAAGAAGCAACAAAATAGGGACACCCCCCCCCCCCCTCCCCCCCCTTTCCAATTTGGTAGTGTATTTAATATCCAACAAAAAGAATATAAACCTTGAGATACTTGTGCTGCTGTTTAATCAAGAAGTGACAATTGCTGTGCTTCAAGGCAGGGTCAGTCTCTTTGAGAAAACACTTCATGTTTCTTGAAAATCACTCATCTTATTTCCTTAAACAAAATCTGTACAGACTGTTTTAAAGTAGCAGTGGAAAAAGAAAAGTTCCAGTTTGGGATGCTAGGGAAATTTTGATCTAAGAAATAAATGAAAATGCTGTGGTCTGAAAGTAGAACTGCCAGAAAGGAAGTTCAGAGGAAGTCCATGAATGCAGCAACATCCAAGGAGAAGGATGACTGAGAGGCTGAGAACCTGTGTGTACAGCTGGACTAATCAGAATCATTTCCCTGGGATAACAATAAAGACATTTCTGTCAGAACCCTAATTGGAAAGCTTTGGCATTCAGTCTGCTTTTTTGCATCTCTATCAATACTTACTAGTTTTGGCAGATTGTTTTTATCCAGTGACTCAGTTGTTCCAGGCATGTCCCTGAGTATGGAATAATTAGTCAACTAACTCTTAAGTCTAATCTGCTGTCCACTAAATTCAGTAGGAGGATTTCCTTCTGGCTTTATAAGATGCTGGAACAAGTTCCAACCAGTCTAGCCTGCTTTTGAAGGCTGTAGGTGTCTACATAACTTGCTGAGCAAATGTATGAGCTTATGTCAAGCTCTTGTCTTGTTGCTTGGGTGTTTATCTTTTCTATAAAGCCTTCTTTCTCTTTTCCTCTTTGATACAGTGCTTTTCCTGCTTTGTTATTACTGCACTGATGAAAGTACAATCAGCTTTTGCAGTGCAAAACCTATACCCACTGGAATTCCAGTCATCTGAGGAAGAGAGGGGTATATTTACCCTATAGGGATGTGATGGAAATTGGATTATCGGTGTTCCTGCTGCATGCAGAAGCACTGTTTGTAAGCTTACTGTTATGCATGTGGATACAGCTTTATAGGATCGGGGCCTTAAGAATTGAAAAGTGCTTTTGGAGGATTTTTGGAAGGTACTCATCACAGTTAATTGTTAGAGATAACAAAAGAAGATCTCATCTATATTAATGATAGGAAGTCGACAATCCACATATTTCTTTTCATATTGCTTAAGGAGAACAAAAAAATCAGGATATTTAAAAATAGCAGTGAATTTTAAAATGTTTTAAATACTGAACAGATTATTTTAGCTGTCACTCTACTTCAGAGCCTGATACTTGTTACGATTTTTCCATCTTGATTTCAGCTTTTACAGAGGAAATTCACAGAAGGGTTTTATTTATTCAAGGTTAGGGTGGGCTTTCCAGCTCCAGCAGAATAGTGTTTCACTGTTAGCCCGCTGCTGATCACCAATGCAAGTGCCAGCCTCACAATTGACTCCTTTCTGCACACACACAGGGAAAGCACAAAAAGTTCTCGGGCTTATTCCAGCTATGCCTATAAATCTGTCTGGAAAATATTCTTCCCCTTCAGCAATCCTGGTGATTAATTAGCTAGCACAAGTCTCTGCAATAGCTCAATCACATCGAACAACTGGTGTCACATTCCCTTCCCAAATGTGATTATTGCAAATGTGCATGACATAGGAACAGGTTCCTTCAGTGAGATCTTTTACTGCTGCAGAGATTACAGAACATTTGCTGCTTTCATTTATTACCAGGCACCAGAACATCTCAGACAATTTCAGCTGTAAAGCCAGGGAATACATATATAGTCTTAGGATGTATTGGAAACTTATCTGCACTATTACGGATCACAAAATCAAATAAATGCAGGATCAAACTGGACTTACAAGATAGACATTTTAGAGGTTATGTTTTATGACTGATAGTTCAGTCTTCTTGAAAATGTGATTCTACTGCTTATTCTTGTCTGCTGCTGCTTGCTTGCAAACACCAGCCTCTCCTTATGCAGCTAAATCGTTTAGCTTCAATTGCACAGGACAGATACTCCCCTAAGATACTCCTCATGGCTCCTTCACTTTTTGGCAGAGCTGACCCCTGCCTCACATCTAATTCTTCAAATGCTTATATCTGGGGAGAAAGACATTCTGTCCAAGAACCTGTGAACTCAGAAAGCTTGAGTTCTTGTTGTAATTATTGAGCAATACAATTAAATGATTAGCTCATAGTAATGTCACTGGTATTTGTGCCTGAATTCTGAACTGGCTGGCATGTCCTCCTTGTTGTAACTTCGGCATATACAGAGTCTCAGCAGGATCATACCAACATCAACATTTACATAGGAAGTTGCCCTTAAAACCTTGGTCGTGGTGCTTGTACTTTAGAAAGTGGAGTTTAGCATAGACATTTGCTTGTGTGTGTCTCCTACTGCTGCCTGGCTGAGCAAAACTTGTCAAGCACAGGAACAAACCCTAGAGAGCCAAGTGCTTGCTCTGTGGGTGCAGCTACAAGTGACTTCCGATTATTGCTCTGGTGGTGTGTTTCCATGATGCTTAAAAAATTTTGTCTGTGGTAACCTGCTGCTGTACTTGATCATAGTGCTCCCTGGAAATCCCCTGCTTATCTTTTAATAATACGGAGGTGCGTACTAGAGAAACAAGAGACAAAGGAAGTATGCAACCCCAAGGCAAGCATTATACAGGGACCAAAGCTGGGAAGAGAGCTGGGGCCCTGTGTATCCTAACCCAATATTCTCCTGAGTAAATTGCATTGCAAAAATGCAGCTCTGGTGTCTGACAGAGCTCAAGGTTAAAGGACAGAACAAGAAAAAAAAAAAAAAGTTTGATTTCCTGTGTTATAGTAAAAATCTTCCTAGATGTAACTGTTTCTTGCTAATATGTTTCTCTGTGGAAGATGGTGCAGGTTTTTCTACACTGTGGTGTGTAGTAAAGATGCTCAGTTTTAGAATCTTTTCAGCTTTTTCTGACTTTCATTGTTCTTCTTTTTGTTGGCTTTAAAGAAAGTTTCAGATAAATTTTCTGGTAATGCTGTTTCCATCCTGGAACTGTTGTTTGGATCTACCTGCTCTGGTGTCATTATCGTTAAATCTATTTACATCCTGACCCACAAATGTCACATGCTGATAGTTATTAAAACTGGAGATAGGGTCTGAGCTGCCTAGCAAAGAAACCAGTAGGAGATTAGCCTTTGTGAGTGCAGTTCCAGCCTGGAATGTATAATTCAAGGCGAGATAAGTGACAAAAAATGAAAGGGAGATAAATTCAGTTTCAGTTCAGAGGCAGCACTCCTACTTCAGATGACTCTAGGAGGGAATTTGTTGGTTAATCAAGAGAGGTGCATAGCAAGACCTCTCTCAGCAACTGCTGTGAGCCTAGTAATATGACATCTTGCCTAGACATGTGCTCCTTTTGATTGCCCTGAGAAGAGCTTAGTCAGTGAGGACAGACATCTCTGACATGTTCCTGTTTGGTAATCACAGACTTCCAGGATTTGGTTGCTGCTCACACAGGGTGTGTTTCCCTCAAAATATTTAGGGAGCAAGAAGTGCTTATATGTCGTGTAGGTGCTACCATTAGGATATCAAGAAGACCTGATGCCTGATCACTACAGGGCAAGGCACTGCTAGAGGAGGGGAATGTACAGTCATTCCTGTTCTGCTACTACAGATGTTTGAGAGGCATCATGTGCTGGTGTAGAGATTATCACCTGAGAATTACAGTCCCCTGTTGTAGTCTTGACTATTATACAGAATTGCTTTTCAACCTTGAGCAAAAGATCTTTCTTGTCTTCTCTTTCAAACCTTGAATACTGCAAACGGCTGGGATTTGTTCCTGTTGCTAGGTGTGGAGTGGATGTGTTTCTTTTAGCTGTTTACTCATCAAAAATGTCTTTAGAGTCAAGAGGAAGGGACAAGAATTTGTGGGGGGAGAAAGGAATTCAGCTCTCTTTGCATTGGCAATAGAGAGCCTAACCAACAGGAACACCAGCAGATATCTAAATTCTGGAGGACCAGGGCTGCCTATGTAATGTGTCTTGCAATGCAGATGAGACAGAGAAAAAGTAATGTTTTTAGAAACGTGGGTAAACCTGGTCTCAAAAGTCAGGAATTGATTTAGAGGTAAGTATAGGGAAGCCAATAGTGTTCTAGCTAGGTAGTACTAGACAGCTAAGGAAACTGTTAGTTATCATCCAGATGACTACCTGTATCTCAAGTGATTTCAAATGCCCTTACAGAAATTGGGCCATTAAATGATTTTTTTTTTCTAAAATGCTTTTCAGAAGTGAGTTAGGCATTTATTCTTGTATGAGTAGACTGGAAGCCAGGGGGATCATGGCATTTAAGTGCCTCCTCCTTTTGTAAATGCTACCAGCAATCCCTTGGCCACAGTTTCCACAGCTGAAAAGAGACTATGATATACTAATGCCTACCTTCTTCCTGTGAGGACTTGGCTTTGCCATGGCTAATGCATTCCTGTGTTCAAAGCACAGTGGGTTGCAAAATTATGATTATTAAAGCCAGCTATTAGAGACTGTTGTCTCCTTTGAGAATATTGATTTAATCACATGTCTCTATGTATTTAAAGTCTGAAGTGATATGATATGCAAAGATCAATTTATTCTATGTTTGTATCTAATGAATAATTATGGAGCCTTCTCTGTTCTTTCTGTAATGAGTAAAAATAAATGTTTTTAGTCAGAAAAGACAAGAGAACATGCTTGACAAAGGAAGTCCACCAGACCGTGCTGCATCAGCTTCTAAGTTTCTGTTGTTTTTTCAGATGTACTTTTTTCCTTCTTTTTTTCCCATCTGTCTTCTAGTCAATGCAGCAATTTCTTCCTGCCTGCCAGGTTCTGTGGAAAAAAGTGACTTAAAAAAAACAACAACAAACCAAAACATGAGGATTATTGTAATTCTTATTGTTCCCTGAGGGACAACTATTTGAACATAGAGTATGTTCCCTAAGGTGAATAGCGGTCAGAAGTTTGGTCATTCTAAGTTAACTTCATGACTTAATTTAATATTGATACTGTTCTGGTGTGATAGAAGAGTAGAACCATACTTGTGAGGGGGACTACTGAAGGAACATCTGCTGAGGGTCCTGTGGCTGCTTTCTTAAAGGCATCCATGACCATAAGTGAATGGCCAGGGATGCACTCCTAGAACATATTCTGATTAGGAAAACAGTTTGTGTGGGGGATGAGGTATGCCAGTGAGATGCAGAGTAGCTGTGCCTTAAAATCTGAAGATCAAAGTTCCTGAGCCTGAGGGTCAGAAACTCACCAATTAGGTCAGTTACTGAATCATCCATAGAATCTTCTTTGGAAAGGGGGATAGATGGTTACCAGCTCAGTCCGTAAAGTCCATGCATGTGCATATGACTCTTGTGGCTGTCCCTTGTGTTACCTGACTTCTCAGCAAGGCTTTTTGCTTGTGTATTGATCAGAAGATTCCCTTTCTCTTACTCTTGAGGTGCTTGGATGAGGCTTCATGTTTCTGGCCTTCATTCCAGCAAGCACATGCATTGCACTGTGTTGTATTGCTGCTGCATAGGCTCTCTAGAGGAGCAGAGCAACTGAGAGCACCGTACTCTTCTTTGTCTCCAAATGCGGGTTTGCTCACGGCCAAGTTATTGTCCTCCTCTCTGTCCTTGTTCTGTCTCTTGCTACACAGACCACCAATAAACCATGTGTTTCCATAGCTACATATAGTTCATATCTTTCATATCACTGTTTTTGAGACCATGTCCCAAAAGGAAAGAGATTTATAAAAGAAGGGCATATGTCCAGTTTAGCACTCCCAGAGACTGTAAAGCTCCAGCTGCAGTGAAAACTAGTCTCCATGAGATTCTGCTGTCCTTCTGGTACAAAAATTACCAAATGCATGTGTATGGCCTCGTTAGTAGGGATGTAAAACCTGTATCACTAGGGGCTGACCTTTTTCTACAAAGCCACTTCAAAACCCTCTGAGATTGCAGACAAATGTTCTCATTTGTTGTTGCTGGCCTTGCTGCCTTCACTGCATTTTACGGCTTAGGCTGGAAGTAGATGTACAAGAAAAAGAGAGCCTGCTTCTTTTGAGCTCTTTAGTTCTGTATCCAGGACTTCATGGTTCCCTGGGTGAAGGGTAGGCAGCTTTGAGAGATGGCATCAGACCTCTGTGGAGTTGATACAGCTGGGCACAAATGCTCCATCCAGCCTGTGTGTGTGCATGGAACTGGAGCTGATGTGGGCATCTTGTTTTTCTGAGAGGAAGGGAGAAGTTTGTGTTCAACTTGGGCTGAAACCAAATTTTAAAAAAGAAACAGAAACCCACTAAATATCTCTGTTTCCCAACCCCAGCCCCCTAACATTTCCTCAGCTGTCCACACTGTTTTGGCCAGCTTTCCTAATAACAATTTTGATCCACCCTTAAAGAGAAAATTTGAAGGATTAAAGCTCTCCTTTGGGAAATGAAAAATACTTTCAGGTCCAGCGAGATCTGATTTGCTTTTATTAGACTCACTTCACTGTTGAAATAAACTAGGGCATGATGTTGCAAATTGCATGTTACAATATTACCAGCAATAATGTCAACACTATTAATATGTCTGTAATTCACTGCATTGTGCCTCATTATTTCATCTCTGTAGGTTCTTGTTGTTATGAGTGTAATCATTTTTATGTTGTATTAAATTAAGTCTCTAAGAGGTCCAGCACTCTGTTATATTCCCCCAAAATAGAAGATACTAAGATATGCACTGCCTCAAAGGTGTTACGTTTTTATTGTGAAGTGATAGATTATCTATTGGAATGCTTCCTGTTATATCAGTGGAAGGATATGAGAAAAATCTCGCCTTTAAAATATTTCCATGGTATCACAATGGCTCTCAGATCTGCTGCTTTGTGCAGACCCTTTGGGGCAGGACACTGTAACTATGTTTTTGTCAAAGTAATACTATCTTTGTATCTTACTGATTATCTGAAAGAATTTTTACTTCTGCAGCCTGCTGAGTTTGTATTAGCAAACTTGCTTGCTTTGTGTAAACACGCAGATGTGACCTGAAAGATAGTTTTGGCTCCACTTTTTGATACTGGAATGATTATGTTTTACCCACTTCATATTGTATGAATTCGTCTAATCTTTATTTAATACTCATTTCCTACATTAGGCAGCTGAGGTGAGTAGAGTATTGTGGGTATATGTTAAAGTTGATGCTGAGACATTTGTACCTTAGCCAAATGCACTGCAGACTGCAGTAGCAGTATAAGACAGGTACTTGGGAAGCTTTGGAACCAGCTGGTCTGGTTGTAGATAATGTTGGTCTGTGGCACCTTTCTGAAAATAAGAATGTAGTCCACATCTCAAAGTTTCAGAGCTCTTTAATTTGGAGATGGAGTTAAGGCTGAAGTTCAGAACAAATTGTACTATTTTTTAGCATTTATTTAATTTGAAATATATTTGTGTATGTGTGGTGGTGTACGTTTCATCACTGTACCAATGTGATGCAACTGGTGAGACGTTTTGGTTTTAATACAGGTCAGGCCTATGGTTTCAAAAGCCCATGCGCAATGTAGTTGAAATTCTTCTAAAGGACATGCATTTTCAACCTTTCCCCCATACTCATTAGGCATATTCTTGACGTTTTCTCAGGGAATGATTTTCCCATAGGAAATTTCTCACCTACAAAATCTCATTCTTGTTGGGAATCTGTACTGGAACACAGATCTCATCTCTACACTCCCTTCTCTGGGAGAAGGGCTGCCTTATCAGCTGAGACCTGCTACATGAGCAACTGCAGAAAGGACAGAGGCAGCTAGTTTCTGTCAGTACTATATTCTGAGACAGCCAGCTTGGAGCCTCAGACTCAACTAATTCCCAGGTTTTTCTATGGGATTGTTGGTAAACCCTATTCCATGGGACACTGGCAATTGTTTATGTTTTTGTTTCCTCCTAAAACATTTAAAAATTAACATTTCGTTTGGAAAGGGCTTTTATTTTCTCATCAGATCTGGCTGTTATATAGATTTTTCTGCAAAGTGACAACAAGAATTCAGTTTTCACTTTCCCAATGTTGTTTGTTTTTTCTTTGTACATACCCTTTCCTATGTCACGCTGGCTTTTGTAATAGCAAATTTCTTCTTTCTTCTTCATTTTCCTATTAAAATGTTTGGGCTGCACGTAAAACATTTGCCATTGCATTTTTAGTTTAAAAGTAGGTTATTTTCTGATTTGACTGCATCTTTTTGAAAGTGGGAAGAACTCCTATTTACTTTCATGGACCAACTTGTATAAGATGATACATACTGGAAGTAGCAAGGTATTATGAAGATAGAAACGTAATGTATGATGTATTGAAAAAAGGTCACCTTGTAACATTGCATCTTAAACTGAACATGGAGTTTCAACAGGACATGGCTTGCTAAAAGCTAGAGATGTCTTTGGTCTTTGACTTGGTTCTAGATTTGAAACATAAGGAAGTCTGCTCCCTTTGATCCATATAAGTGCAAAACGCATGAGCTTGTAAGAAAGATTTGAAGACTCTGCTAAAGCGAAATGGAAAATGCATGACCCCTTTAAGTGGAAGGTTACCCAAAAGCCTGTACTTAATAGTAGGTTTCTGTGCATTATATGTACTCCTCTTCAAGTGCAGGTTTTCTTTTAAAGATATAAAAGTTGCTGTGGAAACCTGCTGCAGCATCTTTTAAACCATCAGCAATGTATAAAAGTGTGTTCTGAGAAGGGCTAGTGACAAATCAGGTGAATTAATTTGAATCTTCTGAGAGTGGCAGCAGCAGACCTGGAAAGTAGGAGAGAACAGCCTACAACAGTTAGTGTCTGTAATAACAGCCTCTGGGTTCAAAGAGGTCAGTGGAACCATTCCTCTTCTACAGAAACTAGTAGTTGAAGTTTCATCTACCAACTTCATTTAATGATGAAACTTCCTGCAGTGTCTTTAACAAGCACAAAACTTGTAAGGTGGAGGAGATCTAGCATTCAACCAGTTAAAGTTACTTTTTCTATGGAATTAAGGTTGGAGCCAGGAGGAAATTTTTATTTACTGCTCATTATTGTTTATGCATGCTGCATTTCTGTATGTAAAACAAGCAATCAATGTTTTTTAGTCTTTTTCATCACTGAATGCTTGCAGAAGAAAGAGAGTTTCACTTACTTCACTTGAACAAACAGAATTATTGTGGAATCCATCCTAAATACCTGAAATTGTTGCTCGTTTTTAATAGCAAACAGGACTGATCTTAAAAATAAATAGCAAGGTAACTGGAGAACAGTTGTCAGTTAACTTCACCACCCCTTCCCAGAGCTGAGTTTTTTCCTGTTTCAGTTTGACTGCAACTGAGGCAAGAACCAGAAATGCTAATGACTTGCTGTACATTGGGAATATGGCAAGAAGTCCTCATTTACAGGCAACAATGACTCATAAAGGAAATGCCATGACACAAGCGTTTTTTCTTTCTTTTACTTATGGTTTGGTTTCTGTCATCATTATTTGATAGTCATAGGCATAGCTGGACGCCACTCAGGCTTTAGAAACAAAGAGAAGTGAGCCTGAAGCAAATTGCCTTGCACACTGGGGAAGTTCAGAACTGACTTCTCACCAGGCTTGCTTTTCCTTTTGGATGCGATTGGAGAACAGTTTCCCTCACAGGAAAAACTAAATGTTTTGAGACTTCCTTTCAGCATACATCAGGATGAAAGCAAATCCCTTGACTCTTTGTTCCCTCTCCTCACCAGCCATGCTGTTTCCTACATCCTTTCGCTGCTTCTCTGCATCAGCCACTGTCTTTTCCCTTTGCTTTCAAACATGTTAATGTCTCTCTCATGCTACCTTATGAAGCATGCCCTACATCCCATTTGCTTCCATCACTGTCATTTCTCTTGTTCCTGCCTCCTTCTGTGTTTCAGCTCCTCGAGCAAACTGTGCCGTGGCACACTTTCTTAGCTGTTCATTTCCATGAGTACGTTTCATCTGTCCTCTACTTGCTGTGTGGGCTTCCTGCTCAACACTGAGTAAGTCCATCCTGGCTGCTCTTCACATCCTGAGCCTGGACTGCCTGAAGGTCTGGGATAAAGGCCATGTTTCACAGCTTGGTTCTTCAGGAGCTTCTTACTAAAAAGATTGAGCTTCTGTTCATCAGAGATGGAGTTTACATCTGAGAGTGCAAAGTCAATACTTCCACCTTTCTCCTGCTACACAGATCCAGAGATTAAGCAATGCCTCCAAAAGTCTTCACTTTTTTCTCCATTGCAAGGCTTGTCTCTCTTATGTGACTGCCCCAGAAACACACAAGGCACAGAAGACCTTAAATACATCTAATAAGACTTTTATAGACTCATTTTCCGATTGCGAAGGAGAAGTGACACAGGATATAGGTGCTACCCTGCACCTTTCCTGCTCTGTTTTTCAGGAATGTTGTCAATGTTGTGGCTTTTGGTGTTCTGTACTGAAGGTCTGTACAAAGAATGCTGGGTCGGTCATTGGTTTGTTTTGGTGTTGTTAAGTGTTCTGTGACATGTTTAGTGGGGTTCTCAGGCACTTTCTGAATATGTGTTCCATGGTGGATAGTGTTTACAAGACAAAGACATGGATGAGTCAAATTGTTCAGTTCTCAGTCCCTAGATTCACAGGTAATGATTTCTAGTTGTACTGCTGCCTGCTGTTTGGACATGAAGCTTTGATATTGTGTGGGAGAGAATACCACTAGAACAGCTTAGCATGACCAACTGAGGAGCAGTGTGGAGTCTTTTCCTCCAGTGTGCTACTGACTCCCCTTCAAAATTTTGATTCACTCTACTTTAGAGGCTGAGACAGAGGAATTCAACATCCAAAACTTCCTGGTCTTTTTCCGTTCTCCTTCTCTCCAGTGTCTGTCTTGCCTTTAGTGGGAGGGACTTCAGGTCTCTCATTGAGATGTCCTTGAAGACTCTGCCATCTCGTGGTGGTCTTCTCTGTTGACTGCTCCTTTACTGGGAGTTACCCCTTTGGCAGGATAAAGCCAAATTGTGTTGTGTGTGAGTGTCCCATGCAGAAGGTAAGACCCAACAAGCTAGAAGTTGGAGAAAGTTTGTATTATCCTCTCCACATTGCAGTTGAGAAGCTGAACTGCAGGAAAGCAAAGTAACGTGACTGTTTCTGCATAGTGAGCACTGGTCAGGAATGTGGATGCAACTGCCTCCTTTCAGCTCTAAGCTTTAGCTTCTATGTCATTTTGCCTCCTTCTCCCCACCTCTAACAGCTCAGCTTTTTTCATAAAGAAGGAAATATTTTCTGCAGTGTTGCAATAATACATATCTGAAATTTGAAGAAAGCCCATACCCAGCTTTTCCTGCCTGATATTCTTGGCACTATGACATCATAACCCCTGCATATCCTGTCACTGAAACAAATGTATGAAACAGTTCCACTTCTCCTCTTTAATTGGAACTAGCTTGTTTCAAGGAGCTGAAGAGGCAGACTACTCACAAAGGTTAGTGTGGAGAAATATATCATTGTCTTGCAGGATGTTCTAAGTGGGTCTCTTGAGTACCAAGGTCAGAGTTTATTTAGCAGCAAGTTCTACTGGTATGAATCATCAATAGTGTTTCTTACACAATTTATCAATGCCTGGCAATTATACTTTATTCTCTAAAGAAATTCTATACTTTTCTCAGGAAATGGTGCATATTTTTAACTCTTCATTGTCCTTTCCAAGTATAATTCTCAGTTTCTTTGCCACAGAAGAATGGATATGAGGTAGCACTGTGTGCTGTTGAGCAGGTTTTAGGTCAAAAGTCAGTTCTGTATCAAAGCCAGGACTTCTTCAAAATCAAAGCTGATTGAGACAGGATTAATTTTCAGTAAAATCCTGTTTTTCTTGATTTTCTGTGCTTTAAAAAACATGATCTTGGGGCAATAGAATGTATAATAGTGTTTTTAATTTCTAGTGGGGGAAAAAACACATTCTTTTATACTGGGAAATGAAATAATTTTTTCAGCAGCTTAATCCATCCTTCAGTGAAATTGATGAACTAGGTATTTCTGAAAATTTGGGGTGTCTTTTATCAGTTTGGTGAGCGAACTCAGAAGAATGAACATCTGTTAACTGCCAGACTAAATGTGGCTGGGCTATCCTGGCTGAAATGGCTCTGAAATTCCAGCTGCTGGCACCTGCTGTCTCTAGAAATGAGCTAAAGCACTTGAACTATGGATGGATCCAGGAAGTGCCAAACATGGGCAGTAAATCATGAACTCTAGTTCACTGAGTAGCCAAGAGATTTTTCCACAGTTAAAGGAGTACTGAAAAACAGAGCAGGTAGTAAAGTTACAGGCAGCATTTTGCACACTTGTAATTTCTTCTTGGACTATAACTCACAATCTCTCTAAAAAAACCCTAAAACCAACCAACAAAAAACCCCAAACAAACAAAAAAAAACCCCAAACCAAACAAACCCCACAAACCCCACAAATGAATCACACAAATAAACACCCCACCACCCCTCCCCCCCATTGATTACTGAGTAGGGGAGAGACACATTTTTCAAAAAAGGTGATTGTTTCTTTGTATAAATAATACCCAGTCTCACTATCTTCACCTTTTGCTAGCCCTAGTACATAATACTCATCTGTTACACACTGTGTCTATGAGACGATGCTCCCGGACAAGCTTCTGTGCTTTGATGAAGTGCTATGATCTGTATGGGACATGGTGAGGACACATGTGGCCTTATGTTGCATTTCTGTAGGCACTCAGTTTTTCTGATACACCTGTCCAGTCAGAGCTTCCCAGTGTTTCATCAAACACTTTATTTCTTGCTTCTCTGCTATTACAGAAACAAAAGAACATGACCAACCTAAAATACTAACCAGCTGCAAACTCACCTCCCATCAAACCATTTTTTTATTTATTTATCATCCATCTGACATTTCAAGCTTCAGAATGTGTCTTCAAGCTTTTCCCTGCAGTTAGGCAGACTAGCTATTTCGTTTTTGAGAAAAGCTAAAATTCCCATGTAACTGAATTCCACGAACTCGGTCTTCACTGCAAATACTGAAGATCACAAAATTCCCCATCTTTCTGTGGAGTGCCTTTCCCAAGCTGTGCCTTGAGCTGTGGCTGACATTTCCCCAAGTTATCTGTGGAGATGAGGAATGCTGCAGCTTAGATTGTGTCTGTGTATGGTGGAGAGGCTCTCAGCCCTGGAGAGCTTATATAGTTGAGACAATCAACAAAGCAAATACAGGTATGAAAATATGGAATTGATTGTCATGCTAGTGGCAGAGCTGCGGACAGTCATTCCTATCCATCGTGCTAGCCTTCAAACTGGACCTGACTGAAGAAGCTGTTGTGATGTGGTGGGTGCACAGTGAGGGCAGAGGCAGCATTCAGACCTTTCTATCAGCATGTAGCTGACAGTAGAGTTGAGCTGAGAGCAGAATACTCTGCACTGCACTTAAGGAGTTTCTTTGTGTTCAGTAGTAGCAGGGGGCTACGCTGCCTTCTGATCTTTCCTCTGTTATTTAGGATTCAGAGAAGTGTTGCTAGACTTTGGTATTAAGTGCAGCAAGTCATCCAGAGCTGCACTGTGGATTGGGCTACAGGGTGAGAAACTCACTTCCATATTCTGCATGAGCTGTACAGATTATGGGAGGCTTTGCTGAGAAGTACATGGAGTGGGAAAGGGAGATGTGGTGAGCTGTGTGTGTACTTCCCTAGTTATCCAGTGGGGAGATTTGTTTCTGTTATAAGCCATCATGAAATAATAACCTCACTGGAGCAAGAGGAAAGGGAGATAGCTGAGATGCAGGAGTACCAGGAACTACACATCTCTTTAATGTAGTCATTTTACTTAAGTCAGCACAGAGGAGTGTGTCTGCCCACGTATTTTGGTCAAAAGTGGCTTGTTTCAATTTGGAAGACATACACTTGAGCTGTTTTGTGAACTGTGCTTGGACACCCACCTTTTTTTTTGCACCCACTTGTTTGAACAACGTAATATTTCATCAGAAGTTGTGTGTTGGCAGACACTGGACATGTCTTCTCTGTGCACAGGTTGTGAAGCAGAAATAAGCAGTTAGATTTGACAGACCTCGCACCAAGTTTGGAGGCAGTATAACCATGTCAGCATAGCACCAAACCTGGTGTAATTAGCCTGGCTAGGAGGCAGAGTTTATTTTCTTTGGCTGCATGCCATGCTGTCAGGGCAGTATTGAGCTAGCATCTCTTCAGGGACTGTGTTGTGCAAGTGAATGTGTGCAAGATGAGAGTTCAATGGCTGTGGGGTTTTGTTTTGTGGCTTTTTGGTTAGTTTTCTTGTTGTTGTTGTTGGGTTTTTTTCTTGTTGTTTTTATTTTTTTAAACATGTTATGGTCAGTAAAGCAGAAGGAGGAGTCTTTTCAGTGCTCTTGGCTTCAGAGCTTGCTATGGACCTTGTTTTCTTCATCAGAATAGGCCAGTGTGTTCAGGCTATGCTAAGACCTAAGCTGCATTGAATTTTTGGGGAAGGCTTTATGAAAAATCTAAAGTAATGCTTTTAACTTTCATACAAGCCAAGGAGGCTGTACACATGAGAAAAAGCTTTTAAGAGGAAGAGGGAAGAGCTGTGCCTTTTGAGGGAGCCAGAGGATTTTTCACACAGAAATGGTAAAATCAGTTCTTCCAGAATGGTCTGCATACACCGTGTAACACCGCAGTCTCCAAAGTAGGTGGTATTGAGGTTTCATGTAATGAATGTCCCATCCCAGATTATCCTGCAAGCTTTGTGTACACAAAGGACAGAGGGGTCTACTAGGATACCACGCAAGCATTCATGAATTAAAAGAGGGTACACTTTGTTCTCAAGCTTACCCTCCCCCCCTTTTTTTCTTTTCAGGAAAAAAATGTTGCTGTTAGAAAGGAAACTGTTGCTTGGTGGAAAACGTACTTTTTATTTTACTTGGTTATGAGTTATAGAGCCTGCTAGTTGCATTTCATAGAGTTTATTGAAGCTGATTCTGGTTTCATCAGAGCCGATGATAGCAGAAGAACTGTAGACTTGCTTTTTGTTTATTTTTACTGGGCACTCTTAGAAAACATATAGAACAGTCAGATCTGTGAAAGTACTGCTGGTGGCTTAAACAGTATATTGAACAAGTAGAAATAGCACTGCTGGGGAAGTAGCAATGTAAAATGGTGGTGGATCAGGTGAACAATGAACAGTGGAACAAAACAGAGGGAATCCTCCCAGTCTCCTAACTTCCTATTGATCAAGTTTTCTCCTAGACTACTAATAACTGCTTGAACTTGTTCCTACTGCTCTGTAAAACTTCCTCTCTTGGCTCAGCTGTGGGCTCATAAAAATTCAGTGAACTCTGAGTTATCATAGTTTCCACAGAGAAAATAAATTATCTGGGCAAATGTTTAATTGCAATGAAAAGTCACCTTAAATGTAATTCATGGGCATCCAGAAGACCTTCTCTACTTCTTTCGCACAAAATTTTACTTCTCTAAGGTATTCTCTGGACAAGCCATTCCCATAACAGTTTTCATAGAGATGATAACATCCAGTGATGGCTCTCGTACACACCTGGCGCATGCTCTCCATGGTAGGAAACACAGAAATTCTGAATTTACTAGCCTTTCCTCCATGGAACCATTAGCCCTGGTTTTCTCTTCTCTAGGCATGCCTTTGCTCACAGACCTTGAAAATCTGTTTCTGTCTGAAACCTCTCTCAGATCTTGTTTAATATGTCTTATGAGCTGAGAAGTTATTTAGGGTAGTAGGGACAGATACTGTGATTGTCTACTTCTCTACTCCTTAGGATATGGAACAAGAAAATAATACATGATGATGAGATCAATCAACTTCTTTGGCTCAGTGTGTACAAATGGAATACATTATCTTTGTAATGGTAAGCTTACAAAAACATTTTTGAAGTATTTCTGTTATAAAACTGTAGAAGGAAAAGAGGCCTTATATTGTTACTTGCCTGCTTCTTTTATGACATGCTGGTGTGTCCTGGTTTCAGCTGGGATAGAGTTAACTGTCCTCCTAGTAGCTGGTACAGTGCTATGTTTTGAGTTCAGTATGAGAAGAATGTTGATAACACACTGATGTTTTCAGTTGTTGCTAAGTAGTGTTTTGTCTAAAGTCAAGGATTTTTCAGCTTCTCATGCCCAGCCAGCGAGAAGCTGGAGGGGCACAAGAAGTTGGCACAGGACACGCCAGGGCACCTGACCCAAACTGGCCAACAGGGTATTCCATACCATGGGACGTCCCATCTAGTATAGGAACTGGGGAGTGGGGGCAGGGAATCGCCGCTCGGGGACTGGCTGGGTGTCGGTCGGTGGGTGGTGAGCAATTGCCCTGCGCATTATTTGTACATTGCAATCCTTCTGTTACTACTGTTGTAATTTTATTAGTGTTATCATTATCATTATTAGTTTCTTCTTTTCTGTTCTATTAAACCGTTCTTATCTCAACCCACGAGTTTTACTTCTTTTCCCGATTTTCTCCCCCATCCCACTAGGGTGGAGGAGTGAGTGAGCGGCTGCGTGGTGCTTAGTTGCTGGCTGGGGTTAAACCACGACATGGTGTTGGTGACTTTAATTCTAAGAGGCGTATGTTTTTATGATAATTTTTCTAATTTTACTGAAGCACCAGGGGACGTGCATTGGAGACTCTGATTCTGGCATTATGTGGACAAGAAACAGACAGAGTGTCAGAGGTCTTGGGTGAATTGCACAGATGGAGCCTAGCTGACTTCTCAAATGTTATGTCTAAGGAGGTGTAAGCAACTTTCAGTTGAGTTTGCCATGAGTTTTCCAGATGGATTCAGCCTTCAGGCCTCCGTTTGCTTACTTACTGTTTTCAGGCACTGAATTCTACACTATAACTATACAATCTCTGTTTGAGCAGATAAGTAATTCCAATTTTGCCATCTTCTGCAGAATACAATATCTTGGTTTAGTGGTGAGGCACTCCATTTGAAAAATGATTTCTCTAGGAAGTTAAATTTGTGAGGCACTGGACTTTTCTGTTAGACTTTTTTAACAAAATAGTTTGACAAAGCTGTAAATGTTGGCAGATTAATGTTTTGAATTCAGTCATCTGTTGTCTCTGCTCTCACTTTTCTTGCTGTTGTTACTTTCTTTTCTTATTGAAAATAATCAAAAGGGGAGAGTCTGGAAGAAACAGTCTTTGTTGTATTATATTCTAAACCAGTAATCTTTTCTCCCTCCCTCTCCCTCAGAAACATCTTTCTGACCTGTTTTCAAAGAAATTATTTAAACATTTGTAACTGGTCTAATAATTAAATCTAGCCCCCCCCCCCCCCCCCCCCCCCCCATGTTTTTTTGTTATCTGCAAAGCAAGGCACAGCAAGTTGCTTCTGTGTTGTGTGCCTGCTGTCTGGGTGCAGGCACATGAGAGAGGTCCTTTACTATCACCTACCCAAGGGTAAAGCCCTGTGGTGGAGCCTTCCCTAGAGCAGCACGTTGTGTGGATCAGCAGTGACTGCTCAGTGGGCAACATTCAGGTTTTCCCAAGAGAGCTACCAGATAGCATTGCCGAACTAAAGCATTGTGAAATCTCCATAGCAAGGGAAATAGCAAAGCCTGACAGAGGGAGCTGCAAAAACCAGCCTACACAGGTGCCTTCATCTGTTCTAAGGCTTGCTAACTCCTGGAAACTTAGGAAAATTACTAGTGTCTTAGTCCTGAGCAGGAATCAGCTGACCTGTATCAGTCTCCCTGCTTATGCAGGTTAGGTCCCTGTCCCCATAAGCCAGGTCCTTTTCATAAGCTTGGCATAAGAGCAGTGTCTCTGAGGGGAAATGGGAAAGTAGTCTCTTCAACTGTCTGACTGCGTGCATTGTTTACTAGCCTCCTGCCATGTTTATTGGGAGATACTTTAATTGGAGCTGCTGTATTTCCTTCTTGGCTGCTTCCTAGCAGGCCTACGATGAAGCTATGAATGTAGAGAATTAACCCTGTGTCATCACATTACAAACATTTCAAGTGACTCTCTCCCACAGAGTATATGGACTGGTCCCATATCTTTACTTCTGTGCTCTGTTCTAGAACAGCAACTCCACATAGGAATTAAATGACCTGACTACTATTGAGAAGGGAGTCTGTCTTACCAGCAAGTGCAATTTAAATCAGTCCCTCTTCCTCCTCAGTTGCTCCTATTACCTCATCTGTTCAGTATCCAAACTAAACATGGTGTGTTAATGGAGGGGATGAGGAATCATACTATTCTGTGAGATTACAGAGACAAATAGAGCCTCCTCTAGGCTTTTTTAGACAGTGAAGAGTGCTTCTCCTCTATACCGTCTGGCTTGTCTGAAGTGAAAAGTCCTCCGGAAGACCATCTTTACCTGTTGTCTTTCAAGACCCTGGGAAGCCTTGCTTTTCTGTATTGATGCTTGAGAGAGGATTTCCTCTCTGACAGTGCTATACATGTCCTTCTTGGCATTTGTATGCTGCAACCGTGACAAATCCTACTTCTCATGGAACTGTGCTATGAATAGCTGCTGTAACCTGGGTATTTTCAATCTGAATTCCAGACAGTTGGCAATCATGAAACATTAAGCATCATGATTTCTCTAAAGATACAGCTTAAGTAGTTATATAGTGCAAATAAATTGTTCTGAAGATAGTGAAGATAAATGTTAAGGCAGAAGATGCTATTGTCACCTGCTAAGCTAGTGATATTTTGCGGTTTGTTGTGTTGATTCCATCAAGATTCTGCAGTGGTCTTTGCTCATCTATATCAATGGTTGGTATCAGACTCTCCTGTTATGCAACATAAATCAGTAATATCTCTCCCTTCCAGGGAAAATGTGCAAGTTTATTGCCTTGTAGAAGGAAAAATAAATTAATGATGCTGACTGTAACTACAGTGAAACACGAGGGAAATCAGTTTGCCATGAAAACATCTGTAAAGGAATTATCTTGCTGAGAATCAGGTATAAGAATTGCCACTTTAGTACATGACTAGCTTAGATGAAAAGCTGAATTGCTGAGCAGCATTTCTCATACTGTGAAGTAATATAATTCTAATGCAAACACATTAGCTGCGGGCCAACTTTATGATATCTAGAGTCCAGATTCTTGGATGCTTGCCTAAACAGAGCTGAGCTTACCACACGCAGCAAAACTTCAAGCCCGGTGGTTATTAAGATGACGACTTACACGCTTTGTAACATCACAAGAGTCAGAAGGAGGACGGCCTTTGTACTTGAGGGTTGGTGGGACTGTCTGACTTTTAGGAGGAACACAAAAGAGAACAGGTTACAGTGCAAAAAAAGGTGAAGGTTGGGCCCGTGGAACAAGTTGTCCTTCCTTTAGGCTGCTGGGGAGAAATCTGGGGCAATTGTGTGGGACTTGCAATCTTATTATGTCTGGCGGGGCAGTGCCCCTTGCTGGGGACCTCAGGTGACTTTGACCTTTGCTCCTGCTGAAAACCACCAGCAGCTGAACTAGCTGTAAATGAGTAGCAAGGCATTTGGGGTAGGGGATTGAAGATGAGCTGTAATGCTAGTCAGATTTCTCCTGTTTGTGCCATTGCTATGGAAACAGATATTACATTTGCTCACTCAGTGGACCAAGGAGGTGTGGGTAGACCTTTGACCTCTCTTCATTTTACCTTTTTAAGCTACTGGAGGAACAGGAGAGAACAGAACATGTATAGGAGGAGGTAGTAAATAGGATATTGCTATCAACGGCTCAGGCCAGAATGAAAGGGTATGAGTTTATTTGTGCAAATGGGCTGATTATTTTGAGCATGCTACAGCCTCCTGTATCATAGAATCATAGAATCATTTAGGTTGGAAAAGACCTTCAAGATCATCGAGTCCAACCATCAACC
>NW_010972581.1:1231972-1233322 GCF_000737465.1 Haliaeetus leucocephalus | reverse complement strand
CCTGCTCTTCCCTAGACTAAACAGCCCCAGCTCCCTCAGCTGCTCCTCATAAGACTTATGCTCCAGGCCCCTCACGAGCTTGGTTGCCCTTCTCTGGACATGTTCCAGCAACTCAATGTCTGTCTTGTAGTGAGGGGCCCAAAATAGAACACAGTACTCAACGTGCGGCCTCACCAGTGTCGAGTACAGGGGAACAATCACCTCCCGGCTCCTGCTGACCACACTATTTCTGATACAGGCCAGGATGCCGTTGGCCTTCTTGGCCACCCGGGCACACTGCTGGCTCATATTGAGCCGGCTGTCAACCAGCACGCCCAGGTCTTCGTCTGCCGGGCAGCTTTCCAGCCACCTTCCCCAAGCCTGTAGCACTGCATGGGGTTGCTGTGACCGAAGTGCAGGACCCAGCACTTGGCCTTTTGAAATTCATCCGATTGACCTCAGCCCATTGATCCAGCCTGTCCAGATCTCTCTGTAGAGCCTCCCTACCCTCAAGCAGATTGACCCTGCCTCCCAACTTGGTGTCGTCTGCAAACTTGCTGAGGGTGCACTCCAAATCATTGATAAAGATGTTAAACAGAACAGGGCCCAACACCAAGCCCTGGGGAACACCACTTGTGACCCACTGCCAACTGGATTTCACCCCATTCACCACAACCCTCTGGGCTCATACAGCCAGCCAGTTTTTCACCCAGCGAAGAATACACTTGTCCAAGCCATGAGACACCAGCTTCTCAAGGAGTATGCCATGAGAGACAGTGTCAAAGGCCTTGCTGAAGTCCAGGTAGACAACATCCACAGCCTTTCCCTCGTCCACTAGGCGGGTCACCTGGTCATAGAAGGAGATCAGGTTGGTCAAGCAGGACCTGCCTTTCGTAAACCCATGCTGACTGGGCCTGATTCCCTTCTTATCCTGGACTTGCCATGTGAGTGCTCTCAAGACAAACCATTCCATAATCTTCCCCAGTACCGAGGTCAGGCTGACAGGCCTGTAGTTCCCCAGATCCTCCCTCCGACCCTTCTTATAAATGGGAGTCACATTGGCAAGCCTCCAGTCCTCTGGGACCTCCCCTGTTGACCAGGATCGCTGATAGATGATAGAGAGTGGCTTGGCAAGGACCTCTGCCAGTTCCCTAAGTACTCTTGGATGGATCCCATCAGGTCCCATAGATTTGTGAGTGTCCAGATGGCGTAGTAGGTCACTATTTCCTCCTGGATTAAGGGGGGTATGTTCTGCTCTTCATCCTTACCTTCCAGCTCAAGGGGTGGAATACCCTGAGGATAACTGGTCTCCCTATTAAAGACTGAGGCAAAGAAGGCATTAAGTACCTCAGCCTTTTCCTCATCTCTGGT
>NW_010972581.1:1229719-1230929 GCF_000737465.1 Haliaeetus leucocephalus | reverse complement strand
CCCAGCACAATATCTGCCTTATCGGCTTTCCTTCTCATCCTTATCCATAAGCACTCAATCTTGTCATCACAATCGTGGAGCTCTGTACAATTGAAACACTCCCTAACATAGAGAGCCACCCCACCACCTCTCCTTCCTTGCCTGTCCCTTCTGATGAGCTTGTAGTCATCCATTGCAGCACTCTAGTCGTGGGAGTCATCACACCATGTTTCTGTGATGGCGACTAAGTCATATCTATCCTGCTGCGCAATGGCTTCCAGCTCCTGCTGTTTATTGCCCATGCTGCATGCATTGGCATAGATGCACTTGAGCTGAGCTATCGATACCACCCCCAACGTTGGCATGCCACCCGCAGGCTCATCTCTGGTGAGCCTAGTTTTATCCCTTACCCCCTTCAAACCTAGTCTAAAGCCCTCTCTATGAGCCCCCCCATCTCACAAGTGAGGATTCTTTTACCCCTTTGAGATAGTTGGACTCCATCTGTCACCAGCAAGCCTGGTGCCATATAAAACTCCCCATGATCAAAAACCCCCAAATTCCACTGAGTGCACCAGCCTCTGAGCCATGTATTAATGAGGTGTGTTTTCCTGTTCCTTTCAGTATATTTCCCTGCCACTGAAGGGACTGAGGAAAACACTGCCTGTGCTCCCGATCCTTCTACTAATCACCCCAGTGCCCTGAAGTCCCTTTTGACTGTTTTTGGACTTCTCGCTGCGACCTCATCACTGCCAACCTGCACAACCAATAGCGGGTAACAATCAGAGGGCCGAACCAGACCAGGGAGTTCCCTGGTAATGTCTCTTACCCAGGCCCCAGGGAGGCAGCAGACTTCCCTGTGGGATGGGTCAGGTCTGCATATTGGGCCCTCTGTCCCCCTCAGAAGGGAGTCACCTACGACAATTCCCCTCCTTTTTCTTTTTTCAGAGGAGGTGAGAATGCGCGGGGCTGCTCGACTGTGCCTAGGCACCTCCCTAGATAGGCCTTCATCTACACCCTGATCTTCACGGGCCTGGTCCTCAAGTTCCAGAGCCCCATACCTGTTGTCTAGGGGCAACTGGGAAGGTGAGGGAGACCGGGAGGGGATTCGCCTGCCTCCCCGAGCAGGGACCCGTATCCATTCCCCTCCATCTCTTAGGTCCCCTCATGCCTGGCGGCAGGAGGGCAGGGGAACCTCCGCTTCTTGCCGAGCCTCCATCTGCTGCCTCCGCCC